>NC_059431.1:16009952-16313077 GCF_021028975.2 Sphaerodactylus townsendi
CCACTCTTGTGGGAATGCCGTCTTGCCCTAATGAGGGAAATGCCATCTCCCCTTTGCGGGAAAGAGGAATCCCACCTCCCCTTCATGGGGGGTGTTCCCTGGCCATCCCCAAAGCAGCCAAGGCAACTTCCAGCATTAATCATAGCAGTGGCACACAGTTAAGAACATAAGAACATAAGAACTAGCCTGCTGGATCAGACTAGAATCCATCTAGTCCAGCACTCTGCTACTCACAGTGGCCTACCAGGTGCCTTTGGGAGCTCACCTGCAGGAGGTGAAAGCAAGGGCCTTCTACTGCTGCTGCTGCTCCTGAGCACCTGGTCTGCTAAGGCATTTGCAATCAGAGGTCAAGGAGGATCAAGATTGGTAGCCATAGATCGACTTCTCCTCCATAAATCTATCCAAGCCCCTTTTAAAGCTATCCAGGTTAGTGGCCATCACCACCTCCTGTGGCAGCATATTCCAAACACCAATCACACGTTGCATGGAGTGTTTCCTTTTATCAGTCCTAATTCTTCCCCCCAGCATTTTCAATGGATGCCCCCTGGTTCTAGTATTGTGAGAAAGAGAGAAAAATTTCTCTCTGTCAACATTTTCTACCCCATGCATAATTTTATAGACTTCAATCATATCCCCCCTCAGACATCTCCTCTCCAAACTAAAGAGTCCCAAACGCTGCAGCCTCTTCTCATAAGGAAGGGGCTCCAATCCTTCAATCATCCTTGTTGCCTGACTCTCCATGGCAGTAGCCATCCCCAGAGTGGCCCGACCCTGACTTCCTGCGTGTGCAGACGCTTAGTAAAAAATCGGTGGGATTTAAACCCTGTTGTTGTTGTTTTTAATCCATGTTTGTTTCTCCAGACCTAGGGAAGTTCCTAATTCTGCAGAAAAACCTGTTGGAGGTGAATGTGTCCTCTATTTGTGGATTTAAGTATCTGCAGGCAGAGGCACTCTTTGGAATTAGATATATAAATAACCTATGGCTTACAATGCTGCCACAGGAGGTGGTGAGGGCCACTATCCTGGATAGCTTTTAAAAGGGCTTGGACAGATTTATGGAGGAGAAGTCGTTCTATGGCTACCAATCTTGATCCTCCTTGATTTGAGGTTGCAAATGCCTTAGCAGACCAGGTGCTCAGGAGCAGCAACAGCAGCAGAAGGCCATTGGTTTCACATCCTGCACCTGAGCTCCCAAAGGCACCTGGTGGGCCACTGCGAGTAGCAGAGTGCTGGACTAGATGGACTCTGGTCTGATCCAGCAGGCTAGTTCTTATGTTCTTATGTTCTTAATACATAATTTAATGTATTACGATACACAATTTAGCTTACAAAACATAATTGAAACAATAAAACTCTAAATACTCCTCCCCTGCCCCCAAATAATAAAACCTATATAAAGTTGGTGGTGGTGGTAGAAAGTGCCATCAAGTTGAAGCTAAGTTATGATGACCCTGTAGGACTTTCTAGAAAAAGAGATGTCCACAAGAAGTTTAGCATCACTTGCCTCTGTATTGTGACCCTGGACTTCCTTGTACGAACCAGGACCAACTTTACTTAGCTTCCCATCCAAGTATGAATCAGGACCAACCCTTCTCAGCTGCAATGTGATGGGATTGGGCTAACTTGGACCATCCAGTTCAGGATCCTTATCAGTTATTACATTTTATTGAGCATATGGGCAAAACATGCTACACACGATACTCCTGATACAGACAATCACCATGTTGTTCAACCACCGGAGATGCACCCTGAAGTTAAAGCCCAGCATGATTCTCCTGGAGTATGAACAGTCAGTTCACATATTCCCGTTTTAATGAGGCATCTGATGTATAGTTGCCCAGTCAGAGAAATGTGATATTGGTCATTTATGCCCTTCAACTTAACTGAACTAACTATAACCAGTGGAGCAACCACAGAATGCAAGCAACGTGAATATTCTGCCTAGCTCTTTATACTAATAGAAGTAATGCCTTTCTATACCAGCTGGAATTTCTGGGTAGTCTTCAGGGGTAGAGTTTTTGGGTAGTCTTCAAGGGTACACACACAAAGAATATATTACAACAGTCTAGCTTTGCGGTTACCATGCCATTGATTCCTCAGCACCAATTTCCCATTGCAGCTGGTGTCAATCTTCTCTAGGAATCACTGGAAGTTCTGTGGTTCTACCATTGGCCGTTTCCGCACGGAGGCGGAAACGGCTAGGTCGACGCATTTCGCGCCAACCCGAAGATGCTGGGACCGTCCGCATGGACGGTCCTGCAAACAGCCGGGCAGCCGGCGCCGCGGAGCGCCAGCACCCGGCTGACCCGGCATGTCCCCGGGCCTCGGTCGTGCGAGAAGGCCTGGGGACGCTGGCCCTGTCGCCTGCTCCAGCAGCGCGGGGCGAAGGCGTCCCCAGGCCTCGATGACGCGCGAGGCCCAGGGACAAGGTAAAGATGCTGGAGTGGGGAGGTGTCCCGAAGCGCTGCCGTTAAAGCGGCGGCGTGGGGAAGCGCGTTCCCAACAAGAGCGCTTCTGAGTGCTCTGGGGAAACGCCGGCTTCGGGCCGGGCGGGCGGCGCGAGGGCAGCGCGGCTGCGATGCAAGTGCACCCCCCTGTGAGAATGGCGGCCTGGAGACTCCAGGCCACCATTAAATGCTCGTGCAGAAACGACCATAGAGTTTTTGAGGATTCTTAGAAAGGTGGGGTTTCTGGGGATTCCTGAGAGGTAGGGTTTCTGAGGATTAGAGAGGTGGGGTTTCTAAAGCAATTCCAATGGATACGCCCGCCCCCCGTTCTCCCATTGGTTGTCAGGCCCTGCCTGGATGGCACTCGGCTTGCTTCTTCTTATCAAGAAACTCTCCTTGATTTTCCTCATATTTCAGTAATATTCTTTTCTCTCCAACGTCTTCTACTGTTGATGGTAGAGGTTTTCAGTTCCAGTCACAGGTTCTTGGAGGCATCTATACATCTGCAGCAACCTCATTCAGAGCCTTATGTGTGGATCCACTCTAAGAATTATATTACCCTTTGATACACTTAAACTCAATTTTTAACGATTTAGCTGTCTTTAAGCCCTGTACCCATTTCCCAGTTTTCTCCTCAAGGGATAGGAAAGAAAGAAAGAAAGAAAGAAAGAAAGAAAGAAAGAAAGAAAGAAAGAAAGAAAGAAAGAAAGAAAGAAAGAAAGAAAGAAAGAAAGAAAGAAAGAAAGAAAGAAAGAAAGAAAGAAAGAAAGAAAGGAATGTAATTCTTTGATTAACTGGTTGAGTGCCAAGTAAATCCCTTGAAGTTAATTCAGTCAGTTGACTGCTGAGATTATAGTAGTGGATCCAACATATGCTTCCGCCATGATTTTTACATGCAGTTAATAAAGATGTAGTCTTTTATCCGGCCCCTGAATTTAACCCAGGATTCCTCTATAGGTGTGCAGCGATGTAGACAAAAGAGGGAGGAATTGAGAAAGAGATGTTTTGGGCCCAGTTCTACATTTGGCAGAAGTCCCAACTCCCATCCATTAATGTGATGTTTATGAAGCTCTCCTTGGGTCTTGGGTGAAAGGGCCCATAAAAGCAGAGCCGTTTATCCGCATTTGGCACGCACAGCTCTTTGTTCCTGTTGTTGAAGATCTTTCTGTGACTTTAAAAAACAGTTATTTCCTATTTTATTTGGAGCCCAGTTGATGTTCTAACCCCTACGCAGAGATTAACTGATCTCCCACTCCTTGGTTTAGAAGATAAAGGAATTAAAACAAGGCTCTTCACTCAAATGCTTCTCTCCTCACAGAATTTCGGCTTTCAGCATCCTGAAGTAAAGGAAACAACTTTCGGGGGAAGAAATGTCCTGTAAATGCACTGCCCACACACCGACTTGCCCAAAGCACCCATTTGACCACCCATTAAGCGATGAAGTGCTGCCTGTGGAATTTTAGTGAGTGTGTGAGGCGAGATTGTGTAACCATACCTTGTGTTTCCTGTACAAAATTAAATCTGAGCAACAAACTTATCAAGAAATGCCATTTGTATATTAGAAGAAGAAGAAGAGTTTGGATTTATATCCCCCCTTTCTCTCCTGCAGGAGACTCAAAGGGGCTTACAATCTCCTTGCCCTTCCCCCCTCACAACAAACACCCTGTGAGGTAGGTGGGGCTGAGAGAGCTCCGAGAAGCTGTGACTAGCCCAAGGTCACCCAGCTGGCATGTGTGGTAGTGTACAGGCTAATCTGAATTCCCCAGATAATCCTCCACAGCTCAGGCGGCAGAGCGGGGAATCAAACCCGGTTCCTCCAGATTAGATACATCAGCTCTTAACCTCCTAGGCCCTGCTGCTTCTATTAGAGAGGTAACTCAGTCTATTGTCAAGACACTGTGTTTATCTTTACAACACACTTGTGAGGTAGGCTCGGAGACTGATTTACCCATGGTCACCCGGTGAGATTACTGGCAGAGCTGGGACCTGAAGCTAGATTTCCCCCATTATGCACTGTAAATGCTCCATCTTGCTAGATTTAACATTTAGATACACGTTTCCCAGAACATCTATCTGCTGGCAATGCCTTCAGTTTTCTGAGCCCTTCCCCCCCAAAAAATAATCCTGAAGAGGAAATAAAACAAAGGTTACATTCTGCTCAGGATGTCTCTCCCAGCAAATGCAGCCCAATGAAAAGGGTGGGAGAAAGAAAGAAAGAAAAGAAAGAAAACAGGGACAAAAATAGATTTAGCAAATTACCAGCCCAAGTCTAGCTAGGATCAAAACACCTGCAGCAGCAAATGGCTGGCTTGCGTATTCCTGTGTATGTATCTTTAGGCAATGAATGCTTCCCCCTGTCATTTGAATGCTAATGTGTATAAAGGTATGGGTGTAATTCTCCAATGTTCAAGCGCATTGTTTCGTCCATTTTGTGCAGTAGGAATGAAGTAAATATAAATTGGGTGGTAATTTGAGAGATAGACGCAGCACAGAATGTAGATTTGGCTTCTCCCCTGATGATTCCATGCACTACCGTCACTGCCTTCTGGGTTTCTGAGAATGTTTGTCATCATATTGCCTAGAAAGTTCTCTGGGGCCGTTTCCCCACTTTTAAAATGACGTCGGTGTCGTCTGGTCCAGGACCTTTTTTAGCGCGAGGGTCGTGGTCCCGGGCTTCCCCACTGCCTCGCGCTCTGCGCGGGGTCATCGAAAGGCGCCATTTTGAGCAGTGCCAGAATGACCCGCGCTGAGGGGGCACAAGAGCAGCAGAGTCGGGCGGTTGCGTTGTTGCCGCCCCTGTAGTGGGGAGTGCAGGTGGACCCCGCGCTACTCGGCGAGATTAGCGCGCAGCAAACGGTGAGTGGGGAAAGGGCCTGGGTCTTCCAAACAACAACTCAGGCCCAGAACGTGGTCTCCCAAAACTTTTCACTATGAGGGCCACACCGTATATTTCACAATATTTGTGAGCTAGAAAAAAGTCAGTTTTAAATGAAGGAATAAAATTTAAATGAAGGAATAAGTTTTACTTAGTTTTTTTTTGTAATCAACTTGATATGACTCAGGACAAAAGATAAATGTAACAATTACAAAGCAACAACGTCATGTTTAAACTGAGAATGAGTTAAATGCCATTTTAAAAGGGGGATCTTAATAATGCAATTTGAAAGGGGACCCCCCCCCCCTCACCTATCAGCTGGCTGGGTGTAGCATTCAACACTCCACGCCATCTCCGGTATTTATTTTTAGCTACACATATTGAAGACTGTGTTTCAAGAGGCTTAATTTTGGCTGTGTTCACCTACTTGATTGCCATATTGAACACAAAAGGAAAACCTTTAGTTCAAAAACAGGCATTTGCAGTTGTATTTGAAATGGCATGTGTCCAAGTGGCATTCACTTGCAGTGGTATTTGAATGTCTCTGGTTTTTGGTTTTGGTGTTGTTTTGAACCGGGAACCAGGTTTTGTTAATTTTCAACCTCTCTTCCTTTTTGTTGAAACTGTTCCAGTGTTTGTGGATAGCTTCCCTGTATAGACTGACATAGTAGCTGTCAGAGTTGTCAAGATGCAACTGCAAATACAACTGCAACTAAACTCTACCTAGACATATGAAAATGTGTCTTCCTCCCCACATCCCACCTGAAAAGTGTACAAGATATGACAACTTTTGAAACTAAGGCCCTTTTCCGCACTGTGGCGGAAACACAGCTCCACCGGAAGCGTGCAAGCAGTCCTGCAGATCCGCCACACCGGAGAGGTGGCTCTGCATGGAGCCGCCTCTGGTCCATAGCCTCCAATGACCTGCCTGTCTAGCGTCGCTCTGCAGGGCTTCAGGGACCTGCCCATGCTGCCCTCCAACCTCCAGGGGTTGGAGGACAGTGTGGGCGGGTCTCTGCAGCACTCCAGAGTGGCGCTGGACAAGCAGGGGAAGGGAGGCGATGGGAAAAGCGGTGGCAGCCCACCAGCGTGGTTTGCACCGCGCCGGCGGGAAGATGCTGCTTTTTAAAAACCTTGCTTCATGAGCGAGGTTTAAAGTGGCGGCTTCACGCCACTCAGGGGCAGCCAGGATGGCCTCCTGTACAAATGCTTTGCCAGGGACGGTGTTTTTGCAGAAAGGGCCTAATAGTAAAGATTTCTAACAAAATAAAATAATGCAGTTGGACTGGACAATGGGGGCGGGGGGAGAAAAAGGGGGGAGAAAAGGAATACTACAGGCAAATATATATATCTATTTCAAGCAACAACCCCATCAGTGTAGGAAAAAAAACTTTTAGTTTCAGTGTATATGTGAAGGTAGAAAGCTTTGGCACCACTATGCCTTATTTTGCACCAATGAGATCTTATTTTCCATTTTGTTTGACCCAATTTGGAGAGATCCTTTTGGAGTATTTCTCACTCTACCTAACTTTACCTTCCTGATGTTATCTATCAATTTTGCCACTGCTGATTCCCCACTAGGAGCCCTGTGGTGCAAATTGGTAAGCTGCAGTACTGCAGTCCAAGCTCTGCTCAAGACTTGGTTCGAGAAGAATGAATCTCCTACTGCTTGCATAAGACAATTAACAGAAAGGGGGGGAGGGGGGGAAATGAAAAAATGTATAGATGAAATGGAGAGATTGAATGTAACAAATGCATAATTATTCTATACAATAAAAATCTATATATAAAAAAAATTAAAAAAAGACTTGGTTCGATCCCTAATAACGGAAAATTAACTGTCAATTAGATAAATATGATCAATTTTAAGATAATGAATATCCCTCAAGAGAGATTATGAAGATAACAGTGGAAGTATAAGTGTGTTTTTGGTTGTATTTCTTTCCTTATATTGTATTTGTTATAGAAGACAGATTATTCGCTTTGTGACGAAGGGGAAGTTTCAACTCTGGTCCAGGACCTTTTTAGCGCGAGGGTCGTGTTCCCGGGCTAAATTACTTCGTAATTGC
Organism: Sphaerodactylus townsendi; assembly: GCF_021028975.2. Taxonomy (NCBI): domain Eukaryota; kingdom Metazoa; phylum Chordata; class Lepidosauria; order Squamata; family Sphaerodactylidae; genus Sphaerodactylus; species Sphaerodactylus townsendi. Next base: position 16,017,344 of record NC_059431.1, read on the forward strand.
ATTGAAATTTAGTTGTTAGTTTTATTGTTAAGTAAAATAGTTTTTTAAAAAATTAAAAAAAGACTTGGTTTTACCCCAACAAAGTCAGTTTCAAGTTGCTGGTTCAAGGTTGACTCCACCTTCCATCTTTACAAGGGGGCTTTCCCCACTCACCTTCTGCTGCACGCCGCTCTCGCGCCCCCTCAGCGCGCGTCATTCCTGGTGCGCTCTCGGGGTTCCCCATGACCCCGCGCTCCGGGTCATCAAAAGGTGCCATTTCTTCAACACCAGAATGACGAAGCATTGAGGTGGTGCAAAGAGTGAAAAGCAGCATCGGAGAAAGCGGCTCTTTGCGTGGTTTGCCGCCCTCCAGGTGCAGAAGTCACGGGGACCGCTGCTGGACTTCGCGCTACTTTCCCGGAGTAGCGCGCAGCAGAAGGTAAGTGGGGAAAGCTCCAAAGTTGGTGAAATGAGTACCCAGCTTACTGGGAGTAAAATGTAGACAACTGGGAAAGCAGTGGCAAATCAACCCATAAACTCCAATTCTTTTTGCATAGTACCGGTAGTAGTAGTAGTAGTAGTAGTAGTAGTAGTAGTAGTAGTAGAAGAAGGAGGAGGAGGAGGAGGAGGAGGAGGAGAAGGAGGAGGAGGAGGAGGAGGAGGAGGAGGAATTGGATTTATAACCCCCATTCTCTTAAAGGGGCTTCCAAACTCCTTTCCCTTCCTCCCTCACAACAAACACCCTGTGAGATAGGTGTGGCTGAGAGAAGCTCTCTCTAGGAGTGGCAGGGTGGTATGGTTGCAGTGCTGCAGCTTCCTACCTTACCACTTGAGTGGGGCTGTAAATCTGCCAGAAATTTTTTTGTTTTGCTCCTAACGTTTTGCCTGCATCCATGGCTGGCATGTTCACAGGCCTGTTATAATGAGTTTCTCTCCTCACTGGGCCACAGAGTGAAACACATCTTAAAATAATATGCTTATGAAGAGGCTAGCCCTAGAGGCCAGCGTGTTGTAGTGGTTAAGAGCAGGTGGATTCTAATCCGGAGAACTGGGTTTGATTGCCCACTCCTCCACCGGAGTGGCAGAGGCTTATCTGGTGAACCAGATGTGTTTCCTGCTGGGTGACCTTGGGCCAGTCACAGTTCTTCAGAACTCTCTCAGCCCCACCGACCTCACAAGATGTCTATTGTGGAGAGAGGAAGGGAAAGGAGCTTGTAAGCCACTTCGAGTCTCCTTACAGGAGAGAAAGGTGGGGTATAAATCCAAACTCCTCCTCCTCCTCCTCCTCTTCTTCTTCTTCTTCTTCATCTTCATCTTCATCTTATTCTTCTAGATGCGGGTGAAAAGTTAGGAATGAAAACTACTAGAGTCCAGGGGTAGGGAACCTGCGGCTCTCCAGATGTTCAGGAACTACAATTCCCATCAGCCTCTGTCAGCATGGCCAACTGGCCATGCTGAGTAGAAACGATAAGAATAGTAGCCCTAATTTATCTGAGAGAAAGCAGGTTCCTACTCTGTACTATTCATGGGACCACAAGAGCCAGGTCTCATAACTTCAGTTGAAAGATGTGAGATAGAAAATCTGATGAAACTCTCCTTGACAGACCGCTGTCTGCCAGAAGAAGCCAGTCGTGAGCTAGATGGTCTAATCATGGTTTGAGGCGGGGTGGGGCATGCTGATGTTTAAACGGCACGTAGACTAGCACACCGCTTGTGCAAGTGTAACCCCCATGCCCAGAATTGGTTGGCCCAGAATGGGTTGACCCAGTAAGGGGGTGGAGACTCGGGCAACAGAGGCTGCAGAGCTCTCAGTGCAGAAGAAGCAAGGCTACCAGACTCGGACCTTGATTTCTATAAGCCCTTAACACCTTGTTAAGGTAATTTCAATATTGTTGTTAGGAACTTCACTGGGAAGGTAGTTGTTGTTTTGTAATGTTGTAAATGTTGGAGTTTATTGTTTCAGGGTTTTTTTTTTTTTTTTTTTTTCTTGTGTGTGGTTGTAATGGGTGAGAGTTCTCCTGGAAACCTTCATCATGTATTTTAACCCTGTTCACTTCAAACCCTTAAGGCTCTTCAGGAGCCAGCCAATCTAGTGCAGAATTTGGACAGCGTACTCAGTGGAGCTGTAAATGGGAACAGTTGACCTTGAAATGCAACCTGAACAGGACCTTGAATTGTAACGTTAAATGTTGATGTTTTAAAAGTGTTAATTGTAAAGAAAAGTAAACCATTTTGTTGTTTAAAAATTTGTTGTTGCAACTCATTCCAAGTACTGCCCCACAGAACCCACAGTTAGAGGTTACACAAGCAGCCCAAAACTCTGGCCAGCTACTTGATGGTTGGAGCTTCCTCTTGGCACATGGCTTTCCAAATCTCCTTTCCCCTCCAGCCTCTCGTTCAACTCGTATCTGAAGGCATTCTCTCAGCGTACAGTGCTTCTTTCATAGTCTGTAGGGGCTGGAGAAGCAGCTAGTAGATGCAGGGTATCTCCAAGTAGAGAGTTAGCTGGCAGAGCTTTGCAGCTGCCCGGAAAAAGAAGGTTGTGAGGGAGGGGGCTGAAAATAGATGCTGCTTGCTTGTTGGGGTTGGGGGGGATTATGTGGCTTTCCCAGCCGAACGCCGCCGTGTGGGCCTGCCTACTCTGTCAGTCTGCTCAGTGTGTACATTTGTAAACAAACAGCGAGCACAGAAACTCCGCTCCGTACAAATCTAGGGCTCCAAAAAGGAAACCAAACCCTACAGCGGTGCCCTGGAACTTCTCACAGCTTGGGGGAAACGGGGAGCGCAGAACAATGTGAAGCAGCAAGCAAAAGAAAGGGGGGGGGGGGAAAGGAAGCTCAAAAACGATAAACATTCTGTCTCTGGCTCCAGCCCAACGCCTCTGCATCAGCTTATGTTTATATCATCCCCGCCGAGAGACAGCGGTGTAATCCCCGAGGCTGTGTGAGCTCTTTGGATCGATACAGTTCTGCCTCTGTCTCTTCTTCTGGGCTACAATTACATCAGCGTGCACGAAGCCGTGGGGCCTGGTTTCTCCCCGCAGCGGGCACCACCATTGTAGGCCTTTTCAAAAACAGCCCAGTGGGTGCAGTTGGCTCTTTCTCTTTCAAACAAACCCTGTTGCGGAGAGCGGGCGCCAAGATTTGAGATTCTGAGCCTTATTATCTCCGCCGAATCTTCAAAGGGGTTGCCACAACAGTTAAGCCTCTTTCAGCTGTTGGCTACCCAGGGGTTTTCAGAGTTGTCGCCATGGAGACATGGCACAGGTACCATGTCTGTTTGCTGGCATGCGTTCGTTCCAAGGGTACCCAAAATGCTCAGTCTGTGAGACAGGCTAGGAGGGTGGGGGTGTAGAGCTGTATTCTCTGGATGGAATTTCTTCTGTGGGATGTCAAGGGAGAAGACAAAAGAGTCACTGGAAATGCAGACATTGGAAATATTGGACACGACACAGCATGTGACCTTTGTGAACAAAAGGAGCCCAGCATTAACTATGCAGCTAGGTTACCAGACGACTGGAGATCTACTATCTCAACTGATCTCCAGGCGACCAAGATCTGTTGCGCTGGAGAAAATGGCCGCTTTGGAGGGTGGACTCTGTGGTATTATACCCTGCTGAGGTTCATCCCCTCCTCAAATCCTGCTCTCCTCCCCCCACATCTCCAGGTAGTTTCCAACCCAAAGCTGGCAGCCCTACACAGAAGAGGGGAAATGACTTCAATTTAGTGATGCATTAGGAATGAAGGAGGGGTCCTGTCAGCACACACAAAGGGGAGACTCACACCCACACAACAATCTCTCTGGGTGACAGCATACAGAGATCTTCAAGTAATAATATGGCATTATATTTCCGAACCTTAAAAAGCAGTCTTTTAGAACAGGAATACCATATCTTGTCTTAGGTTTAATAATGCTAATAATTGAGTCCAGTGGCCCAGGCCAGCCAAGATGTGGGGGGGCGACTACCCATGCTCACAGAGAGGGTTCTGAGTGCCACCTCTGGCACCCGTGCCATAGGTTTGCCACAACTGGTATAGGGCTTTACTGACTTCTAGTGGCTTCTAGTCTTTAAGGAGTTAATATTTGTTTGTTTTATGAGATTTGTATCCCATCCTTTCCTCGCAGGGCTCAGGGCAGGTCACAACATAAAATTTAACATTCAATACATTTAAAATACAACATCACTATAAAGCTCATCTATGATAGTGACCAGTACGTTCTCCATCCCATGACCAGTTCGAAAGCTGGACTAGAAGGGATCCAACACCTTTGTATCATCCAGAAAGGACTGCAGCTGCTCCACAACAGCCCTCTCCATTACCTTGCCCAGGAACGAAAGATTTGAAACTGGGCGGTAATTGGCTAGATCTAAAGGATCTAAAGATTTTTTTTTCAAGAGCGGGTGGACATCTGCTTCTTTCAACCTCCCTGGAAATTCTCCTTGCTCAAGGGAGAAGTTGATAATTTTCAACAGGGAGTCCCATAACACCTCCCTGCTGCCTTCACCAGCCACGAGGGGCACGGGTTGAAGAAGCAAGTGGTAGGTCAAACCGCAGCCAGAATTCAGAGCAGTCTGAAGCGGTCCAACATCGGACAGCCAAAGTGCTCCAAGTTCCTTTACTGTGTCAACCGTGGCTAAGAGATCATGGCGGAGGGACAAGATTTTTTCTACGAAAAAGCTCGTAAATGCCTCACAGCTAAATACCAATTCCTCACTTTTAGGACCATTAGGAAGGGGCGTAAGAGACCAAATTATCCTAAACAATAGTGTGAGCTCGCAGAGGCAATTGAGGTGGCATAGAAGACCTTTTGAGCCTCTTTAATTGCCGTCTCGTAGGATTTCATAAGCGTCCTATACGAGTGTCTCACTCCTTCATCGCAAGCACGTCACCACACTCGCTCTAGTTGTCTCAGGTCCCGTTTCATCCTCCTCAGTATACCAAGGGGCTGATTTGGTATAGGTGTGGAGAGGACGTTTTGGAGCAACAATCTCAATTGCTTCAGACAGCCTGGTTTCCCAGTGCTCTACCAGCTCCCTGAGAGTGTTGCCAGCAGGCGGGGACTTCCGCATGTCCTCTTGGAACTGATCCGGGTCCATCAGCCTGCTACATAAATCAGCAATGAAATAAACTAGATTTAAGCTTCTGCTTTATCGAATCAACGAAAGAAGAATAAGACACATGCAGAACTTTTGAAAATACTGAACCAACGGGAATTGCAAGATGAGGAAAAAGAGAATGTAGAAAAGCCCCTCGTCAAAACACTAGCAACCGTACTTACAGTAAGTATCGGTAATCGGTATTTATTATTTGCCTGTGTGCTATATCCTGGGAAATATACATAGTGGAGGTAATGACATTCCAATTTCCTTAGCAATCCAAGAACCAGATGGGAATTTCTGCCATGCCAATGTGGTTCTGGAGTCTGTGCTAACTTGAGCCTCCCCTGACTCATGGCTTTCAGAAAGCCACAACTGAAGCTTTACATTTTTATTTTTAAAATCTCTCCCTCGCGCTCTCACACTCATTTTTTCCTTTCATGAGATCATTTCGGGGAGAAAAAAACCCCACATTCTTATAAGGAATGTTCAAATCAAAGCCAATTACATATATCAAAGGGGGGGGGATCTCAGGCCAAATTTAATCATTAAAAATGTGAGTCTATTGTGACAAACAGTTGTGCAAACTCACATTAAATTAATTTTCTCTGGTGGGAAAAACCTTGCACACGATCCAAGGATGGATTTTTTTTCCCCCTGCGTGCATTTTTTCACAGCCAAGGTCACGTCGCCGATGAGAAGCGAGCACGCCCAATTTTGTAACGATGCAAAATGGCTAAGAAAATAAAATCAGTCACAGAAGCCCCACACTGATAGATTTTTATTTCTGTTCCCAATGATTCCTCCAAGAGAAAAATGTGAATGGAAGAAGTTAATTATAACAAGGCCAGATTAGCATCTAGTGATTTATGGTGTGTTTCAAACAGGCATCCATGATCAAAGGCGGAAGAGCATGTTACCAATAAAATTAAAGGCATGGCGCTAATGCATCTGAATGGCTTTATAATGTTTTAATTTAACACTACCTTGGCAAAACAGACATGGGGTGGGGGGGGACACAGTGTGATACTCCAGTTTCTCAATGTGAATGACAGTGATTGCTCAAAGCTTATGAATTAGACATCCAATGCTAGATTATTGTGAAGCTGATCATATTTTTAAACACAACCCCGAGCTCTCGATGGCAAATCCAGACTATGTCTTTGACTTTCCCATCTTCACAAATAAACACTGCTGGCAACAGAAAACTCTGTAATGACACAATGCTCTTGAGAAGGCAGTCCTATTGGCATGACAAACGCGTCTCAATTTCATTTCCCTCAAAGGATTCTGGGAAAGGGAATTGTGGTTTGATGAGCTATTGAGTACTCTCACAAATTCTTCCTCCCTTTCCTATGAACTACAGCTGTCAAAATTTCCTAGGATGATGAAAGAAATGGCTCCAGTTTGAAGGCAGACCTGATAGGCCCTCTGATATTACTCTGAACTTTTTGGGCAGGCGCCTAAGGCAGCTTCATCAAACAACAGCCTGACCTAGGGTTGCTGGAGCAAGAGGGCCCCCCCACTGGCAGCCCTAGGTGTCCATCACCACTCCAAGTATCAACAGAACCTTTTTTTAAAGGCAGCAATATTGGAGCAGCAGTGGTGTAGGAGGTTCAGAGCTCATGTATCTAATCTGGAGGAACCGGGTTTGATTCCCAGCTCTGCCGCCTGAGCTGTGGAGGCTTATCTGGGGAATTCAGATTAGCCTGTGCACTCCCACACACGCCAGCTGGGTGACCTTGGGCTATTTTTTATTTATTTATTTATTGTTTAAACTTTTATACCGCCCCATCCCCGAAGGGCTCTGGGCGGTGTACAGTATGAATACAATATTAATACAAATAAATAACTAAAACCATTAAAACAGCGGTAACAACAATAAGAACAATAATAATAGAGGCGTCCAACTAACCCCATTTTTTAAAAAATTCTCCCCGGAGAAGGAGGACAGGTCCCAAGATGACAGGCCCAGATGTAAAGGGGCCCAACTGGGGCGCCATTCAGGCGGCTGGTTCCTCCAAAGGCCCGGCCGGAATTGAAGCTCAGTCTTACAGGCCCTGCGGAACTCATTGAGGTCCACGCAGGGCCCCTGACAGCTTTGAGGAGGGAGAGTGTTCCCACCAGGCCGGGGCCAGAGCTTCGTGAAAGCTCCCTGGCCCGTGTGGAGGCCAGCCGCGACAGATTGAGGGAGCCAGGGACCATCTAATAGAATTGGCCTCCACAGAACGTGAGAGAGGCGTGCAGGGACATATGGGGTGATCGGTCTCGAAGATCACGAGGGTCCCAGGTCAAAGCTGTAGCGTCCTTGAAGGTCAGGCACCAGCACCTTTTGAAAATGATTCGGAACTCTACTGGGAGCCAATGCAGCTGGCGAAAGCACAGGCTGAATAATATGATCATAAATGGCTGCTTTTCGCTCTGTGGAAAGCAAAAGCAGCGCTGCCATGCATGCTGGAACCAGTTTTAGTTCTCCGAATCAGGACGTTAGCGGGAAGGCCCAGCGTAGAGCCGAAGTTACAATAGTCTAACCTGGAGGGTGACACCGTTGCATGGATCACAGTGGCTAGGTCCGGCCCTGGAGAGGAAAGGAGCCAACCGGTCGGGCCTGGCGGAGATGGAAGAAAGCAACCCGGGTTATATGGGCCACCTGGGTCTCCATTGAAAGAGACGTAATCCAGGTGGACTCCCCAGGGTTGCGCACGGGAGGGGGGGTCGGCGCTTTAATGTGACCTCCTCCCACACCGGGGCGCGGGCGTTGGAAAATCCTGTCCTCCCCCCCGCGGCCAAGCTTCAAAGCGGGATCCTCCTCGCTCTTCGATGGGTTCAGTTTTAACCTGCTCTGCCGCGAACCAACCAGCAAACCGGCCTCCAAACAATGTAACGGAGAGCCGCAGTGGGCGGCGACCGCTCCCCCACTCCATCCAACAAGGGAGATGAGCTGAGGTGTCATCAGCGTGCATTGGTGATGAAGTCCAGCCCAAAACTCCGCACTCAGTTTGAGCAAGGGTCGCGATATAGATATTAAACTAGCAGCTGGGGATAATAAAGGCTCCCCCTGGGGATTTTTACACCGATCAGTCGCTGGCACTTCCTGGAGGCCTGATCCCCAGTCCACCTCACTTAAGCTGACTTCGGCACCCCCCGGCAGAAACGAGGTGCAATCCACTGAAGGGGACGGTGCCCCGCACTCCGGAGGTACGAAGCCAGGCCGGTGGAGTCAAAAGGTCATGATCGACCACCGCCAAACGGCCTGGGCGGTAAGATCTAACAATACCAGCAGCGCCGCAACCGCCTCGGTCAAGCTGGAATACTGGAGTGTATCTGTGGACGGGCTGACGGTAGAACAGTCTCCGCCCCATGCCCATGCACCGAAAAGCTTCGAACTGCGGAAGCGGGTCGAAAGCCGCATGCGTCATCCAGAAAGCCTTTGAAGCTGCTCCAGCACCGCTCTCTCAATTACGCTTCCCCAGAAACGAAAGATTCGAAACGGGGGCAGGTAATTGGCCAGATTCTCCTCGGATCTAACGCATGAAGTCTTTTTTTTAAGAGTGGGTGGACCACTGCCTCCTTCTAACCCATCTGGGAAGACTCTCCTTGCTCAAGGGAGCCATTGATGATACTCAACAGATGGGGAATTCGTAGGGCTCCGCCCTGCAAGTTTTACCAGCTTTCAGGAGGGGCACGGATCCAGAAGGACAGGTAGTAGGTCTAACAGGCAGCCAAGGTCCTGTCAACGAAAGCGGCTTCGGAGAGCAAGGGAAAACTGGGCCAAACAAGGGCCCGGCCAAGTCGGCAAGGGAGCCTCCTAGTTCACTCAATTGTCAGCCAAAAAAGTCCGCGTGGAGAGGGAAAGGTCCTGGCGGGGTGGAGCGGACGCGAAACCTTTATCCGGGCAAAAAAGCCTTGGCATAAAAGCCTTCACAGCTAATACTCAATTGTGAATTTGTGGACCTCTCCGGACACAAGGGAGGTTAAAGACCGACTATTATACGAAATAATTGTGCTGGGGCGGGAGCTAGCGGATGCGGAGAGAAGAGGAGAAAGAAAACCCCTCTTCGCCTCCTCTCGCCGCCACCTCATAGGCTTCTCATAAACATCCTATAAGATGTTCGCGCAGCCTCGTCAACGCAGATTTCCTCCACACTTTCGGCTCTAGACGCCTCTAAGCACTCGTTTCATCACGGCGCAGCTCCTCTGTATACCATGGAGAGCGCCGAACGGGGCGAGGACGCAGGGGGGCAACAGCTGTCTCGATGGCATCGTGGAGAGCCGGGAATTCCAGTCCTCCACCTGCTCATCGAAAGTGTGCCGGGCGGGTTCAGGGTCCCGCAGAGCATTCAGGAAACCAAGTGGATCCATAAGTCTCCTCGCTGGGCGGGCATAAAATTAGCCTTCGTCGCCTAGAGCAGGGTGTTGGAGGGCGTAGTCCACCCGGACCTTCAGGGCATAATGGTCGGACCTCATGGCACTTCTGTTAACAGAGGATAATGAACCAAATCTCACCCTCGCACCGAAGACCAAATCCAGCATATGCCCGGCCTCACGAGTGGGCCCAGAGTGTCTTAAGGAGAGGCCTAGTGTCGCCATTGATGATACTAGCCTCGCGTGGTCAGCCGAAAGCATGAGGCGTGCATCGACATGGACGCTTGAAGTCACTCCAAAGACGAGCAAGTCTGGGGAAGTCCGCCAACGCCCAGTCTGGACACCACCTCCCAGCAGCCAGCGGCAGGTCAGTCTCCCGGGTGCCAGCTAGGGCGCATCCGGTACACCAGGAAGAACGGGCCAGGTCTCTCCAAGGCCAACCACTCGAGGTCACACAGGGTGTCACAGCTTCTCCAGAGCTCTCTCAGCCCCACCCTACCTCTACAGGGTGTTTGTTGTGAGGGGGAAGGGCAAGAGAGACTGTAAGCCCCTTTGGAGTTTCCTGCAGGAGAGAGAAAGGGGGATATAAACCAAACTCCTCCTCCCTCCTCCTCCTCTTCTTTCTCCTCCTCTTCCTCCTTTCCTCTTCTTCTTTCTTCTTCTTCTTCTTCTCTCTCTTCTTTTCTCTTCTTTCTTCTTTCTTCTTCTTCTTCTTCTTCTTCTTTCTTCTTTCTTCTTTCTTCTTTCTTCTTTCTTCTTTTCTTTCTTTCTATGTTCTTCTTCTATGTTCCATATTCCAGGAAAAAAATCCAAACTCCTCTCCTCCCTCCTCCTCCTCCTCCCTCACTCCCTCCTCCTCCTCCTTTCTCTCCTTCTTCCCTCCCTCTTTCTTCTTCTTTCTTCTTCTTCTTCTTCTCTTTCTTTCTTCCTCTTCCTCTCTCTCTTTTCCTTCTTCTTTCTCTCTCTTCTTCTTCTTCTTCTTCTTCTTCTTCTTCTTCTTCTTCTTCTTCTTCTTCTTCTTCTTCTTCTTCTTCTTCTTCTTCTTCTTCTTCTATGTTCCTATGTCATTTCCAGGAAAAATCCAAAAAAGTGGACTAGAGTAGCTATAGGAATTCCTTGAAACTCTATGGTAAACCATAACATTTCAGGTGACACCTAGAGCTACCTTGTGTCCCTTCTGGGTTTCCCCTCCTGCTGGTAGCCAAGCTTGGCCTGGCAACCCTAGCCTGGCCAATGGCAGTTTCTGATTTAACTCAGGCTGAATGCCACCCTAGCCACCTTATCTATGGTTAAGGCTGCAATGTGAAACTGTGCCTTCCCTCACAACTACAAAACCCTCTCCCCAAATGCACTTTTTTCTGCCTTGGGAATTACTCCCATTGCCAGTCCTACATCTGATAGCAACTGTGTACAATGTACTGCATGCATGTGTGGTCAGGCTTGCTAAATTCCCACCACAGGTGGTACATCCCACCTATTTCCTTTTGCAGATTAGCAGGAGGAAATTTTTGAAAGTTAAAACTCTGTCTGTGATGGCATTGTGTCACTTCTGGGAAAAACAGGAAATGGTGAAAGTACGCACTAGGAATTATTGGAAACTTTATTGTCTTACCATAGAGTTTCCAGCGATCCTTAGAGAGATGTGATGGCACTTGAAGCTTTTTCCTGAACATGATGTCATGCATTGCTGAGGGTGCCCCCCTTGACCCTGAACCTATGACCAGCCATGAAGTAGTCTGTGAGATGAAATAGCTGCCCTTCAATTTAAGTTAGTACCCTCCTTATTCTCCACTTCTGACATCATATGCCAGGATCTACAGAGATTTTGAGAAATGGCTTAAAACTACTTCAGGAAGGACAAGAAAAACATCTTGTGCAACAGTCTTTAAGCTTTGGTCTGGAACTAACAAAGATCATGTTCTCTTAAAAATGATACATTCTATCAATACATTAAGGCAGGGGTCTTCAAAGTATGGCCCTCCAGATGTTCATGGACTACAATTCCCATCAGCCCCTGCCAGCATGGCCAAGTGGCAGGGCTGATGGGAATTGTAGTCCATGAACATCTGGTTTGAAGACCCCTGCATTAAGACCCCTGGTTTGAAGACCCCTGCATTAAGGGCTTGTCCTAGGTTATACTAATACACAGACTTGTGAAAACACAATGCTGCCAACTCCAGCCTGGGAAATTCCTGGATATTTTGAGGAAATGTCGGGTATAGTAGAGTTTGGGAAGGGGAGGGAACTTGGCTTGAATGTAGGAGTGTCAACCAAAAAAGGATTGGGGGGAAAGGGAAGATTATGGAAATTGGAGTCAGGAAATGCCACAATATCACTTTGAATTTTATACCTGGACATCAGGGTATCACATGACACTCTAGGAATTTCCCATAAAGTTGTTGTGACATCACTTCCAGGTTCAAAACTGGAATTTCTCCCATTATTGCTCAACAGCAATAGCCTTGAGCCAGGAGTCAGAGGTAGTCTCCTATAGTAGGTAATTTTGCACACCTTTATGGATGTGATACCCTAGAGTCCATGCTCTGAAACTCTCGTTTCCTGTGGGGAAATTGATCCCTATACACTGGAGATCAGTTGTAATTCTGAGAGACCTCTAGGGCCCACCTTGAGATTAGTAACCTTAGAGCACATTAGAAGCTTGTATGGTGTATATATTGGGAGACCAGTGGCATAGCGCCAATGGGAGGGGGCACAACACCCCAGGCTGCGTCGTGGAAGAGGCATGGCTACGCCATGGAGGAGGCGTTCCCGGGGCATTCCATGGTGGGGGCGCAGTGCGTGCCCCGGGAGCAGTTTCCCCTCACTCCCTGCTGTGGGAGACTGAGGATCCCATAAATATTAAGCACCTTTATCACTACTAGTTTTTGCTTAATCCTTCTGTTGTAATTTATAGCATTAAGAGCTGCTTCATTTGGGGGAGACTGTGTCTCCTGTTATGTATTTTACTGTTTTCTCAGCTGTGGTCACTAAGCAACCACACAGCGTGGATTACCAGCGGGGCATTCTAGCCAACTGACGTGGTGACATGTTCAAGGATCAGGGCGATGTTGAGTTGGGAACACCTTTTGGTCATGGTGACATCCTTCCGGGCCTCTGGCTGTTTAGTCATTTTCTATCCTTTGCACAGAATCGTTTCTTCCTCTTTCAATTATGATATTTATCATCACAGAGATATTTTAAGAACTCACTGTCCTGATTTCTGTATTCATGAAGGATGGAAGGCTGACACTTCATATTCAGTTACACTTGTGTTTTAAACATATTCAGCAAAGGCCTAAGAATTTTAAGCACCTTAATGGGTGTTTTAGATGCCATTACGTTTCAGATGGCTGCCGGTGACCCCAGCAAGGGGCTTTCAAGGCAAGTGAGAAGCAGAGGTGTTTCGCCATTGCCTGCCTCTTCAGAGTCTTCCTTGGTGGCCTCCCTTCGAAATACCAGGCCTGCTTAGCTTCCAAGACATGACGAAAGCCAGTGTGGTGTAGTGGTTAAAAGCAGGAGACTCTAATCTGGAGAACTGGGTTTGATTCCCCACTCCTCCAGATGAGCAGCAGACTCTCATATGGTGAATCAGATTTGTTTCGCCACTTCTAGAGACCATATGAAGCCTGCTGAGTGACCTTTGGCCAATCACAGTTCTCCCAGAACTTTCTCAGCCCACATACCTCTTAAGGTATCTGCTGTAGGGAGAAGAAGGGAAGAAGTTTGTAAGACACTTTGAGACTTCTTATGGCTGAGAAAGGTGGGGTATAAATCCAGACTCCTCCTCCTCCTCTTCTTCCATGCCTCCTTCACTTTTGAGCACTTTAATGGGAATATAAAAATCGCATGATTTCCCTGCCAGATTTGCCAAGTAGCTGAAAAAAAATTATGTATTCTGCCACTTATGTTCTCTGGATTTTGGAGTTCCTTGAGCTAGTGATCAAGGTGATCAATCATTTGAAATGTTTTGTCAAAGGCTTTCACGGCTGGATGCAGAGGTGGGATCCAGCAGGTTCTCACAGGTTCCCGAGAGTAGGTTACTAATTATTTGTGTGTGCCAAGAGGGGGTTACTAATTGGTGATTTTGCCACGTGATTTTTGCCTTAGTTATGCCCCTCCTCTCAGCAGTAGTGCTCAGAACTTGAAGCAGTCTAGTAGGAGGTGCACCGGCGTGCGTGGCAGCCTGCGCCTGCGTGCATTTGTTTCCCAACCAAGGAGTGTCCTTGCCACAGCCCCGGCCAGGAATGCCTTGCCCCTGGAATGCCCGACCACGCCCCCGTCATGCCCCGCCCAGCCCCATTGGTGCTACGCCACAGTTTGAATCCCACCACCATGGGAACCTGTTACTAAAATTTTTGGATCCCACCACTGGCTGGATTCAACTGGTTGTTGGAGGTTTTCCAGGCTGTGTAGCCATGGTCTGGTAGATCTTGTTCCTAACGTTTCGTCTGCATCTGTGGCTGGCATCTTCAGAGGTGTATCACAGAGGGAAGTCTGTTACACACTGTAGACTTCCCTCTGTGATACACCTCTGAACAGACAGGTGTCAAACTCGCAGCCCTCCAGATGTACATGAACTACAATTCCCATCAGCCCTTGCCAGTATAGCCAATGCTCATGTTGGGAGGGACTGATGGGAATTGTAGTTCATGAACACCTGGAGGGCCACGAGTTTGATGCCCCTGCGTTAGGAACAAGTTCCTTTGAAATATTAAAGAGATAACGTCTACCAGACCATCCCTACATAAATGTTTTTGACATCCTCCAAGAACTTTAGAACAGGGATCCATTCTAAATCAGAGGTCCAACTACCATTCTTGTGAAACAAACTAAGGATGTATTGTGACAACGGATGGCTGGAGCACATGAAAGCATCATTGTATCTTTTGTCAATTTCAAGAAGCTCCAATGACATCACAGGCTGTTGAGTTTCAAGGTGACATGAAAAGTTCAAGGAGGTCTGATGGTTCAGTCACACAAGCAGGTCGCCAATGGTCACAGCATGGGTGAACAAGATCCTAAGGGTACAGCGAAAAAACCCTCACCATTCTGTTTTTGTAAAGGTTTAGCAGCTTGGTTGTGCTGCTACCAAATTGACCAGTTCTTCAGCGTTCCCTGCCCCCACAGACACTTGGGATCTTCCAAGAACCCATCACAGAAAGGCCCATGCTGTGAATATAATTTGCAAATGATCCTCAATTTGTAGGGTCCATTAGTGTGGATATATTCACCAGACAAGGGTTTAATTAACTGTGACCAAAACACCTGGATGATAATGAGACATGCCAGATGTCAGAATTTGACCAGGACAGTTGAAGTTGGACCTGCTTTCTTTTGAGTCTGTGAGTCTGGATCGTAATCTCCAAAAGGCCCAATCCTAGCCACTACTCAGTTGCTGCAAGAAGAAGAAGAAGAAGAGTTTGGATTTATATCCCCCCTTTCTCTCCTGCAGGAGACTCAAAGGGGCTTACAAGCTCCTTGCCCTCCCCCCCTCACAACAAACACCCTGTGAGGTAGGTGGGGCTGAGAGAGCTCCGAGAAGCTGTGACTAGCCCAAGGTCACCCAGCTGGCATGTGTGGGAGTGCACAGGCTAATCTGAATTCCCCAGATAAGCCTCCACAGCTCAGGCGGCAGAGCTGGGAATCAAACCCGGTTCCTCCAGATTAGATACATGAGCTCTTAACCTCCTACGCCACTGCTGCACTGCTGCAACGGCCCAATACCATTTCAACTATCTTTTGAATAAAGCCTATTTTAAAATCTTACACTTACACAGCACCACCCTCTTCCTAACGCATGAAAAAATACCCTTTACCCCCATCCGGCTAGGTGAGAAAAAAATAACTTGGTATCCATTTCAGCAACTACAGATTAAAAACATGGAGCTACCGAATGACTGGACAGGTCTGGGATGCCACTGTAGACAAAAAGGATATCCAAGAGATAGAAAAAGTGCAGAGAAGGGGAACGAGGATGATTGAGGGATTGGAGCACCTTCCTTATGAGGAGAGGCTGCAGTGTTTGGGACTCTTTAGTTTGGAGAGGAGACGTCTGAGGGGAGATATGATTAAAGTCTATAAAATTATGCATGGGGTAGAAAATGTTGACAGAGAGAAATTTTTCTCTCTTTCTCACAATACTAGAATCAGGGGCATTCATTGAAAATGCTGGGGGGAAGAATTAGGACTAATAAAAGGAAACTTTTTTTTTCACGCAACGTGTGATTGGTGTTTGGAATATGCTGTCACAGGAGGTGGTGATGGCCACTCACCTGGATAGCTTTAAAAAGGGCTTGGACAGATTTGTGGAGGAGAAGTCGATCTCTGGCTACCAATCTTGATCCTCCTTGATCTGAGATTGCAAATGCCTCAACAGACCAGGTGATCGGGAGCAGCAGCAGCAGCAGAAGGCCATTGCGTTCACATCCTGCATGTGAGCTCCCAAAGGCCACTGTGAATAGCAGAGTGCTGGACTAGATGGACTCTGGTCTGATCCAGCAGGCTTGTTCTTATGTAACTGTGCCCAGGGCACGTGCGGGCCCTGCACCCCTGCCGCAGCGCCATCTGCCACTGCAGAAGAGACTTGGCCAGGAAGAGCAGAGTGACCTGCTGGTGTTCATTTTGGAGGGCTTTTCTCAAAGCCACAGCTTTTAAAACAGTGTATTTTAACAGGGGTTATCTCTTTTTCTCCTTGTAAGGCTGCTGAATCTGGAAGGTGGGGCTTTTAATTTAATTTTTTTGTTTTTTAAATTAATAAGGACATATTTGACAGATAGTATGTGCAGATAGCTCCAGGGGAGCAGTGACTAAAAGCTTAATATTTAAATATCTAAACAAATCAGATATGAAGGCAGAAAGCCAGCAGGGGGATGGGGGCTTTCCAGTGTTTTGCTCTGAGTGTCACATGTATGATTATCTGCCACTAGGACAGAAGTCGTGGGTGTGCCCTCGCTGCAATGAGCTCCTGGCACTCAAGGAACGTGTGCGTTCTCTTGAAGCCAAGGTGGCAGACCTGGAGAAGCTGAAAGAGGCAGAGAGGTTGACAGACGAGGCTTTCAGGGACCTAACAGCCAGGTCCCACTCCCAAGGTGACATCTCTTCAGATGTCATGGAGAATGAAGGCCTTGGGGATGGAGGGTGCCAGTCTGAGGTGGGGGAAGATGCTCCCTTAGATGGGATCCCTTCCTTAACTGGTGATCAGCTATCCTCTCGCACTGAGGATACCCCTTGGGGAGGTGGGGGGCTCCTTGTAGTGGGTGATTCGATCATTAGAAATGTAGAGAGTTGGGTTTGTGAGAGGCGTGATGACCGCATGGTGACTTGCCTGCCTGGTGCGGTGTGTGCGGATATCACGGTTCGTCGAGATAGGCTTTTAGACAGTGCTGGGGTGGAGTCAGCAGTTGTGGTCCACATTGGCACCAACGACATTGGGAAATGTAGCCGGGAGGTTCTGGAAGCTAAATTTAGGCTGCTAGGAAACAGGTTGAAGTCCAGGACCTCCAAGGTGGCATTCTCAGAAATGCTACCCGTTCCACGCGCAGGGTGAGCTAGGCAAGCGGAGATACAGGGTCTCAATGCGTGGATGAGAAGGTGGTGTAAGGCAGAGGGTTTCAGATTTGTCAGGAACTGGGGAACCTTTTGGGACAAGACAGGCCTGTACAAACGGGACGGGCTTCATCTTAACCAAAGAGGAACCAGGCTGCTGGCGCTCAACATTAAAAAAGTGGCAGAACAGCTTTTAAACTGATCACTGGGGGAAAGCCGACAGGAGCTGAGGTGACTTCGGTTCGGAATACAGTATCTATGGGGATGCAGACAGAGAGGGAGGTTTTTCTAAATCAACCACATACAAGCAAGGAACATAGCAATGTGCATGTGACAAGGGATAGTGTCTACAAAAGACTTGAGGGTAAAGCACATAAATCCCAGGTTAAGGACAGAGACAGGGTATACAGGTGTCTCTATGCTAATAGTAGAAGCATAGCTAGAGTACAGAGTTTTGAAGGAGGACTTTGATATAGTGGGCATTACAGAGACATGGTGGAATGAGGAGAACCAGTGGGATGCTGTTATACCAGGCTACAGGCTCTATAGGAAGGATAGGACAGGGCGCATTGGGGGTGGAGTTGCCCTTTACATCAAAGAGAGCATAGTATCACATAAAATAGACAATGCAAGGGGAGCTGGTTCCCCTACAGAATCACTGTGGATATCAATACCAGGTGTGAAGGACAGTTTAATATTAGGAATATATTATCGTCCCCCTGACCAAAGTGCACAAGAGGATTCTGAGATGGAAAAAGAAATTAGAGAGGCCAACAAAAACAAAAATGTAGTGGTAATGGGTGATTTTAACTATCCCCACATAAACTGGAAAAATGCATGTTCAGGTCATAGTAAGGAGAGAGAATTCTTGAATATGCTGAATGACTGTGGTTTAGAGCAGATGGTTGTGGAACCAACCAGGGGAAAGGTAATCCTAGATCTAATTCTATGTGGGACCCAGGACCTGGTACAGGAAGTCAGTGTTGTTGAGCCGATAGGGAACAGCGACCACAATGCTGTCAGATTCAGTATCTCAGCATGCGAACAAGTGGCAACTACTAATGTAGTTACATCGGCCTTAAGAAAGGGAAATTTCTCAAAGATGAGGGGGATAGTGCGCAGGAAGCTGAAAGGGAAAATCAAGAGAGTCAAACTGTCCAGGATGCTTGGAGGTTATTTAAAACACAGTAA
Organism: Sphaerodactylus townsendi; assembly: GCF_021028975.2. Lineage (NCBI taxonomy): Eukaryota > Metazoa > Chordata > Lepidosauria > Squamata > Sphaerodactylidae > Sphaerodactylus > Sphaerodactylus townsendi. The sequence continues at coordinate 16,035,522 of NC_059431.1, forward strand.
TAAAGCTCGAAGCTGGAATGTGTTCCACAGGTTAGAAAAGGCAGCACCCAGTCCAAAAGAAAGCCACCATGGTTAACAAGAGAGGTTGAGGAAATTATCAGAAAAAAGAAAATGTCTTTTAGAAAATGGAAGTCCAGTTTGGCTGATGAAGAATATGAGAGGGAACACAAATGGTGGCAAAAGAGAAGCAAGTTAGCTGTAAGGGAGGCAAAAAAGGATTATGAGGAACGCATGGCTGCGAACATCAAGACCAGCAACAAACAGTTCTTCAAGTACATCAAAAGCAGGAAGCCAGCAAAAGAAGCGGTAGGCCCATTAGATGACAAAGGAACAAAGGGTGTGCTAAAAGATGGCAGGGAGATTGCAGAGAAGCTGAATGAATTCTTTGCATCTGTCTTCACCCAAGAGGAGGTGAGGAACATTCCTGCACCTGAACCAAGCTTCTTAGGAGGCGAATCCGAGGAACTAGCGAAGATAGTGGTAGACAAGGAAGAAGTTCTGGCAGCCATTGATAAACTAAGTGCTACCAAATCCCCTGGCCCAGATTGCATTCACCCAAGAGTTCTTAAAGAGCTCAAGCATGAAATTGCTGATCTTCTCACTTTAATATGCAACTTATCCCTGAAATCAGGCTCCATCCCTGAAGACTGGAAAATGGCCAATGTCACACCAATCTTTAAGAAAGGATCTAGGGGGGACCCGGGAAATTACAGGCCAGTTAGTTTGACATCTGTTCCTGGTAAATTAGTAGAATCTATCATTAAAGATAAAATTATAAAACATGTAGAAAAGCAAGACCTGCTGAGAAAGAGTCAGCATGGCTTTTGCAGAGGCAAATCCTGTCTTACAAACTTACTAGAGTTCTTTGAGGGTGTAAACAGGCATTTGGACAGGGGTGAACCGGTGGACATTGTCTACGTGGATTTCCAAAAGGCTTTTGACAAAGTTCCTCACCAGAGACTGTTGAGAAAACTCAGCAATGAAGGAATAAGAGGGGAAGTCCTCCTATGGATTAAAAACTGGTTGAGAAACAGGAAACAAAGAGTGGGTGTAAATGGGAAGTTCTCACAATGGAGAGATGTCGGGAGTGGTGTCCCTCAAGGATCCGTTTTGGGACCAGTGCTCTTTAACCTATTCATAAATGACCTGGAAGTAGGGGTGGGTAGCGTGGTGGCCAAGTTTGCAGATGATACCAAATTATGTAGGGTGATGAGAACCACAAAGGATTGCGAAGAGCTCCAAGTGGCCCTTGATAAATTAGGTGAGTGGGCTCAGAAATGGCAAATGCAGTTCAATGTAGCAAAATGTAAAGTGATGCACATAGGGGCAAAAAATCCAAACTTCACATACACGCTACAGGGGTCAGTGCTAACAGTCACAGACCAGGAAAGGGATTTGGGCGTCTTAGTTGATAGTTCCATGGGAATGTCAACTCAATGCATGGCAGCTGTGAAAAAGACAAACTCTATGCTGGGGATCATTAGAAAAGGAATTGATAATAAAACTGCAAAGATTGTCATGCCCTTATATAAAGCAGTGGTGCGACCGCACTTGGAGTACTGTGTCCAGTTCTGGTCGCCGCATCTCAAAAAGGATATTGAGGAGATAGAAAAAGTGCAGAGAAGGGCAACAAGGATGATTGAGGGACTGGAGCACCTTCCCTATGAGGAGAGGCTGCAGCGTTTGGGACTCTTTAGTTTGGAGAGGAGGCGGCTGAGGGGGGATATGATTGAAGTCTATAAAATTATGCATGGGGTAGAAAATGTTGACAGAGAGACATTTTTCTCTCTTTCTCACAATACTAGAACCAGGGGGCATTCAATGAAAATGCTGGGGAAGAATTAGGACTAATAAAAGGAAACACTTCTTCACGCAACGTGTGATTGGTGTTTGGAATATGCTGCCACAGGAGGTGGTGATGGCCACTAACCTGGATAGCTTTAAAAGGGGCTTGGACAGATTTATGGAGGAGAAGTCGATTTATGGCTACCAATCTTGATCCTCTTTGATCTGAGATTGCAAATGCCTTAACAGACCAGGTGATCGGGAGCAACAGCCGCAGAAGGCCATTGCGTTCACATCCTACATGTGAGCTCCCAAAGGCACCTGGTGGGCCACTGCGAGTAGCAGAGAGCTGGACTAGATGGACTTTGGTCTGATCCAGCTGGCTTGTTCTTATGTTCTTATGTTCTTATGCCCTGCCCCGGAACACCCCTCCACGCCCCCACTGTGGCGTGTGCCCGGGGGATGTCGTTCCCCTATCCCGTTGGCGCTACGCCACTGCACTATCCTGTCTTAGTTGTGCCTCACAAACTGCATGGCCTCCCAAATAAGGTCATGAATTTCAAGGTTTCCTCAAGAGACAAAGATATTTCAAAGCGATTCCTTTGTCTATTGGAATTTGTGGTTTTTAACATGGGATTTTTTTTCACACAAAAAAGATGTTTTCCACTCATGGTTTGTATTGTGGCCCATCTGTATGAGAGTGTATTAGTCATATTATTGCTTTTAATTATGTTGTACCAAGCAAATCTATATTGAACAGCCTTGTTCTCTCCCGTCATAGAGCGGGAAGTATTGCTATGTGCTTTATGTATGAATCAACATAACTTTTTCCTAAACCAAATTAGGGGTGATGTACTTATTCATTCTAGGTCCTATAGCCCAGTTAAGTTAGTTTAGCCTAAGGTAGGATTTGCCACGGACGTAAAAAAAGTCTATTTAAAAAAAACCTTGGAAAAAACAACTTAGAGGTTTTTTCCCCATTACAGATTATTGAAGTGGTTGTATGAAGCCTCTATCATAAATGTATAATTTTTATTAATTTAAGAGGCAATGGAATGTATCATCAAGTCGCAGCCAGTTTGCCATGGTGGCGAACCTGTGGCACTCCAGATGTTCATGGACTACAATTCTCATCAACCCCTGCCAGCATGGTCAATTGGCTATGCTGGCAGGGGCTGATGGGAATTGTAGTCCATGAACATCTGGAGTGCCATAGGTTCGCTACCTAGGGTTTAGGGTGACCCAGTAGACCGGGGATTCGAACTCATTTGTTACAAGCGCCAGATATAACATAAATATGACTTGGTCAAGCTGGACCCAGGAGGAGCCGTGGCTGCTTCAGCTGGTGAGCCCCCAGCAGGCTAGCCAGCCCAGATCAGCACTGGGGGGCGGGGAGAGGACTGTCTCAGCTAGTGACCTCACTGCAGGATCATCAGACCAGATCAGAACCTCTTGAGATGGTTTATCAAGCTACAAGACAGTTAAGGCAGCCTTCCCACCCCCGCTCCTGTTTTGGAGTGGGAGGGAAGGTTGCCTCATAAGAACATAAGAACATAAGAACTAGCCTGCTGGATCAGACCAGAGTCCATCAAGTCCAGCACTCTGCTACTTGTAGTGGCCCACCAGGTGCCTTTGGGAGCTCCCGTGCAGGATGTGAAAGCAATGGCCTTCTGCTGTTGCTGCTCCCGAGCACCTGGTCTGCTCAGGCATTTGTAAACTGAGATCAAGGAGGATCCAGATTGGTAGCCATAGATCGACTTCTCCTCCATAAATCTGTCCAAGCCCTTTTTAAAGCTATCCAGGTTAGTGGCCATCACCACCTCCTGTGGCAGCATATTCCAAACACCAATCACACGTTGTGCGAAGAAGTGTTTCCTTTTATTAGTCCTAGTTCTTCCCCACAGCATTTTCAATGAATGCCCCCTGGTTCTAGTACTGTGAGAAAGAGAGAGAAATTTCTCTCTGTCAACATTTTCTACCCCATGCATAATTTTATAGACTTCAATCATGTTCCCCCTCAGACGTCTCCTCTCTAAACTAAAGAGTCCCAAACGCTGCAGCCTTTCCTCATAAGGAAGGTGCTCCAATCCTTCAATCATCCTTGTTGACCTTCTCTGCACTTTTTCTATCTCTTCGATATCCTTTTTGAGATGTGGCGACCAGAACTGAACACAGTACTCCAAGTGCGGTCGCACCACGGCTGGCTTATGGGCCTGATAAGCCCTCTCAAGGGACTGGATCTGACACGCGGGCCACATGTTCGACACCCCTGCTGTAGGCTTTTCAAAGCAAGAGATGAACAGAAGTGGTTGGATGTCCAACTGTCAGGAGAGCTTTGATTGTGTAGCCCTGCATGGCAGGGGGTCATATTTGATGGCCCTTGGGGTCTGCGATTCTATGGTTTGCTATTACCAGCCTCTTCAGAGCAGCCCTGGACGTCCTTGAAGGTCTCCCATCCAAGAACAAACCATGGCTGATCCTGCTTAGTTTCCAAGATCTGGTGGGATCAAGCCAGCCTGGGCCATCCAGGTCAGGTCCATTCATTGGCCTAGAAGACAGCTTCAGAGGTGCATTCTGGTCTTCAGTAGATCAGCTAGATTCAAGTCCAGTGGCACCATAGAGACCAACAAGGTTTTCAGAGTGCAGCCCATATTGTCAAATCCAAGTTAAACTTGTATCCAATGAAAGGAGCTTGAGCTCTCAAAAATTTGTACACCAAAAATCTTGCTTGTCTCTCAGGTGGCTAAACAGGGCTCAAATTTTAATGGATGATACTAACCAACGATAGGTAGGAATTGCCATACGAACAGTAGATGGTAGGGGGAAAGTCTTCCGCAGATGCTAAGTATATCCAGTACAGTCAACTGGAGACCACATGTTGTTTTCACAAATAACTAGATTCTCCCCTTCCCCTGCCCTCAAAAGTGCTGACATCATTCTCAGTGCCAAAGGAAAGGTCCTTTGTGTAATGTGATGGTGCAGAAACATGTCTACGTGATGCTATACTCAGCAACTCCTTCAGTGGTGTTCCAGCTGGCTCAGGAAGACTGGAAATCTCTGCCTGGCCTTTCATGTGGCTGAGTGCAGCGTGATCAAGTGGGGAGGCCAGCTTTATGGGGCATGGTAAGCCCCGGTGGTACCCGCAAGCTGAGATCAAGGACCCCGTAAAAGTTATATGACAAGACAAGGGGATATCCAGCAGATGTTGGGTGCAGTCTATTGAGCTGCGCTTCCCTACAGCTCTGGATTCCTTAAATGGAACCAGCCCTCTTGCCGATTCAGTGATCAGTGGACAAGGGGCATTTCTGAGTCTGCACACAAGATGCGGGGATGAGATTTCTAGTTGTCATGCAGTTGCAATGTTCCCGGCCCCTTCCAGTTCAAACTGCTAGGTGAAATACTTCCAACTTAAAAACTAAAACTTAAAAAAAAAATCCACATTCCTGTATACAGAAAACTAGAAGACAAGGACCAGGAATCTAATCTAGTCTGCTCCTTGACACTTGGATTTTCTAGACAGCCAGCGTGGTGTAACGGTTCAGCGTAATGGACTCTGGTCTGGAGAACTGTGCTAGATTCAGAGGTGGGATCCAGCAGGTTCTCACAGGTTCCCGAGAGTAGGTTACTAATTATTTGTGTGTGCCGAGAGGGGGTTACTAATTGGTGATTTTGCCACATGATTTTTGCCTTATTTACGCCCCTCCTCTCAGCAGTAGCACGCAGAACTTGAAGCAGTCTAGCAGGAGGTGCACTGGCGTGCGTGGCAGCCTGCGCCTGCGTGCATTCGTTTTCCACCCAAGGACCGGCGCAGTGGCTGCGTCCTTGCCACAGCCCCACCCAGGAATGCCCCGCCCGCTGAATGCCCAGCCACGCCCCCGTCACGCCCCGCCTAGCCCCATTGGCGCTACGCCACAGTTTGAATCCCACCACCATGGGAACCTGTTACTAAAATGTTTGGATCCCACCACTGGCTTGATTCCTCACTTCTATGCATGAGCAATGGACTCTTATCTGGTGAACTGGACTGGTTTCCTGCTCCTACACATCAAGCCTGCTAGACCTTGGGCTGGTCACAGTTCTCTCAGAACTCTCTCAGCCTCACTTACCTCACAAGGTGCCTGTTGTGGGGAGAGGAAGGGAAGGAGTTTGTAAACTGATTCAAGACTCCTTCCAGTTGTGGAAAGCAGGATATAAATCCAAGCTCTTCTTCTATGTGAAGGGTTTTTTTCCCATGGGAAAGATTTTCAAATACAATACCATTTCCTGATTATATTCTGAACAGGCTGACTTCTGATTTATCACAAGATAAGTTGTTTGTCCAGGTTCAGTCTTCACCTCCAGACATGGTACTTGGTCACTCTTGCATGTTGACCTTTGTTTGGACAGTTTATCTTTCCACTGTTTCATCAGAAGTCCTTGCAAGATTGTATCGGAGGAAACCTTTCCAGTAGGGGGTTGCTGATGGAAGAAATCCGGAAGGAGCTCTTGCGTTTTCCTCCCAATTGTCTGTGCTTTCCTAGGGAGCCTCTTACAGCCCTGGGAACAATGTAAATGGATTGTGTCCGCATCCTCCATATTTGTTTATTTCAATCAAAGCCCACCTGCTTCCCATCTTCAATACAACCCCCGCATTCCCTTGGCATTGTCCAAACTATTTTCTCCTGGCAATTTCTGTCTCCATTTGTTGCTTTATTTACAAGAGTTACAACTGACAAATAAATAGTTGTCAAATGGCAATCCCCCACATCGGTACACAATCTGCAATCAGTTAGAGCTGAAACACAAATAAAAACGAGCTCAGGTTCACCTTTGCCCTCTTTGCTAATAAACTGCATACGAGAATTAAATATTCCGTAATTAATCAGAACGGGGCCTAAACCCTGGGAAAATTCAGTACTGTGTTCTGAGGATGTCTCTTTACCAATCTGTGCCTTTTGGGGGGCATGTTTTACATTGTTTGTAACAGTTTATAAGTCATCTTGAGCTTAACGATGGATGGGAGAGATAGAAATGTGATCTATAAATCTCAGAGTTTCATTTGTTCTCCTTCAACCCTACGGTAAGATTGTACATTGCTCTTTGTAGGTAGGGGGCTAACATAGACAAGGAGCAGCCTGTTGAGGAAAGCAAATGTTGAGGAGAATGGTGAAGTTCTTCCTGAGATTTGTCAGTTTGGAATGGCAGGGGAAATTGTGTAGATGAAACCTCTCTCAAGTATCCTATCTGGCTTGTGGAAAATAAACAAGGGAAAGAAAGAGAGCTACAGCTTCCTCTCCCTGTCATGTTATTTCTCCACATATATGGAGGCACTGGTGTAGCTAGGGCAGTAGTGGCGAACCTTTGGCACTCCAGATGTTATGGACTACAATTCCCATCAGCCCCTGCCAGCATTGTAGTCCTTAACATTGGAGTGCCAAAGGTTCACCACCACGGAGCTAGGGGGTGCAAGGAGGCTGGAGCCCCAGGTGCCACTTGCTGGAGACACTTTTGGGCAGTGCCCCACCCTCACAACTGCACCCCATCTGGAACTTCACAGGCTCCCATCTTCACTTGAAGGTCAGGTGTGGGGCCAGCTGGGGGACCCCCACGCCCCTTCTCCACATGGAAAAGGGGCAGCAGGAACCTGTTTCAGCCAGGCTGAGACCAGACTCAGACTGAGCATGCAGCCTCTCTCCCTCTAGCTTTATACTGTTTGCTTTGCCCCCCAGCTCCACCTATCTCCAGGGCCCACCTGGAGGTTGGTAAACAAGTCAGCAGACATGAGCATTGCTACTTCCTGCTAACGAACTATATCTTCCGCACTCTTTCTTTGAACCACAATGCAGCAAGAAACTTTCTGGCTTGTTTAAACCTTTGCAACCTACTTTTCTCACCAGTCGGGACCCAAAATGCCTTCCAATGTGGGAGAAGAGAACTCCAAAGAAATGAACAAGGGAGCCGTGAGCTTCTGCTACAAAGCAGGTCTATCTCCTGACTGATCTGGCCAAGAGTCTGATGACAAAAGCCCTTGGCTCACATCTCTCGGCATGCCCATTTTCTAACCGAACACACCTTCCAACAGAAGAAAACTCAGCTAGATGTTATCCAGCTGCTGCTACCCAGATAGCCAGGTTTTCTCCAGTTCATTCCCTAACATGGTGAACCAGCAACTACCTCATGGGCTTTCTTAGTGATAATATTTGGCAACTTATCAGCTGTCAAACTGATTCACGGCAACCCCTTAGGGCACAGGTGTCAAACTTGCGGCCCTCCAGATGTTATGGACTACAGTTCCCATCATCCAGATGTTATGGACTTCAGTTCTCATCTTGCTGGCAGGGTGATGGGAACTGTAGTCCATAACTTCTGGAGGGTCACAGTGGCAGCAGTGTAGTCCATAACATTTGTAGTCCATAACATCTGGAGGGCAGCAGTGGCGTAGAAGGTTAAGAGCTCATGTATCTAATCTGGAGGAACCGGGTTTGATTCCCAGCTCTGCCGCCTGAGCTGTGGAGGCTTATCTGGGGAATTCAGAGTAGCCTGTACACTCCCACACATGCCAGCTGGGTGACCTTGGGCTAGTCACAGCTTCTCGGATCTCTCTCAGCCCCACCTACCTCACAGGGTTTTTGTTGTGAGGGGGAAAGGCAAGGAGATTGTAAGCCCCTTTGAGTCTCTTCAGGAGAGAAAGGGGAGATATAAATCCAAACTCCTCGTCGTCCTCGTCCTCATCCTCATCCTCATCCTCGTCCTCCTCGTCCTCCTCGTCCTCCTCGTCCTCCTCCTCGTCCTCCTCCTCGTCCTCCTCCTCCTCTTCTTCTTCTTCTTCTTCTTCTTCTTCTTCTTCTTCTTCTTCTTCTTCTTCTTCTTCTTCTTCTTCTTCTTCTTCTTCTTCTTCTTCTTCTTCTTTTTGGTGGTCTGCCAAGTGCTAACCAGGGTTGACCCAAACAGCCACACATTTTCTCATTACAGCCCTTACAACAACCCTGTGAGGTGGGCTAGTAGAGCAAGTAGGGCGACTGAAAGCGGCTTGCCTAAGAACGCCCCCAGTGCTATCCTATGCAGAGCTATGCCCCTTCTGATTCCATTGATTTCAATGTGCTTACAGAACACATGAAGCTGCCTCATACTGAGTCAGACCACTGGTCCATTAAGGTTAGCATTATCTACTTAAAGCTCAGTGTGGTGTAGTGGTTAAGAGCAGTGGACTCTAATCTGGAGAACCGGGTTTGATTCCCTGTTCTTCCAAATGAGTGGCGGATTCTAATCCGGTGAACTGGATTTGTTTCTCCACCCTTCCACATGAAGCCCGCTGGGCGACCTTAGGCTAGTCACAGTCCTCTTCAAACCAGTGATGTAGGTATAGGTTTTTTATGGGGGGGGGGGTTCGGGGGTGAGACCATGCCCACCCATCCCCAGGGGCATGGCCACACCTCCCCAAGCCCCACCCCTGGCCTTAGTGCTTATAAAAGCAGCTCTCCGGGGCCAGGGATGGCAGACTCCCCTGGCTGGTATCATCAGGAGTGTCATCTGATGATACCCTGAAATTTTGGTGCTGCTAGCCTAAAAATGCGCCCCCTGCAGGCCAAAAACCCCTGCAGGAAAAAAAAACATTTTAAAATACAAAAAACCCACAAACGGGGGGCGGAACTTCAGACATGCAATGGGGGGGGTTGAACCCGAGAACCCCCCCCTATCTACGTCCTTGCTTCAAACTCTCTTAGCCCCGCCTGTTATGAGGAAAGGAAGGGAAGGTGTTTGTAACCCACTTCAAAACTCCTTACGGTTGAGAAAAGCAGGGAATAAATCCAAACTCTTCTTCTTAAACTGGCAGTGGCTCTCCAGGGTCTCAGGCGGAGGTCTTCCACATGACCTACTGCCTGATCTTTTTAACTGGAGATTCCTGGGACGGAACGTGGGGCCATCCTCCACCTCTAGATTTATAATTAAGTGCTGTAAAGTCACAACTGACTTATAGCAACCCCCCCCCATGGGGCTTTGAAGGCAAGGCTCAGCAGAACCCGCAATGCATTGTGGGGCAGATCTCCATCCACACCTGCACTCACAACTCTAATTTTCTGCACCTGTTGTTCTCCCTGGCTGGGCTGAGGCCAGGTCTTTCATTCTTTTCTCAAGGACAAACCACAGAATAGCAGAGACTATCCAACAACTTATTCTAATGGTGTTTCTGGCTTGAGAGGGAGAGTATGAAAATTCCCGCCCAACGCGCAGACCTGTTAGCGTCCCAAAAGCTCGGGACGACCAGTGATCATGTATTTGTGTTGTACCGGGGCCGGGGGATTTCGTGAACGGTACATCCGCTAACCTTTGGAGGCCCACGTGTCACATCCAATTAGAAACGGACCTGAATTGGAATAGCAGAGCTGAACGCGTTGGAAAGAGCTGTCCCAGTTCCAGGCTTCGCCGTTGCAGGCAATTCTGCTTTCAGTCAAACCACACGATGGCTGCCAGAGTCACTCAGCGTTATTTCCCTGAGGCTTTTTAGGAAATTTAGATTTCTGGAAATGGAGGAGAGACCAAAAACGCAGTCCCAAGCAGAGTTAACCCATTCCAAGTCCATTGAAGTCGATGCCTTAGAAGGGTCTGTTTAGGATCGCAAGCAATACTGTTCACCGTTCTGCGGTAAACCTGAGGTGGATTCCTCTTTGGCTGATGTTGAGGAAGGGATTTGAGGAGGCCATTAAAAGCTGTGCCTTCGAAAGTGATACGTACAACTACACCAGCTTCTCATGAAACTATTTGCCTTCTCCCTCAATAGATCTGGACGAAGTGTAACAGTGGGCCTTTCCCCACTTTCCCCTCTACCACCGTCACTGTGCGCTACTCACTGCGCACGTCATTTCTGGCGCACGCCCGGGCTTCCCCACGACCCCGCGCTCTGCTCTGCTCTGCGCGGGGTCATCAAAAGGCGCCATTTTCTCCAGCACCAGGAATGACGCGCACTGAGGGGGCGCGCGCTGAGGGGGCGCAACAGCGGCAGCGTTGGGGCGGCTGCGTTGTCGCCGCCCCTGTAGTGGGGAGTGCTGCGGGACCCTGCACTACTTGGCCCGAGTAGCGTGCAGCAGAAGGTAAGTGGGGAAAGGCCCAGTCAAGTCCAAATTATCTCTTCCAACCTCCTAGGTCACAATCCAGGAAATACATTATAGTTTTCTTCTTCTTCTTCTTGATCTCCCCTACGCTACAGATTAGGGATAAAATCTAAGCCAACGCAAGTAGCAAAATGTTAGGTTTCCAAAAAGGAAGCAGATATTGTGTGGTTTAATACCAGGTCCCAATTTGTATCGGCGCTTACCGACGGAAAGTCTGCCTGGAAGGTTTCGAAGCGCATGAGACAAAAACAGAAAGAACACAAAAGGCATTTAATGACAAAACACAGTGCTCGTCACACCCACTCTCACCCTCACAAACACACTTGTGCGTACGTACGCAGCCTAACCTCTAATTAACATCTAGTCCCAACAGTGAAGTCGGGTGATGGTTGCGGAAGACAAAACACCGAGGTGTTTTGCTACTCACAGAAACTCCTCCAGATATTTTACTGGGCTGCTCTGCAGCACTGCTCTCGCCCTCGCTCTCCAGAGTCATCCAATTAACTCAGAATCTTTGCGCAGAACAATTCAGTACCCAATATTCTGGAAATTAGGTTGTCCTGGGAGAGTTTCCCTGGAAAGTTTGGGCCATCTGCAATGTTCACGGCACTAAATTAACAGCAGCACCATCTTCTGCTTGCAGTACGGCCTGTGAAGTTTTAGGGGCAGTGGTGGAATCCAAAAATTTTAGTAACAGGTTCCCATGATGGTGGGATTCAGACAGTGGCGTAGAGCCAATGGGGCTGGGCGGGGCACAACGGGGGCATGGGCGGGCATTCCGGGGGCAGGGCATTAATAATTTCTCTGTTACTGTAAAAAACTCTTACTGTAAAAAAAAAGTTCCTAATTTCCAGTTGGTATCTTTCTGTCCATAATTTAAACTCATTATAGCAAGTCCTATCGGCTCTACTTCTGCCAACAGAAAACAACCACATTTCTCCCTCTAATTGATCTGCCTGTCAAAACACTTAATACTTTCCCAATAATTTCTTAATTTTGTTTCTAGAAATCAAAAGAAGGATACTTTCCTTAAACAAGGAACTTTACCATATTTCTAAAACATGTTTTTAAAACAGCCCAACAGGGAGAATGATCCCATTTTCTACCTTCGCTAACCAGCCACATAGGAAACAACAGGACTTTATGATTTTTGGACCTAATGGAATTTCTAATGGAAAAGCAGACCCAATTAGTAACCCCCTCTTGGCACACACAAATAATTAGTAACCCACTCTCGGGAACTGGTGAGAACCTGCTGGATCCCACCTCTGTTTAGGGGGCAACAAATCATTCCATTGCCGTACCATTTCATGGGCTGGGGGGATCCTTCTTCATATATACTCTTTCCAGAAGTGGTATCGTTAGGTTTCAAGAGCGGCAACAATTAGGTCCCATAAAGAGGCAAACCAGCCACATTTCCACGCTCCTTTGAGTGTTTTCCACACAATACTGCTCTAGCGTAGTGAGATGTCGCTTGCTGAGAACATGGATTCCACAGCCACAAGTAACTTGAGGGTTTTGCTTTCAAGGGATGTACAACTCACTCCAGACAAGGGCTGTATGAATGAGATCAAGGCATGTCTACATAAAACTGATGGTCACTTAGAATTGCCTAGATCAGTGGTGGCGAACCTATGGCACGGGTGCCAGAGGTGGCACTCAGAGCCCTCTCTGTGGGCACACACAAACAGAGTGCTCCCCCCCCCACACACACACACATCTAGGCTGGCCTGGGCCACTGGGCTTGATTATTAGCATTAAACCTAAGACCTAGTTTTGGGGAAGCAGTGCAGGTAACCCTGTTAAGTGCTGTTAGACCCCACAGATTTTCATGTGAAAACTAAAGTGCAATCCTTTACCTGGGAGTAAGCTCAGTTGCTGGCAATGGGGCTTGCTTCTGAGTAAACCCTCCTAGAGTCATGATTCACCCATTGGGAGAGTCGCACGGTTTCTTCAAAGCAAAGCCACCGACAACCACCAAGCTTGCTCCCGAGTAACGCATGCCTCTGATCCAACCGTTTTTTAAAAAACCTAAAACCTCAGTATTCAGGTAAAATAGCCATGTTGGCACTTTGCAATAAATAAGTGGGTTTTGGGTGGCAGTTTGGGCACTCGGTCTCGAAAAGGTTCGCCACCACTGGCCTAGATACTAAGCCAGAGAGTGGCACCAATGCGTAAGAGGGGATGGACAGTGGCTCAGATCTGCTCAGCATGGAGAGGTCCTGGGTTCAATCCCAAGCATCTCCAGTTAAAAGGATCTGGTGGTAAGTGATGTGAAACACCTGAGTCTGGAGTACAGCTGCCAATCAGAGCAGACAATACTGCTCTTCATGGACCAATGGCCTGATTTACCATAGGGCAGCTTCCTATGTTCATGGGACAAGGAAGGTAGGAGGAGAACAGGGTTATTCTTATTGAGATGGGAAGAAGGCCGCTCTGCCTCTAGCAGCTCTATGGCATTCACAGATTACTGTTTCTCTCTTTTGTTTCCCCTCCAACATTATGTATAACAAGCTGGACAGCCCCAACTCACAGGATCCATGACATTCTTTGCACCTGGTCATTCCAGGATTCCTTGCTCTTCCTTTCTACCTGGATAGGAACCTGTAATGAAGGTCAGAAATCAGTATTTCTATTTAGGCTTGTGGCATGCAGAATGGTATAGCGCAGTGATGGCGAACCTTTTCGAGACCGAGTGCCCAAACTGCAACCCAAAACCCACTTATTTATCGCAAAGTGCCAACCTGGCAATTTAACCCAAATACTGAGGTTTTAGTTTAGAAAAAACAGTTGGCTCCAAGGCGCGCATTACTCGGGAGTAAGCTTGGTGGTAGTCAGTGGCTTTGCTTTGAAGCAACTATGCTACTCTTCCAACGGGTGAATCACGACCCTAGGAGGGTTTAGAAGCAAGCCCTGTTGCCAGCCACCGAGCTTACTCCCAGGTAAAGGATTGTGCTTTAGTTCTTCCCATGAAAATCAGTGGGGTTTAACAGCACTTAACAGGGTTACCTATCGCCCCCCCCCACGACAAACTCTGTGCACGTGTGGCCACAGAGAGGGTTCTGAGTGCCACCTCTGGCATCCGTGCCATAGGTTCGCCACCACTGGTATAGTGTATAGGCCAATCTCACTAGACCTTGGAAATTAAGCAGGGTTGACACTTGAAAGGGAAGACCACCAAGGAGGCCTCTACAAAGGAAGACAATGGCAAACCACCCCAGCTTCTCACTGTTCAGGTCACCATGAGTTGGTGGTGGCCACGTACATATGCATTTAGATTTGTAAATCCACACCCCCTCCCCCTTTTTTTTAAAGCATCCAGGGGAAACGAAGGTGCCCCTTTCGAGCAGCTTAATATTCTGAGTTCCTGATTTACCGAGAACTTTGGTGTTCTGAGACCTGCTGGAGATCAAAACATCTGAGGACGAAGCCTTTCGCTTTCCTAATTCTCCCCCTCAAACTCCACGCACTGTTTCTGCCGCTGTTTACATATGGAGCCGATCGAGCCCGTGCAAATTCCTGGAGTCAGTGGCCGGTCACCGAGGTCTGCCATTGCTGTCCCTTTCCTTTCATTCCCCCAGTCGGCATTAAGAATTCGCACCTGTGCAATTTCCGAGACTCAGCAGAAATCAGCACCAGCTCTTTTGCTTTGTGGGTTTTTTTTCTTTCCGAGGAAGCTCATTGAACTGCTTCGAGTTTAACTGCAATCTTTGGGTGGCTGGATTTCAAGGCTTAACACATTTTTGTCTTAAAACATATGCAGTTTTCTTTCAGCCTGTAACGCAGATGCCAAAGGAGGGAAAATTTAACCCACTCCAGTTTCTAATTTCCTTAGAAGACTGTTTTTTAGTAATCAGCGGATGTCCCGCACATCTGTTTTGCTAAGAAGCTGGAAAAAATGACTAGATCTTTTCCAACTAATCAAGATCCGAGCCTTTCTTATCTCGGGAGTGCAGGATTATAACCGAAGCCGTGCTGGGCATGGGGAGCAAACCCAGGGATACCTCCTGACATGGTCAGAAAGCAAAGGGGATTGTACATTCAGGGATTTATCAATAGCCCCTTGTTTGCTGTCAAGTCACAGCTGACCTATGGCCATCTCATAGGACTTTCAAGGCAAGAGACATTCAAAGGTGGTTTGCCATTGCCTGCCTCTGCATCTGGCTCCCGGTATTCCTTGGAAATCTCCCATCTTGAGGTGCATTCTAATCTGGAGGAACAAGGTTTGATTCCCCGCTCTGCCGCCTGAGCTGTGGAGGCTTATCTGAGGAATTCAGATTAGCCTGTGCACTCCCACACACGCCAGAAGGGGGCCTTGGGCGAGTCACAGCTTTTCGGAGCTCTCTCAGCCCCACCTACCTCACAGGGTGTTTGTTGTGCGGGGGGAAGGGCAAGGAGATTTATTTTATTTATTTATAATTGGTTTTATATACCGCCCCTCCCCCGAAGGGCTCTGGGCGGTGAACAACACAATAAAACAATAGTTACAATAAAACCCCATTAAAACAGCAATCAATAAGATTGTAAGCCCCTTTGAGTCTCCTTACAGGAGTGAAAGGGGGGGATATAAATCCAACTCTTCTCTTCTAGACTAGCCCAAGGTCACCCAGTTGGCATGTGTGGGAGTGTACAGGCTAATCTGAATTCCCCAGATAAGCCTCCACAGCTCAAGTGGCAGAGCGGGGAATCAAACCCGGTTCCTCCAGATTAGATACACGAGCTCTTAACCTCCTATGCCACTGCTGCAATGACAACGCTTTCCATACTTTGGCAGGGGGCCCCTAGGTTGAGTCACCCTCAGGTGGATGGGAAGGTAGGGATTCCCTGGCCAATTTTGAATGATTTGCCTAACAGCTGCTAGTTGATGGATTCTTTAAAGGAGGCTGGGTTGGTCCCCTCCAGTTTCTCATGCTCTGCATTGGATTGAGGTTCCTTTCCCCCCAGGTAGGGTTGCCATCCTTCAGGTGAAGGCTGGAGAGCTCCCAGAATTACAACTGATCTCCAGACTCCATAAATCACATAAATGGAAAAACTACGGCTCAGGAAAGCACACCTACTGTGTTCTCTAACCTTTCTTCTACGCTGCAGAGACACAGGTACTATCCCATCATTTCTTGCAGCCAAAAGGACTTTCAAAACACCACAGGCTCACCGTATCTATAACCGCCTAGAACGTGAGAGAATCCACATGACCCGCAAAGAACTTGCAAACTTAGGCTAATTGCACCCTTTACTTGTTAACAGACAATGGTTTCTTTCTCCCATCCTGGACACTCCAACAGGTATACTCCACTTGCTTTCCTAATATCAGATCCTCTGAAGATGCCACCCACAAATGGAGGCGAAATGTCAGGAGAAAATGCTACTGGAAACACGGCCATACAGCCCGGAAACCACACAGCACCCCAATCACATAAATATTTATTTTGAAAAAAATTATTCCCCTTCCGGAGAAAATGGGTCCTTTGGAAGGGGGACCATATGACATTATGAGTCTTTTGGGGGAGGGCAGTATATAAATTAAATATACCAATACCAAATACCAATTATGTTCTGCCAAGGTCCCTCCCATCTGCAAACCTCAGCCTTATATACTCCATCCTCACATCTCCAGATATTTCTGAACCCAGTGTTAGCAACTCAACCTCCAAGCTTTCAATATGGTGAGGAGCATACTATTGTCTCAAAAAAGATGTTAGTAGGACTGTATATTCCTCCACCACAGAACTCAACATGTCAGAACTTCTTTATTGTAGAATGCTCCACCTGAGTCCTAGTGCCTACTTAGCCCTACTCCCTCCCTCCATTTGATAGTTGTTCAATGAACTATAAATGCACACAATAATGGCTTTTGGCAAAAAGTAGCACATAAAAATGAATGATAATGTTCATTTGGGACTATATTCTAATGTGGACTAACATCTTTTCCTGAGACAGGGTATAGTGGAACGCAGTAGGGATGGACCCAGTCCTAGGTTTACAGTGTGAAAAGGGTGGCTTAACCCTTTCCCCCATGCCACATTGCCAACCTTGAACCTGAGCAGATTTGATTTACGGTCCGCTTTGATTTACAACCAGTCCCAAATCTAAGCCCTATAGAAATGCAGGATCGCACGACACAGCCTTGTTGTGCCATATCGGTCAAGATAATCTTAGCATTTTGCCTGATGCAATTGAAACAGATTGGTGAACCACAGGGATTCTAATTAAGAAGGGAGAAAAAGGAAACCATGTAAGATTCAATTGACCCCCGCTCACCCACTTCTTTGATTGTCTCTTCACACTCAAAATCAGTCTCGGCTATCTGTATCTTTAACAGTTCCATGAAAACTCTGGCACTGCGGAATAAGTAGATGTTTGCAGTCAAAAACCAAGCTAGTTATTTCAAACTACTGCAAGAATTTGGGTGTTTTCTAAACTCTATACCTCTCCTCCCTCTCTTCCTTTCCCCACTACACCTGCATTTGGCTTTCTATTGAGCTCAGCCTCCTTTCCTGGGCCTTTCTGTTTATGCGCCCCTGCCTAGGTTCTAAGCAACTCAGCCAATGGCATGTTGTGCCCAGTGGTGGGATCCAAAAATGTTAATAACAGGTTCCGATGGTGGTGGGGTTCAAACAGTGGCGCCGCCGCACACACGCACCTCCAGTCCCTATTGGGCAGGGAGGTTGCTTTAGTAACCCCTTCTCGGCACTCAGAAAAAAATTAGTAACCACTTCTAGAGAAGTGGTGAGAACTGGTTGGATCCCACCTCTGGTTGTGCCTCTCCTGTCCTCTGTGACAGGCAGGTAGCTGAATTGCCACTCTTGATACCTAGGGAGATACGTGCATGTTTGCACAGGGTTCGTGGGCTCTCTGGTTCAGAGGTGGGATCCAGCAGGTTCTCACAGGTTCCCGAGAGTAGGTTACTCATTATTTGTGTGTGCTGAGAGGGGGTTACTAATTGGTGATTTTGCCACGTGATTTTTGCCTTTGTTACGCCCCTCCTCTCAGCAGTAGCGCGCAGAACTTGAAGCAGTCTAGCAGTAGGTGCACTGGCGTGCGTGGCAGCCTGCGCCTGCGTGCATTCGTTTCCCGCCCAAGGACCGGCGTAGTGGCTGCGTCCTTGCCACAGCCCTGCCCAGGAATGCCCCACCCCCAGAATGCCCGGCCACGCCCCCGTTGTGCTCCGCTCAGCCCCATTGGCGTTACGCCGCAGTTTGAATCCCACCACCATGGGAACAAGTTACTAAAATTTTTGGATCCCACCACTGCTCTGGTTCCTGTCAAAGCTTGCATAAGAGGTGGTTCTGAGTTTGCACACGAGTTTGACAGCAACCAAGGGACTGGGGCTGAGTGGACGCTGGGCTTCCAGCTACCTCCACAGGGCTCCTCCCATCCTACTCGCTGCCAATGACCACTGTGTTCCTAGTGTCAGTCTGTAAGTACTCACCACGGTTCTACATCACCATGGTCTTCGTCTGCTTCTTGGTCACCAGTGACTTGATATTGGGATAGTCAGTGGAGGGGGGGCGTGGAACAGAAGGGGCGGGCTTGAGGTGGGGGGACTGGAGTGAAAGGGATGCTGGGGAAATGAGAGGGGCGAAATGAAATAAACAAAGGTGGGTGAAGGGAAGTGAGAAAGAACGCAGTTGGGGGCTGAACCAAAGGGAAAAGATTCATTTAGTAAGGTTGCCAATTTCCAGGCGGTGCCTGGCATGCCCAGAGCAACACTGTTCTAAAGCCTGTTGTATTTTTACCCCAACGGGCTTCATTACTGGTGTTTATTATAATATTTGCAAAAATAACTTCAATTGGCACCTGGGTATTCACACAAAATTAGAATCTTCAATTAGAGGTTGATTTATTGGCCCAGTGTGTACCAGATTCTTGAAGATGATGATATTTGTCTGCGATAGCAAAGTTCTCATTGTATCTTAGTCATAAAATACCAATTGTAAATCTGAAACAAGTAGCGTAAGATAAAGTGCCACTTTTGAATGTTCCTGATCAATCCAAATAAAAATCACCTTGCAAGCCAAAAAGCATGGGGAAGGGCCAGACCTCAAAGGCAGAGCAGCAGCAGCAGCAGGTACAAATTTCAATCCCAGTTCAAGGATCTGAGGGAACAGGTGTTGATATGGACTTTTATATACCTGAAAGTCTGAATCTCAAGAGATCTGCAAGCTGCAGCGGCAATTGACCACACTGATCCAGATCATTGTTCTGATGGTATGAAGCACAGCAGTCAGAGAGAAGCTGTTTTAGTTTTCAGCTTATGGGGAGTTCTTTGTTCTTCTCAAGCAGAGTGCATTCAAAGATAAGCTGGAAAAAAAGTTTGGCTTTTTTAAATTCTGGGACGAGCTTTTGGGCTGCCTGTAAGTTAAGAGGTGGGCTCTCATCAAAGTTTATCCTAGTGAAAAAAATTTATTCATCACCTGCTGCTTTTTCTTTTTAACTGGAGATGCTGGGCGTTTCCCCACTCAGCATGATCCCCCCTATGCCGCGTGCTGCTCTCAGCATGCAGCATCCCTGGCGCGCGCCCGGGCATCCCCACGACCCCACGCTCTGCGCGCGGCATCCTGCACTCTCTGCGGGGTCATCAAAAGGCGCCCTTTGCAAGAGCGCTAGGGATGCCGCGCACTGAGGGGGCACGACAGTGGCAGCATTGGGGCGGCTGCGCTGTCACCGCCCCTCTCATGGGGAGTGCCAGGGGACCCCGTGCTACTTGCGTGGGGCTTAGAGTAAGTGGGGAAAGGCCCGCTGAGAACTGAACTTGGGACCTTTTGTATGCAGAACAGATTGCGCCACAACCCCACCCCTTTAAGGTGCAATGAGGCAGCTATTTATTGCTACCCAAAGTTTTGTTAAGCACACACCCTAAAATGCCATGTTGACATGCAGTAAACTGATGTTTGCAAAATTAACTGTACAAATACATGTTAAAAACTATACAAATGCAATGTATTGTTGAAGGCTTTCACAGCCGGATTCAGTGGTGGGATTCCAATAATTTAACAACCAGTTCCAGGGGTGGGATTCAAATAATTTAACAACTGGTTGTTTACAAGCACCATTTTAACAACCAGTTCTGCCGAAGTGGTGCGAAACTGCTGAATCCCACCACTGACCAGATTCACCTGGTTATTGTGGGTTTTCTGGGCTGGGTGGCAGTGGTCTGGTAGATCTTGTTCCTAGGAACAAGGAACAAGATCTACCAGACAATGGCCACACAGCCCGGAAAACCCACAACAACCAGTAGATAAATACATGTCAAAAAGAGTCAGTGTGCTGTAATGGTTAAGAGTGAGAGTTTGGTTCCCTGTTCCTCCACATGACCAGTGGACTCTAACCTGGATTAGATTCCCATTCCCCAATCATTCACATGAATCCTGCTGGGTGACCTTGGGCCAGTCACAGTTCTCTCAGAATTCTCTCAACCCCACCTCCCTCACACAGTGCCTACTGTGGGGAAGGGAAGCCTATTGTAAGCCACCTTGAAACTTCTTAAAGGTAGAGAAAAAGCCTGTTATAAAAACTAACTCTCCACTCCTATCTTTCCCTACTAAGTGTAAATTCGGCGACAACCCCATAATTGGTTGGTTGTGTGCACATGAAATAGTCCCAAGCAAAGTGCCTATAGTAGCTGTCTTGGCATAGAACAATGCCAGTCTTGGGTTTCACTCACCTCCCAGCTTTCAAAGATTGTGAAAAGGCGGGCAATGTCCTCTTGTCAATCAGATTTGAGGAGTGATCAGTGGCAAACCGGGATGGAATGTTCTAGTTTCCTTGACGACAAGCACTTCTCTCACCTGCATGGTGGCAGCCGCCCACACCTGGAATGGCCTTCACAGCTGCCTGCCTTCTAATGGGAATAAACTGCACCAAAAGCATGGCTTGGGTGTTGCTTAAGAATGCTACCACCACAGCCCAAGGGTCTGCACTGTGTGATTATGTGGCTGGCTCTGCCTCCAGAGGAAGCCATTTTGTGGCAGCCATTTTGCAGCTGCCCACCACACTTTGTTAGAATTACAAAGCGGCCTGCAAACTCAAAAAGGTTGGGGACCCTGGGTTATTTTGTGGAAAGGAGTAGTCAGATTCATCCCAATGGACGTGTTACTGCATGGCAAATGATAGCTTTATGTGTCAATTTGAAGGTGTTTTTTTTCTCCTGACGTAATGGTCCATGCGGCCTCACTAGAACCAACATTTGGGGTGTTACCCTGTTTCCCCTAATATAAGACATCCCTGAAAAATAAGACATAGTAGAGGTTTTGCTGAAGTGGAAATATAAGGCATCCCCCAAAAGTAAGACATAGCAAAGTTTTTGTTTGGAAGCATGCCCGACAAACAGAACACTGGAAAAATAAGACATCCCCTGAAAATAAGACATAGCACATCTTTGGGAGCAAAAATTAATATAAGACACTGTCTTATATTCAGGGAAACACGGTATCAGTTCAGGCATATTATCACAAATTGTAGAACAATCTACCCAGTGGTGGGATCCAAAAATTTTAGGAACAGGTTCCCATGGTGGTGGGATTCAAACTGTGGCGTAGTGCCAATGGGGCTGGGCAGGGCACAACGGGGACGTGGCTGGGCATTCCGGGGTGGGGCATTCCTGGGCGGGGCTGTGGCAAGGACGCAGCCACTGCACCGGTCCTTGGGCAGGAAACGAATGCACGCAGGCGCAGGCTGCCACGCACGCCGGTGCACCTCCTGCTAGACTGCTTCAAGTTCTGCGCGCTACTGTGGAGAGCGGGGGGCGTAGCTAAGGCAAAAATCGCGTGGCAAAATCACCAATTAGTAACCTACTCTCGGGAACCTGTGAGAACCTGCTGGATCCCACCTCTGCATCTACCTTTGCTTGCGTATCCCGAAATGTACTACATCCAGGCACCGGAGCTAAACAGAGGGGGAAATCTATCCCATAATATTTAATGCTGGCAGCTATAGATGTACAAATACCAACACAGACAGTGAATGTAAAGGCGTTTGGGGGGGGAGGGGGGGCAGCAGGGAGAAAGACTCAAAGAAGAAAATCCTTCAATGAAATCTGGATGAAAGCCAGTGGAGGACAAAAGTACCCGGCTGGATTAAAGTCTCTCCAGCCACACTTAGATGGAAAGATTATGCGAAATTCCTGAATAATGTGGAATAAAAGGGACCCAAAGATCATTAGCGATAATCGGAGATTAACATGCACCAAACCCAAGACAGCTGAAGCGGTGTTATCTGCTATCAATTGAACTTATTTTAGCAGCAAAATAAGACAGATTTGCCGCATAATAATGACGATAATACAGATAAATAAGATATCTCTTAAATCTTTAAAGCAACAGGGCAAAGTATTTGTAAGACCCTAGTAATATATGAGCAAAGGAATACCTCCGTGCTGCTATGCGCTGTGAATTCCCCAGACAGGAATAAAAGGCTGTTGGGTGGAAATGCAGTATAATTACTAATGGATTTAAATAATCTTTGCCTACTTTGAGGAGTCATCAGATAGATCTTCCTCTTGTGCAATGTAGCTCACCTGCAAACTTTCCTGTGTTTTTCCATTGTTATTGGGGCTGTGCAGTGGTGGGATCCAAAAATTTTAGTAACAGGTTCCCATGGTGGTGGGATTCAAACTGTGGCGTAGCGCCAATGGGGCTGGGTGGGGCACGACGGGGGTGTGGCCGGGCATGAGGGGGGCGGGGCATTGGCAAGGACGCAGCCACTGCACCGGTCCTTGGGAGGGAAACGAATGCACGCAGGCGCAGGCTGCCACTCACGCCGTTGCACCTCCTGCTAGACTGCTTCAAGTTCTGCGCGCTACTGCTGAGAGGAGGGGCGTAACTAAGGCAAAAATCATGTGGCAAAATCATCAATTAGTAACCCCCTCTCGGAACACGCAAATAATTAGTAACCTACTCTCGGGAACCTGTGAGAACCTGCTGGATCCCACTTCTGGTGCTTTGAATTACCAGACCTTGGCATTCCAAGAAATGTAAAAGACCTTTACCCTTCCCCAACAGACAATTACATTTTAAGAGGGCGGGAGGAGAAGCTAAATTGTTTGGAAAACATGGAAGGGACCTCCAAGGTCATCTTGTCCAATGAAGGACATGGATAAGAACATAAGAACATAAGAACAAGCCAGCTGGATCAGACCAAAGTCCATCTAGTCCAGCTCTCTGCTACTCGCAGTGGCCCACCAGGTGCCTTTGGGAGCTCACATGTAGGATGTGAACGCAATGGCCTTCTGCGGCTGTTGCTCCCGATCACCTGGTCTGTTAAGGCATTTGCAATCTCAGATCAAAGAGGATCAAGATTGGTAGCCATAATCAACTTCTCCTCCATAAATCTGTCCAAGCCCCTTTTAAAGCTATCCAGGTTAGTGGCCATCACCACCTCCTGTGGCAGCATATTCCAAACACCAATCACACGTTGCGTGAAGAAGTGTTTCCTTTTATTAGTCCTAATTCTTCCCACCATTTTCAATGAATGCCCCCTGGTTCTAGTATTGTGAGAAAGAGAGAAAAATTTCTCTGTGTCAACATTTTCTACCCCATGCATAATTTTATAGACTTCAATCATATCCCCCCCCTCAGACGCCTCCTCTCCAAACTAAAGAGTCCCAAACGCTGCAGCCTCTCCTCATAGGGAAGGTGCTCCAGTCCCTCAATCATCCTTGTTGCCCTTCTCTGCACTTTTTCTATCTCCTCAATATCCTTTTTGAGATGCGGCGACCAGAACTGGACACAGTACTCCAAGTGCGGTCGCACCACTGCTTTATATAAGGGCATGACAATCTTTGCAGTTTTATTATCAATTCCTTTTCTAATGATCCCCAGGATAAATACCTCCCCCTCCCATTTCCTCAGTGCCCAAGGAAGTAGAAAAAGAAGAGTTTGGATTTATATCCTGCTTTTCTCAACAGTAAGGAATCTCACAGCGGCTTACAATCTCCTTCCCTTCCTCTCGCCACAACAGACACCGTGGGAAGTAGGTGGGGCTGAGAGAGCTCTTAACCACTATATCATGCAGCAGGGCTAGAGCAAGGGTGAAATGTGCCCTGGGCACGCATGTGCCTTGCGCCCCTGCCATGCCCTTGCTCCGCCCCCGCTCTGGAGTGCCCCCGCTATGCCCCTGCATTGGCACATGCCCAGTGTGTCATGCACCTCCCGACCCCCTTGGCACTACGCCACTGCCATGCTGCCTCTGAGGATCCTTGGCTAATCTGGCATGCAGGAAAGCAATGGACCCTTGAAGAGATCGGGTCTCCAGTCTAAAGAATGAAGAGGTTGTTTTGCTCTTCCAGTCTCCATCACTCTGACTGATGCATCACACTTTACCAGTTGGTCGATCACGAGCAATGCATTTTGTTATAGAACTGCTGTGTGTGTGTGTGTGATTATTGGCTGCATAAAAGGATCTCTTTTAACATTGGTCGTTTCCCCACTTACCTCGACCTCCCTTCGCTGCATGCTACTCTCCGCGCGCGTCATTTCTGGCGTGCTCCTGGGCTTCCCCACGACCCCGCGCTCTGTGCTCTGCGCAGGGTCATCAAAAGGCGCCGTTTTGAGGAGCACCAGGAATGATGCGCACTGAGGGGGTGCGAGAGCAGCAGCGTCGGGGCGGCTGCGTTGTCGCCGCCCCTGTAGTGGGGAGTGCCGCGGGACCCTGCGCTACTTGGGGAGAGTAGCGCGCAGCAGACGGTAAGTGGGGAAACGACCATTATCTTTCCAAGTCAGCTGCTTCAATAAGGCTCTTTCCCACATTCCTCAGTACTCTTGGACTCCGGAGGTCACACATGGGTTGTCATTTAGTGCTCACGCATGGTTGGGTGGGAGATGGAGGTGGGGGCGGGGTGGTAGAAAGTGCTCTCAAGTTACAACTGACTTTTACTTCTAGGACATCTCCAGGTCTCACCCAGAGGCTGGCAACCTGAGGTGCAATCATGATGGGCATAGGGAAGTCCATTGCAATTGTTCTAGTGCAGTTAGGGAGCAAAGATTGCATCCTTGGGTTGGCTTACTTTGTCTGGCCCCTTCATAAAACCATTCAAGAATTGTATTTCCCCTCCCCTCCAGTTCAAACCGCCCCCCCACCCCACCCCCCACCCCCCCGCTGGGAACATGGCACTGTTTATGCTCTTCTTTTGGCACCTGCTCAGTTCTGTCCATTAGGGTGTCGCGTGTGATCCCATCACCCCTTGCTGCTGTTCAGTCTTTATCTGCTTCTCGTTTTTGTCCAACCGCGGTGGTTACTCCTGGGATTTGCCTGACAGCTGCATAGCCCAGATGCCAAGAATTGACTGGCCCTCTTCCTGCTGCAAGAGCAGCAGTGTGTGTGTGTGTGTGTGTGTGTGTGTGTGTGTGTGTGTGTGTGTGTGTGTGTGTTGTGGGAAAGAAACATGAACCAGTATATCTGGCCCCCTTCTGGTATCCATCCTTTGCTCTCAGGACGGAAAAGCAGCACAGCGTTCAGAAAGTCTCTGGTGCATTCCTTTAAAAAATGTTAAAGTTAGTAGCTTTAATGTGCGTTCCTGCATTGCGGGAGTTGGACTTGACGGCCCTTGTGGTCTCTTCCAACTCTATGATTCTATCATTCCACATTTGTATCCCAATCTTTCCTCTGGTGGGATGCAGCTAGTCCAGCCAATTCCTTTCGGCTTCCTAAGGCCCGCCTCTTCCTGAGACCTACAGCCAGTGGTGGGATTCAGCAGGTTCGCACCACTTCGGCAGAACCGGTTGTTAAAATGGTGCTTGTAAACAACCAGAACCGGTTGTTCAATTATTTGAATCCCACCACTGCCTACAGCCAATGGTGGGATTCAGCCTGTTTGCACCAGTTCGGCAGAACCGGTTGTTAAAATGGCGTTTGTAAACAACTGGTGGTTAAACTATTTGAAGCCTACCATCAGAACCGGTTGTGAAATTATTTGAATTCCACCACTTTGGCTACAGCCAATCAGAGCACACTAAGTGGATAAGGTGAGTATAAGCTTTTGTGAGCTAGAGCTTGGCTCATCAGATGCATAAGGTACCATCAGCTGGTGGGTGTATCCAGGCTTGTGCATATATGGGAGGGGGAGAGGGAATGAAAACACTGGAGCTGAAAGGTCAAGGAAAGGCCAAAGACCCAACTCTGTGCTTGGAGCATCCAGTGGTTGCTGAATTATAATTCTCAGGAACGTAGGGACCCAATCCAGACTGGGGCCTTCGAGTGCTTCAGCTTCTTATACTGGTGCTGTTTCCTCAACTTGATACCACCCCACCAGTCCACATAAGGTTTTGTATAGCAGATCCCCAAGGGTGTTTCAGGCCAACCTGAAACATGGAGCTACCAGGTATATGACAGGCTTTGAGAGTCAAGGTTTGGGAGTCCATCCTCAAGGTAGCAGGTGAATATCTTAGGAGCTTCAGGCAACCCACACACACACGAGGTCTTCTTCCAGACCTCGGTTCATGCCTTCTTGGAGTAACTGGAAGAAGAAGAAGAAGAGTTTGGATTTATATCCCCCCTTTCTCTCCTGCAGGAGACTCAAAGGGGCTTACAATCTCCTTGCCCTTCCCCCCTCACAACAAACACTCTGTGAGGTGGGGCTGAGAGAAACTCGAGAAGCTGTGACTAGCCCAAGGTCACCCAGCTGGTGTGTGGGAGTGTACAGGCTAATCTGAATTCCCAGAGAAGCCTCCACAGCTCAGGCGGCAGAGCTGGGACTCAAACCCGGTTCCTCCAGATTAGATACACAAGCTCTTAACCTCCTACGCCACTGCTGCTCCTACTTCTCAGGTCAACTGGAGACAGGAGACAATAATCTGGTATCCACATATCATTGTCCATTTAGTACCTAGTAAGTTTTCTTGCTCTTTTTTTACTAAGTTGGACATGCCTTTTGGAACTTTACATTGGAAAGCACATTAAGCAGAGAGGCACACTGGCTTAAATATGAGTAGTGTCATGCCTAGTGGTTGGAGGGTTTGACCTGTGTTCAGTGGTGGGATTCAAATAATTTAACAACTGGTTGTTTACAAGCACCATTTTTAACAACCGGTTCTGCCGGAGTGGTGCGAACCGGCTTAATCCCACCACTGCCTGTGTCCCTCTGGATTAAGCCTTTGACCTGCAGCAAGTTTTCAGAATGCACATTCTGCCTCTTGCGGCAGAATTCTGTCTTATCTAGATGGAGGAAATTTCAGCTGCAATCTACTAGATAGTTCTTCTGCACTGAAATAAATGTGTGGGAATGCTAAAGCAAAGCCTCCCATTCAGGACACCTTCTCAGTCCCACTCTCAGAAGTTATATTAAACTTGCACAGAAGGGAAAGATCAAGCAAGCGCAGATCTTACCCTCCATTTGAACCAAACAGAGAAGGATTTTCTTAATCTGCTGAGCTTGTTTGCCTTGACCTGGATATCCCCACGCTAGCCTGATCTTGCCAGATTTCAGAAGCTAAGCAGGGTTGGCCCTGGCAAGTATTTGGGTGGGAGACCTCCAAGAAATATCAAGATCATGACGTGGAGCCAGGCAATGGCAACCACCTATGAAAATCTCTGAAAACTCTACAGGGTCACCATAAGTCAGCGGTGACTTGACAGCACAATTTTTAAAAGCTTGTTTAAATCCTTTGATTTGTTGATCCCCTTATGAGTAGGCATGCTGAGAACTCCAGGTGAACTTATTTGACTCAAGCCCCCTTGATCACACATGAGGTCATCTCCTGATGAGATCACCTCAGTGTTCCTTGGCAAAGTTCACCTCCGCATACTTGGAACTGTGTCAAGCAACTTTGCACAGTTAGTAGCTGCTTGTGCTACTGGCTGGGTGATTGCAGCTTGGCCCTGATTTTACTCAAGCAGAGAAGAGTGCTGCAAACAGGCCTGGAGATATCCCTTTAATGGAAGCTTGGTGACATCTAGGTCATAGAAAGTTTCAACTATCTGTTTTACATATTAGTCCTCTATTAAAGGGACAGGACCTTTTTCTTCATACCTGTTAGCAACTTTAGCTCACTACCAAAACAGAGGCAGTGGTATTCAGCAATGTTATGCATGGGATGTTATAATTTACTGAAATATTCTGAAACATGTGCAGTGTGTCTCATTTCTCCACCTATGCCCTAGGGCAGGGGTAGGGAACCTGTGGCTCGAGAGCCGCATGCGGCTCTTCTGCCCTTGCACTGTGGCTCCACGAGCCAAGCCGCCGGCCCCATCCTTGCCTGCCCTGCAGGCAGCAGGGCGGGCGCATCCATGCGCTTCTCAGAATGAGCAGAGTAAAAGGTAAAAAACCCTATATATATATATATAGTGTTATCTTAATTTTAAATGTCAACAATTATTTGCGGCTCCAAGTGTTTTCTTTTCCCGTGGAAAAGGGTCCAAATGGCTCTTTGAGTGTTAAAGGTTCCCTACCCCTGCCCTAGGGAATTAATTGCAAGAACTGATAAGATTAGCTGAGATCGTGGGTAGACGATGAAGGCACACACAGACACTGAAGTAGAAAGTCTCAGCTTAAAACATCTTGCACTCCCCTGTCCCCACACCCTTTGTAGTTAAAAGTCTAAGGTCAAGGCAGAAAGGCAGCTGTGTAAGAGAGCAGCCTGTATGAAAAGGCTGTGTACTTGTGTAAATTGGCCACATCTAAATTTGCCCAGATACATTAAACAGCTCGTTGAGTGAGCCCCTGCTTGCAACTGGTGAGCAGGATATAATCTAAATCAATGTCTGAATGAGTATTTCTAGAAGGAGAAGAAGAAGAGTTTGGATTTATATCCCCCCTTTCTCTCCTGTAGGAGACTCAAAGGGGCTCACAATCTCCTTGCCCTTCCCCCCTCACAACAAACACCCTGGGTGGTGGGGCTGAGAGAGCTCCGAGAAGCTGTGACTAGCTCAAGGTCACCCAGCTGGCGTGTGTGGGAGTGTACAGGCCAATCTGAATTCCCCAGATAAGCCTCCACAGCTCAGGCGGCAGAGCTGGGAATAAACCCGTTCCTCCAGATTAGATACATGAGCTCTTAACCTCCTATGCCACTGCTGCTCTAGAAATGGCTAGAAATGAAATTCTGCTCAGCTTTTGCAAGCTCTGGGCATATACCATTTAAACATGTATTTGTTTGTTTATTTATTTGATTTATCAACTGCTCTCCCCATAAAACGGGCTCAGAGCCGTGTACAACAATAAAGTAACAATTAAACTCAGTAACATAAAATACTCATATGATGGCACTCATCCATGTAAGCGAAGATCTAAAATCTATCAACTAAAGGAGAGAAAAAGAGGAGAGGCCATCAGAGTTGGAATACCATGACTACCCTCAACCACAGGCCTGGTGAAACAGCATCGTCTTATAGGCCTTGCGGAACTTTGATAGATCCCACGGGGCGCTAGTCTCATTGGCCAGACGCCAGAGCCTTTTCAGACAGTTTTTGGGTCAGGGATCTCCTGAAGGTTATTATTTGCAGATCATAACGTTTTCCAGGGGGTATATTGGGAGAGACGGTCCCACAGATACGTGATAGAATATGCTGAACAAAATAGGAACCTGAGAAACCACAGGAGGCACCAAAATGGTGGAAACCACTAAGAACAAAGCCTTAATTAATGACATTTCCTTTCCCCTTCCCTTATTGATAGCACATTTTGCTTAACAACAAAACGGTCACGACTTCCAGTGACTGCAATGGCGTCAATATTAGCTTCCAGACAAGGTCGAGTTTTTCTCTTCAGAGTATAGATTCAACAGCTTGTTGGCTGGAATGTTGTTGGGGTGGGGGGGTGGGGGGGGGTATGCGAGAGGATCGTATTTGCAGGGGAAAAATAATTAATGGATTAGTCAGTCTGTAAAGCTTCTGTCTCTGGCTGGCGTGCCCTAGATTGCAAGCTCTCTGTCTAACCAGTTAACGATTTCCTAAATTTTATTTGGGAAAAAGCATCTTGGGGCCGAAGTGGCACTTTAAAAAGTCTCCTTGTGTCCTCCCAGCATATTTAGCTGCCGATCGCCTCAGGTACACAGGAAAGGAGTTTTCAGACACCCACAACAGCTTTCCATTGAATGAAGTTAGAACAATGGCAACGGAATAGTTCTGGCCTATTTCGGATGTTTTAATCCTCTTTAGTCGTCTCTGAATCTTGGGCTTACAAGTTATTTAGTGCATTTCAATAAGTATCTTGCCACACATCTGCACCAAAGTTTTGCCTTGTGATCCCGTTTGTGCCACAGTTCTCTTGTTGACAGGCTGAGCTCTTTGTGGCAATGCAGCCCCCCAATTTAATGTCTAATGCCTGCTTTGGGTTGGCCAGCTTAAACCTGTGGATGCTAGGTTTGCCAACGGACTGGGATAAAAATGCCCTGTCCCTTTAAGAGAGGCTTAATGGGATGTTATTTTGCTACGGATCATGTTAAGAGTTTTATTAAAGGAACAGGACATTTTTGTTCAGGCCCACTGGCTACCCTAATGGATGCAGTAGCAGCTTTACTACCTTGCTTATTCTTTTCTGTAATGGGGTTAGCTAGAACAATGTGCAATGAAGGGGTACATTTGTGAGGAAGAAGAAGAAGAGAAGAAGAGTTTGGATTTATATCCCCCCTTTCTCTCCTGCAGGAGACTCAAAGGGGCTTACAATCTCCTTGCCCTTCCCCCCTCACAACAAACACCCTGTGAGGTAGGTGGGGCTGAGAGAGCTCCGAGAAGCTGTGACTAGCCCAAGGTCACCCAGCTGGCATGTGTGGGAGTGTACAGGCTAATCTGAATTCCCCAGATAAGCCTCCACAGCTCAGGCGGCAGAGCTGGGAATCAAACCCGGTTCCTCCAGATTAGATACACGAGCTCTTAACCTCCTCTGCCACTGCTGCTCGTTCACAGTTCCTCTCAGGGAAAACACAGTTCCTCTCAGGGAAAACTAAAGCCTCTCCCCATATTTCCCCTCAAGACCCCTCCGTTCGTCAGGGGGGGGGGGGAGGGAATCTGCTGGAGGCCTCTGACCCAAGATAGCTCCGGCTGGCCACAACTAGGGCCAGGGCTTTTTCGGCCCCGGCCCCGACCTGGTGGAATGAACTCCCAACTGATATCAGGGCCCTGTGGGACATTGGTGAATTCCGCAGGGCCTGTAAGACCGAGTTCTTCTGCCAGGCTTTTATATCTTGCCAGCTGGCCTGACTGGAACATCACACCTCCCATGGGTGTCTTTTATAGGGTTTTATTGCCACCTGTTTATATATATATTTTATCGTTGCTAAGTTTTAACTGATATGGCCAATTGTATGATGTTTTATTGTACTATATAGTACTATTGTACTATAACCTGAGCCCTCTGGGGGAGGGCGGTTATATAAATATAATAAACAAACAAACAAACAAACAATAATAATGTATTGTCAAAGGCTTTCATGGCCGGAATCACTTGGGTGCTGTGTGGTTTCCGGGCTGTATGGCCGTGTTCTAGCAGCATTCTCTCCTGACGTTTCGCCTGCATCTGTGGCTGGCATCTTCAGAGGATCTGATGTTGGGAAAGCAAGTGGAGTATATATCTGTCCAGAATGCTGCTAGAACACGGCCATACAGCCCGGAAACCACACAGCACCAAACAATAATAATAATTGTTGTTGTTGTTGTTATTTGGTTTACTGATGTTCGCCGGCCTGAGCCATGTTGGGAAGGGCGGGATATATATATAATCTGAATTCCCCAGATAGATAGATAGATACATAGATAGATAGATAGATAGATAGATAGATAGATAGATAGATAGATAGATAGATAGATAGATAGATAGATAGATAGATAGATAGATAGATAGATAGATAGATAGATAGATGATAGATAGATAAAAATTATATATAATCTGAATTCCCCAGATAGATAGATAGATAGATAGATAGATAGATAGATAGATAGATAGATAGATAGATAGATAGATAGATAGATAGATAGATAGATAGATAGATAGATAGATAGATAGATAGATAGATAGATAGATAAATATCCATCCATCCATGATGGTTCAGAAGAAGAGTTGGTTCAGCTTAAGACAAAGTTGCCAACTGCCAGGTAGACAAAGAGAATGCCCTGCCCATTTAATAGACTTAATGGGACATTATTTTCAAGGTGATGTTATTTACAAACCTGCCACAACAGAAAATAATTTGGTTTTATACCCTGCTTTTCTCAACTCTAAGGCGTGTCAAAGCGGCTTACAAAGTCCTTCCTTCCAAGCTAAGACTGAGAGAGTTCTCCAAGAACTGTGACTGGTCCAAGGCCACCCGGCAGATCCCATGTGTAGGAGCAGGGAAATAGACCCACTTCGCCAGATTAGAATCCTCCGCTCACGTGGAGGAGTGGGGAATCAAATCCCAGTTCTCCAGATCAGAATTCAGCACCACTACACCACATTGGCTCCAAAAGTTTCATCCTCCCATTTACGCACATTAAACCTCTATTAAAGGGTCAGACCCTTTTTCCTCAGGGTTGTTGGCAATCATAGTCCCTCAGGATATGTGATGTCAGAAGGAGGGGAGGGAGCGGATACAGTGTGAGGTCCAGTTGTCATGGCGGAAGAGGTGCAGAGTTGAATCATGCAATGTTGTACTTCTTTGGATAGGATGTATTTTCTTGCAAAAGTTTAAGGCAAACTGGCTTCAAAGATGCCCTGGGAAGTCAAATCGGACCTCAGAAGGGCCAATGCAAAATCCAATTCAGTTTATTCATGGCTGCATAAAGCATGTGTGTGTGTGTGTGTGTGTGTGTGTGTGTGTGTGTGTGTGTGTGTGTGTGTGTGTGTGTGTGTGTGTGTGTGTGTGTGTGTGTGTGTGTGTGTGTGTGTGTGTGTGTTGATGCAAACTGTAGCACAGAACAGACAGTCCCTGATCCACAGATCTTGCAAACTCAGTATAAAATGGGACAATTTCAGAATCACGGGATGTGCCAGGTGAGGAGCTGACAGATTTAATTTAACCCCAAATGATGTCGGTTTCCTCCTGAATGGTACTACTTCTTAGTTTGGCCGGCTAGAGCTGATAAATCATTTATGTCTAATGATCCAGAAAAGGTGCTTAGCGTTTCTGCCAGGGTGGCAGATCCCAGTGATTAACTAGGCAAAACACAAAAACAACCGGATCAGCAAAAAAAAAACACCTTGTGAGCCTTAAACACACACACACACACACACACACACACGCACGCACGCACGCACGCACGCACGCACGCACGCACACACACACACACACACACACAGAGTCCCTGATGTGACCAGTTTGTGTCAAATGCTGTTTTCCCTCCATGTGTTAAAAGGTTTAAGAATCCAACATACTTCCTATGAAGTGGAGAGGAAAATTCCCAGTTATTGGGCAGGGGGGAAGGGATAGAGAGATAGGGACATTAATACCTAGCAGGAAACTGGAAGCAGTTCTTTCACTGACCGAATTTCCTAGCCAAATCACTCACAGTTGTTGTTTTTCTAAAGTCACCAGATTTCCCAGAAGGCCTCCAATTTTGTGACCAGACTTTTCTGGCACATTCACCCATATTGGCTTGTGCAAAGGATATCTGAGTACAATCTGATTAACACCAGCTTACTCCATAGTGCTTCCCCTCCCCCAAAGAATGTTAAAAAAAAGCCCGCTCAAACTTGGCTCACGGACAAAGATCCTATCTGATCTTATAATCAGGTCTCTTTGAAGCAAATCACCGATCGATGCTCAGCAAGTATGAGAAATCAATTGACAATTGTTCTTACTCTTGGGGTTACTTTCAATGATATGAGATCATAAAGCCATCAATGATACAAGATGGTAAAATAATGTAGAACGGTCAGTTCCGTCCTCAGTATCATGTTCCACCATAGACCCAGGTTGCTTAAGCGACTTACCAAGAATAGCAGCTAGGGATGTATGTTCGACTATAAGCAAGCTGAAAATATACTAAAAAAATACTTTATATCCAGGATTTATGAGATATTTAAAAAATGGGTCCTGAAAAATCCTGGAAATAATCAGGATAAACCAGAATCAATGGGAGCAGACGTTTGCAGGTTCTCGGGACGGTTCCTGCCCTTATTTTCTTTTATTCCCCTGTGTTTCTGTGTCTTGCCAGGATGCTTAAGATAAAGTTCTGTCACTCTCAAATTTTTGGTTTTTTAAATTTTTACGTTTGTTCTTTGCTGGGGCTTGTTCTACATTGGTCAAGCTTTATGCATTTTACATAGTGTCAGATTCTCTAGTTTTACATTGGTTGGGTTTTGCTTCACAGGTTGCTTCAATTCTTTCAGTTTCTTTTCCATGGGGGGAGATTCCTGGGTTCTATATTTCTCATGGGATTTTTCCTCCATAGAAAACAAGGATAGTTGGGGGCACCTTATTCAGGGGGCCTCTTGAAATTTGGGAGGACGGGGACCAGCAGTTACCATGCAATTTTATTGCTTTTAAAGGCACCCTATTTCCCTATAGGGAATAACAGGGGCAAAAACAAAAAACAAAATGAACAGAATTTGGCTGCCAGTGTTGAAAAACTCTAGAATCAAGACAGTGACTAATCAGCTCCACACAAAGGACCACTATAGATAATAGCAATCAAAGGAAACAAAGACCAGGATACTTCTATTCAGATGCATTCACCTATTGACCTTGTTATCTTCATTGTTACTCCCAGGCTACAGACTTCTTTGTGACTCACATACCAGGCTACTCTATTCAGAGGGCCTCACCTTTTGACCTCACAGTATATATACTCCACTTGCTTTCCATTCCTACTATCAGATCCTCTGAAGATGCCAGCCACAGATGCAGGCGAAACATCAGGAGAGAATGCTGCTAGAACATGGCCATACAGCCCGGAAACCGCACAGCACCCCAAAAAACAGAATCCTCTCCCCACCCCCACATATTAAACCTGGTACCTGGAAGCTAGGAGAATGGGGATACCAATATCTCTGGGCTCCAATATACCAAGATCCAAAACATACTGATTCCTTTTTTGCTACACATGCCTAATAGGAGTGTCCAAATTTTAAACGAAGAATAATTTTTTACACTCAGACCAAAATTTCCAACTAAATACAATATAGAGCTTGAAATATATTAACATGCTTATACCTAGATCTTGTGATAATCAAGGAAATGGTAAAATTATGATAACATTAAATTATAAAGCTCAGTTAAAATTTACAAAACTTTACCCAGCCAATCCAGTTAAGACTACACAGTGCTATGGACTTTATACACTGTTATGCAGAACTTGGCCAGACGTTTTGTAATTTGCAGATGTTCATTGATGAGGAGAATATCTGTTGTTATAGAATCAGGATAAGAGAATATACTGTTTCAGTGTGCAATGGAAAAGATTCAAGGAAAATGCACGGAGTATTACATTATAGCGTTGCACACCAATATATATATATTGCTATAATGCATGCTCACCTGTGATTATAGTAAAAATATAAATGAGTGATATTTATGCGGCATTGGGGTGCAACACTGTAACTTAATATTCATTGAATCAGGATAACCAGCAAAGGACTAAAATCGTATATCAAACCTTTTTGTAGAAGCCACATCTGAGGAAGACGTGTATGGTAGTTTCTGTTTCACCAGCCTTGTATGCCTAGATTTTTATTAAAAAATCATCACAAGAGTGACCAAAGAAAGGATCGCTACTTCACAGTCTCAGATTTGATTAGGCCAGGAGCTACAGTGCTTGAAATGGGAGTCCTGAAGACCAGAGATTGGGTGTTCTGGCCCACCAAGGCACAGAGAAGGGGCGTCTAAGCTAATCTATTTTGGAAATGTACTCTGCAACCATAGTCAGGTGACAAAAGGGGTTAATCCAGTACCACTGATCAGAAACTCTCAAATGATAGGGTTTAGCATTTATTAGGGGCATAACCAGAGGTGGGATCCAGCAGGTTCTCACAGGTTCCCGAGAGTAGGTTATTAATTATTTATATGTGCCGAGAGAGGGTTACTAATTGGTGATTTTGTCACGTGATTTTTGCCTTAGTTACGCCCCTCCTCTCAGCAGTAGTGCGCAGAACTTGAAGCAGTCTAGCAGGAGGTGCACCGGTGTGCGTGGCAGCCTTCCCCTGCGTGCATTTGTTTCCCCCGCGCCCAAGTACTGGCGCAGTGGCTGCGTCCTTGCCACAGCCCCGCCCAGGAATGCCCCACCCCAGAATGCCCGGCCACGCCCCTGTCGTGCCCCACCCTGCCCCATTGGCGCTATGCCACAGTTTAAATCCCACCACCATGGGAACCTGTTACTAAAATGTTTGGATCCCACCACTGGGCATAAGATTATAAAACAGTGCCCAAGGCTTGCTTGGGCACTGTGCTCCACCAGCTCCATACTCCCTGAGCAGATGGAGGCAAGGATGCAGTTCATTGTTGCTGAGGGGGACTCGCCCCATCCCCAATCTCCATGTGGAGTTCAGGAGTGGGGCCAGCTGGCTCACCTCACTTCTGATCTCCACCTGGACCCTGGGAGCAGCAAGGGCCCATTTGAGCCTGGACTAAGCCAGGCTTGAACCCAGCTTTGAACCACAAGCTTCAGGCCTGCAGTTTAGAGCCATTCAGGCCTGCAGTTTAGAGCCACAGGCTTCAGGCCTGCAGTCCAGGCTTAGACTGTTGGCTCCACCTCCCTCCCAGCTCCACAGCTGTATAAAGCTGGAGGCAATAGCCACCGGGACTCAGTATGAACCAGGCTTTGATTGAGCTCTAAGCTGGACCCAAGCCTCACTGAGACCAGACTCAAACAGGTCCTTGCTGCTCCTGACCTCCACGTGGACATTGGGGGTGGGCAAAGCTGGCTGGGGGCATGGCCCTGCAATGTACCCTGATGAAGTGGTGCCCTGGGCTGTACC
The DNA here is from genome assembly GCF_021028975.2 of Sphaerodactylus townsendi. Lineage (NCBI taxonomy): Eukaryota > Metazoa > Chordata > Lepidosauria > Squamata > Sphaerodactylidae > Sphaerodactylus > Sphaerodactylus townsendi. The sequence continues at coordinate 16,072,212 of NC_059431.1, forward strand.
CCCCTCCCCGCCCTCTAGGTATGCCGCTGGCATTTACATAATGCTTTTAGGTCCTGACCTGGATGACCCAGGCTAGCTTGATCCTGTCAGATCTTGGAAGCTAAGCGGTGTCAACCCTGTTAGTGCTCGGATTGACCACTGAGAAAGTCCAGATGCAGGCAATGGCAAACCACCTCTGTTCCTCTTTTGCCTTGAAAACCCTACAAGATCCCCGTAAGCCGGCTGCAGCTTGACAGTTTGAACTCACAAATGGCCTCGTGAGGTAGTCCATGACAGCTAACAATCCCACATTGCAGCCGAGGGTCTGAGGCCAACAATCTAGTGTGTTCATAGGCAGGAAACTCTCAGATTGCATCTCATTCTCTGAGCTATTAAACTACACTGGGTCTCAGATCTGATGTTTATCTCAGCCTGGGTGATGTCATCCAAAAAAGCCCCAAACCGCTCCCTCTGATCCAGAGAGCGGGCCTTTTGCCCGCTAGCCGCTTACTCAATGCATTGTCCACTCTTAAGGACTGGACTTCTAGCCAATTGATGCATTTACGTTAGTCATATTCACATGTTCAGAGAACGCATGAAAGATAGTGCTGGAATTGTGCACGTGTCTCTCACCTTCCACGTAGTCAACTGAAGATATGGGATGAAGAGTGACATGTGGTGATGTGGATGTTCTCTCGTAATCGAGAAATTAAAACAATTGAGGTTGTGCCTGCAGTGTCTACGCACCTGCACAGTGTGCACCTTGAAGTTGGATGTGTTGAGTTAAAAATGCAAGGGTGAGCGGAGAGCTAGTGGGCACAGTCCTTCCATATGGTCCATTAATGTGGGAATGTTCTAGGGCAGTGGTGGAGAACCTTTGGCACTCCAGATGTTATGGACTACAATTCCCATCAGCCCCTTCCAGCAGACTGATGGGAATTGTAGTCCATAACATCTGGAGTGCCAAAGGTTCGCCGCCACGGTTCTAGGGTTTGGGTGTGAAATCACGGCAAATTTCTATTAAGAAGAGGAGGAGAAGGAGTTAGAACAGTGGTGGCAAACCTTTGGCACTCCAGATGTTATGGCTTACAATTCCCATCAGCCCCTGCCAATTGGCCATGCTGGAAGGGGCTGATGGGAACTGTAGTCCATAACATCTGGAGTGCCAAAGGTTCACCACCACGGAGTTAGGATTTATATCTCACCTTTCTCCCCTGTAAGGAAACTCAATGTGGCTTACAAGCTCCTTTCCCTTCCTCTCCCTACAACAGACACCTTGTGAGGTAGATGAGGCTGAGAGAGTTCCGAAGAACTTTGACTGGCCCAAGGTCATCCAGCAGGAATGTGGAAACTCCTCTGGTTCACCAGATGAGCCTCTGCCACTCAGGTGGAGGAGTGGGGAATCAAACCCAGTTCTTCAGATTAGAATCCACCTGCTCTTAACCACTACGCCACGCTGGCAAAGTCTATTTCCTGCTTCCGTTGTATTAACTTGGCTGGCTAGCACAAGTTTTCACATGCTAGTCATTCACAAAGGGCTGGTGGGAAGGTTTTATACTTCGAGATTAAATGGAATGGGGGATTGGACTGCACTCTGCATACCCCACAAGGCAAGAGAAAGACAATAACTGGTCTCCAATGGCAACCCTTTAAGCCAGTCCAAAGCACTCCACTGACACCTATTTCTTCCTCTGATGTCTCAATAAGATGGCTTGGTCCGCTGCGTCAAAACCTGCAGCTTAAGTCCAGTGGAAGCAACAAAGAGGTCTGATCTTTATCTACATCCAGATGGGGATGAACTAAATTCTCCAGAGATGGCACACGAACTATCTAAAACAGCATTTTTTAGGAAGACATTTCTATAAAGGTAATAGGTGTATAACACATTGGTCCAAGAAGGCACATTTTTAAAGGGAGAGGAACTACGGACTATGCCACTGAATATAGTCTTACTGGCCATCTGTTGTATCTATTACCTTGGTCTGACCACTTTTATACTTACATAACACCATTTTCCTGGATGCAGAATGGCATGGTATAGCCAGATTGTGGAAGCTAATCGGGAGCAGTATTTGGATGGCAGAGCATTCGAGGAAGACTCTGCAGAGGAAGGCAGTGCTTGTCTCTTGCCTTGACAGCCCCTTGATGAGGTTGCCATGTTGGTTGTGACTTGATGGCACTTACATTCATAGCTCCATTGTGCATCATGTCTAATACTTCATGCTGTTTTTGTAATCCTAGCCCTATTACTTTGCTAATGAGATGCCTCAAACCACTGATTGTCTTGAGTTACATGGTGTAATCTGCCTTAAGAACATATGAAAGAACCTGCTGGATCAGACCAGAGTCCCTCTAGTCCGGCACTCTGCTACTCACAATGGCCCACCAGATGCCTTTGGGAGCTCACATGCAAAATGTGAAAGCAATGGCCTGCTGCTGCTGCTGCCGAGCACCTGGTCTGCTAAGGCATTTGCAATCTGAGATCAAGGAGGAGCAAGATTGGTAACCATACATCGACTTCTCCTCCATCAATCTGTCCAAGCCCCTTTTAAAGCTATCCAGGTTAGTGGCCATCACCACCTCCTGTGGCAGCATATTCCATAGGAGTGGAATATTCCACAGGAGCCTTGAGTCTCAGTGAGGAGTGGGCTGTAAATAATTTTTAAAATGCTTTGTCTATAGAAAGCAGGCAACAGAAAGCAGGTAGACATAGAGTCTATGTCTGCTTCTCTCATATAGGCCCACTTCTTATCTCCTAGAGCAGGGGTCTGCAACCTGTGGGTCTCCAGATGTTCATGGACTACAATTCCCATCAGCCACTGCCAGCATGGCCAATTGGAATTGTAGTTCATGAACATCTGGAAAGCCACCAGTTGCAGACCCCTGTCCTAGAGCATAGGTTTCAAACTCGTGGCCCTCCAGATGTTATGGACTACAGTTCCCATCACCCCCTGCCAGCATCGTGCTGGCAGGGGATGATGGGAACTGTAGTCCATAACAACTGGAGGGCCATTAGTTTGACACCTGTGTCCTAGAGTCTATGTCTGCCTCTCTCATATAGACAGCAAAAATTAGCCTGATGATCCACTTCAGAACCGGCTCTTCAAGATGCTCTCTATTCGTTTGGTTCTGGCATCAAACCTGGAATGTCCTCATGTCTGAAGATTCCAGGACTTGTTTCAGTCCTTTTCACAAGTGTGTATGCAAACATGTTCACACACACACAACAGGTCTTTTATGAAGACCAGCCCATTTGCCACTTGTATACTTGAAATGTATTGGCCATTATTTGGGAACCCAGTGACATCTTTATAGATTAAACAGTGGCATCAAGAGCGGTCACCTATTTAAACTTCCGCTTAGACAACAAGCAAATGGTTCAGAATTAGGTTGCCAAATAAAGGGATGGATTCAAAAGAGGGTATCATTCAGATATGGCCAATTTGCCCACTGTAGGCATAAGAGAAGGAGTTGAACATTTAGCAGGGAGATACTCCATTCTGGCATTTCCCTCCACGCGGCTGTGGAAACAGACCGGAAGTCAGCTTTTGATCATATGCCGTGAGTCTGTAGATTGCAGACATACCATGGGATCATTGACCTTGACTAGGTATTGAATATTCTCACATTACATAATTACTGGAGACCTGGACCCAGAGATTTGGTAGGTTATTCCAAATTAATTCTTATAACTGAGGCCATTTCCTATTCAACTATCCCCTCTATCAAATCTTTCCCACAGTTTCTCTTTCCCTAAAGACTGTTCCTTCTGGCTTTCTCGTCCCTTTGGACTACCATTCTCTTTTTCATCCTTCCTTTATAGCTTTCCCATACTTTAACTAGCTATTGAAATCTTGTTTGTTTCACACCTCCTGTCTTTCGTACCCACAGGGGGCCTCAGTTATATTACAGCATCTCAGCAATGGCAGTCAGACTTTTTTTGAGCACTACTATCTGAGTTCCAAGAATATGAACTGGCAGAAATAACCACAACCTCCACTCTTCAGCAGTGGCGTAGGAGGTTAAGAGCTCATGTATCTAATCTGGAGGAACCGGGTTTGATTCCCAGCTCTGCCGCCTGAGCTGTGGAGGCTTCTCTGGGGAATTCAGATTAGCCTGTGCACTCCCACAAACACCAGCTGGGTGACCTTGGGTTAGTCACAGCTTTTCGGAGCTCTCTCAGCCCCACCTACCTCACAGGGTGTTTGTTGTGAGGGGGGAAGGGCAAGGAGATTGTGAGCCCCTTTGAGTCTCCTGCAGGAGAGAAAGGGGGGATATCAATCCAAACTCTTCTTCTTCAGTGATGATTTCTCCTTAGCTTGCTGGACCTGGATATTGGAGACTATCATCATAAGCTACACCATGTTCCCAATATTGCACTTTCAAGCAGACTGTGTGAAACGCGTGGAAAAAGTAGCGTCGCCTTCTTCCGATAACCAACAGTATCCATTTTGTAAAAACATCGCGTGGTAGTGCCTTAAACATAAGATGGACCTTTAAGAATTTATTTACTTAAAAAAATAGATGAAACAAACTAACAGAAGTGAGGAAATCATTTCAGATCGATAAGATGCAGGAAGGCCAACCTGAATTTATTACTCCCCCCCTTCTTTTACAAGATGTATATACAGTTAGTTAGCATTTCTGTTTTACAACTTCAACAAATGCTTCTGATAGGGACATATTTTTTTTTTTAATAAAGAGCCCCATTCCTCTTGGCTCTTTAGTACAGCTCTAACTGCAATGGTAAGGCAGACCTCACTCCGCCAAATGACATAAAAATAATCTTATTACCGCATGAAACCTGGCTGAATATGGTGACTGGAAACTCGGCCACACGAGAACACATTTCCCCCAGCCTTCAGTTTTGAATTGGATAAATTGGACCTTGTTTTTCAAGGAGTTGTCTCTTTACACAGTTTAGTTTATTTAATTTTTTGCATACATGTTTGCACCTTCGATGCTTTGCCCGTAGGTGCATTGATATGTACATAACAGCTTCTCATATGTACATAACAGCTTCAAGTGAAACACAGGTGCCATATTTACAGAAGGAGGGCTGCAGCCCAATAACCATGAAAGCAAGCTGCCATTTATATAGCACCATCCAGCCCCGAAAGATACGACAGAACTTCACAAAAGGTCGAAAACTTACAAACAGCTTCCTCCGCCGCTTGAAACTCAAGCCACCTACGGGCCGGTGTTCAACAACTATATTACAATGCATAGCCATGTTTACACACAAGGGTTTCAGCCACAAAAAATAAAAGGAGCCGTGTCTCTGCTACAGTTATGTCCAAAAAGCAGATTTCTCATCGGCCACCCAAGTCAGTCGTCTGACCCGTGTGAAGAGTGCGAAGAGGCCTCTAGAAGAACTGCTCTGTTCTGAGGAGGACTCAGATGGTTAGATTTACACATCCTCCGCCATGTGGCACTCCCAGGGACACCCCTGGCCCCTGAAACCGCTTGCTTTTGAGGTTGTGTCTCTGATGACCACGCCAACCTACCCGGGCCGTCAAAAGCAGTGCTTCCCGGGACACCTACAGAAAACGAACAATGCAAAATGAAATGAAACGACAGTGTCAGAAACACTTTTATAAAAATGGCACATTTATTGCTACAGAACGGTCATGTACATGACAGCATCGAATAACTACAGATGGGAAACAAGTAATGGCCTACACCAAGCTGTGTGTTCTTTTCGAAGGAACTCCGGCACACAACCTGTTTGGACACTTCTACAAATCAGAAATACACCAAAAAACATGGAAAAAAATTGAGGCACTCAGCCACACGTTGAAAACAAAGTGTAACTGTTTTTTTTAAAATCTTTTTTTTCCTCTTTTTTGTCCCTTTTGTAATTTTTCCCTTTTTTTCTTTTTTCTTTTTTTTAAACTGTTGCAGCTATGTGTACAGTCGCAAAATTTTTTCCCCGCTGCAACCTACAACTAAAGGAGGAGAAGAAGGGGGAAAAAAAAATAACAAGAAGCTACCGTACAATTTCATCTTGGTGACGCATGGTAAAATAACATCTTTTAAATAGTAAAATAAAGTAACAAACTTTTACTCAGAATGATTCCAAAAATCTACAAAGAAGAAATATTCATAATCTGACAATCCCCCCGCCCTCCCCCCCCTTGCAATATTCATGGTATAAAAGGATTGCTCCTGTGAAAAATAAGCCAAATATATTTTTTTTATTTTTAAATTTAGGGTTTTCTTTTATCCTACTAGGGTGTACTACAGTCTATTTTATAGCAAAAAGGTCACTAGACAAACGAAGCTTTGTAACAAAATGCCAGGCACTGATACATGGTAAATCTCTGCTTTTTTTCCTTATCTTCACTTAGTTGCATCACAAGTAACAAGAATGAAAAAGGCCACAGTTCATATATTTTCACCATTACATAAGTCTATAATACTTGAAATGAGTATGGTCAAACCAGCACTGCACAAAGGTGAATAAACTTCAAGTCCCATGAGAAAAGCATATCTTTAAAAAAATGAAATGAAAACAAAACAAGAAGCCGAAAAGGTCTTGGTGCCCCACTGTATTGGAATCCATCCTATTCCATTTTTATGCCAACTGTTTCCCCCCTCCCCCTCAAAGTCATTTAGTGGACTAAGTTTAATTTATTTGTGCTTTTTCCTTCCCCGATGAATTCTCTTCATTCCTGGCAAGGTACTGCATTGTTCGCTCTTCGGCACAGATCGAGCCGTGCCCACCAGAGAGAGAAAAGCTGAAACTCACAAATTCCGCCCCGCTCCGCCCTCCCTTCCCGCCCCCTGAAATGAAATCAACAAACAAAACAAAATCGGAAGACTGCATCGGTACAAAGTTGCATTACTGGTAGAACTGACAGTTGTATAAACATTAGTGTTCCTTGCAGCTACACATAAGACAAATGTAAAAAGAAAAGAAAAGAAAGTTTTAGATGAACAGATTTCCCTAATGAGCATATTCATAAATAACTTGAATGTGGAGGTGGATCACTCACTAAAACACTGGATAGTTTTCCACCAAGGAGATTCTGACACTGTTCGTTACCACCCAAGACTAGAACATTAAGGTCAATACACCACCATTTCTAAAGAGCAACAAGTACCACTGATCATATGGGCATGAAAAGGAGAGCTGTCTTTAATGACTGAGACAGAATTGACTTTGCTGCATTCGTGCAGTAAAAAACAAGACAGCCTACCAACCAATCAACCAACCAACCAGCAGCGCAACCAATGGGTCAGTTTTCAAGTTTAAATTCCACTATGGAACAAAAACCATTTGTCAATTCACACTCACAAAGATTACCATGGGATACATAGCCTTGTCTTGGATCTATGAAGATCAAAATCACTTAGAGTCATGCTCTGTCCACAAGCTTTCATCACCATGGTTGCGTGAGACTGATCTTCGAGTGTGGCACCTTTAAAGAATTGGTTATCTCCAGATGGTGGACTACTAAAGGACATCCGTGCTTGCTTGGATTCGCATTCACTCCTTGTCAATTATCTTCATATTATAGTTTTCTGATTTCCACGTATCGGAACGTCATCTTTTAAAATCTCTTGGGCAACATTAAACCCTTAACAATTCAGTCGGTTTGTTGAAGCCTTGATATTATCGGCAGTTGTGGTTTTTCTGGGCTGTGTAGGTGTGGTCTGATGGTTTTAGCTCCTAAAGTTTTGTCCACCCCCATGGTTGGCATCTTCAGTGGCATATCATGGTAAGATGTGTTTCTCTCTCTTTTTTACCTTTTACAGTAAGACGCCTCTAATGATACCAGCGAGCAAAACCTGGGAGCTAAAACCACCAGACCACAGCCACGCAGTCTGAAAAACCTGCACCAGTGGTAGCGAACCTTTGGCACTCCAGATGTTATGGACTACAATTCCCATCAGCCCCTGCCAGCATGGCCAATTGGTCATGCTGGCAGGGGCTGATGGGAATTGTAGTCCATAACATCTGGAGTGCCAAAGGTTCGCCACCACGGACCTACACCAACCAGTTGATTCCAGCCATGGAAGTAGTATCTTGACATTATCATACATAAATGGCAGAGGACGTAGACTTGGCCAGGCTTGTTCATAGTGTGAGCACACAATCTGAATTTCCAAACAACTTTTTAGGATGTTTTTAAATGCTAAGAAATAATAATATGTTTGGGAACGGGAGAATCCTTTAGTCAGTTGTGAATATTAATACACATTTTTAACTAAATGACTGTTGAAAGTTATAGGCTCTGCAGTGGAATACACATTTGTTCTCGCTTAAACTAACATGAACTCTGCCCTGTTGTGAATTTATTCATAATGGTTTTAATCCACCTCCACATTTCAGAAATTTATTAACAATTTTTTTTTTAAAAAAGCATTTAAGTTTACTGCTACTGAACATATTTACAATTTTCAACACACACACACACACAGCTAATCAAAATGTTTATGGATATGCAGAAGGTGGTTCACATGGTAAACTATCATATTTGTTCTTTATGTTTTTCAGAAACATAAAATTCAGATTCTTGTATCTCACTATTTCATTTAAATTGAGATTTTGTTTCAACCACAAGTTAAAAAAACAAACAAAAAAACCGATACAATGTATTAAAACACATAATAACAAGAGTCTACATGTAAAAATATAACTTTTACATACACAATTTCAAAATAATGATACATTTGCCATTTTGTTGCATAAAATTTACAAATGTATTTTTTTTTCATTACTATGTAACTGGCAAAACAGGAGAACAGATGGAACGTCTAGACCGTTTTCAATGGACTTATGGCATTTACTCAGTGCTGATAGGCGGGAAAAAAAAATCTACTCAAACGGGGAGATTTCATTTAAAAATACATGCCAAGTTTGTGTGGCTATAAAAAAAGAAAGAAAGAAAGAAAGAAAAACTAGAAGCGGGAATCAGAGACAAAACGGATGTTGACAAAAGGCTTAACCGGGAGCACGATTTGTTAAATTATTCTATACACCAGAGTTGATTGTTTAGAGGAATTATTATGGATACTGGTTCCGCTGAGCCTGTATTTCAAAGCTAGTTTCTGGATGGGTTGACCTGTGCCATAGGTTTGATCAATGCCTACTACTTTGTATATGTTAAGTAAAAACTTGATTCACACTGGCCAGAGAAATACTGTTCTACTCCCCCTCCTCAAGAAAGTGCAACTTAATGCTTTAGAACGTGTAAGGCTTGTTCTAACGCTTCATGACGATTGAGATTGGCATTTTTTTTTCATGAATGAAGGAGTAGGCAGCAAATGGTTCGACTTTTCAGCAATCCACAATTTAAAAAAAAAATCAAAATCTGTCACACAACTTGCAATTTTTCCCCATTTGAAACCCTTCTCCCTCTCCCGAATCTGACCACGTATTCTGAAACGCCTCACTGCATACTGTATATAGGCTACACACATTAAGTTAACACTTCTACTGGTTTGTTAATTCACAGCCACCTTGGATTATGTTATGTTTCTGATGATATAAACATTGGAAGGCACAGTGGTAACATTGTAGCATTCTAACCTTGTACCTCTGAAAAAAAAAATCCCAGAAACGGGGTCTTAAATGAGAGCGACGCTTGCAAGCCCGGCCCCCGAGACAATCTGGACCAACTCCCAGCGAGGTTGTCTGCAGTTTCTCTGCACGTGACGTGACTGGTCAGTTCCTGTATTCTCCCCAAAAGACCGAAGAAACAACTCTCTACTTATTTATGAATGATAAGCAACACCAGGGCCACTGCTTCATCCTGCTCTGCCCCTCCAGCAACAGAGTTGGCACTACAGGTTACAGTAAGAACAAAAGGAAGGGAGCGGGAGAGAAATAAGACCAAAAATCCCTATTTACAGTAAAATCTTTCTTTAAAAAAGTTAATCAGTCCTTTTTTTTTTTTACAGGAGCAAAAAAGTCTGAAACCAATGAACAAAGGCTTACCATATTCACTAATTTTAATATATATTTATATATATATATATTTATATATATATGTGTGTGTGTCATAGGTCTATAAGATCCATCTGTTCCTCCTACCCTAAGGAATGGCTAATGTCATCACTTCAGTTTTCATTAGGACATTTGCTGGTTTTGTAAATATGTGGGCAGCAACGCTTCCCTTTTTAATATCCAGTAAGTATAAACACTAGTGGACTAGTACACCAACAAAAACGTTCATTTTTTTTTCTTCAGAAGTACACTTTTCATTATTGCAAGTTTACAATTTTTTTTTAAATTAAATATTTTTTTTTCAGACTTACAAATTAATTATTTTTTTTTTCCAAAAGAAGTTTAGGCACAAATGCATTGTCCCACAGTGTGGAGAAGATTGCCATTCAGTCTCTTGGCTGTGCATTTTTACAGGATCTGACGGACTGCTCGAAACATTCTGAATGATATGTTGGAAGAGAGGCGCGTCTCTCAAGTTGCACTTTTCCTTTTCGTTTCGGAATCGGGAATGCTGAAATCTCGTGCGTCTGTGATTCGTAACTACTCAGACTTGTCTTATTATATTACAAAAAAGGGGGGTTAAGTGTTTATGCGGGTTTAAGATAATACAGCTGTTAAGGAAGTGGTCTCTGGTTTACATGAAGAAAATGTGGCAACTTGGACCTGTGGAATAAGTGAAAAATAGTCCGGGTCAGCCAAGGAGTCCAAACTTTTGTGCTTACCGATAATTTGTTCATACAATATTGTTAACGGTACACTGTGTATTTCACCATTATCACAACCAATAGCATACAATTACTCCCATTTTACAGATATGGACAGCTGACGGTGGCTTTTGTTTTTTTCACGTCCAGGATCAAATCCTACCTCCCAGTCACATTCAGGGGTGGAGCGAGGGGAAACTGCGCCCGCGGTGCCGCCCTCAAATGCCCACTTTACGCCCCAGCCACGCCCCAGTCACAACAGGCATTGCACACACACACACACACCCCGTTGGCGCTAGGCGACTGGTCACACTAACTTGCTTTAGGCTCCAATTAGATAGGTCATGAAACAATCCGATCCAGATGATGACAAACTGGTACAGAATTGGTGTCTGTCCGTAAAAGCTGAATAAAAGGCAGAATAGAACTCTTACTCCACCCACACTTTTCCTCCCCAAGCTACGTTTTAAAAGCTGTTTCCTCAAGGTGGGCTGGTGTGGTATAAAAAAACCTCCACTGTAAGAAAAAATGTCAAAATAATAGTGTGGGGGATGGGACTTCAGGCTAAAGAAGGATTCAGCTGTCCACATTGTTCTTTATATCTCTCTCCGCCTCAACACACGCACAATCTATCCTGCTATCTGGCCCTCACAAATTTATCTTCAGAAAATGCCAATGTGCTTACTGCTTCAGAATGTATTCACATAGAACTTGCTTAAAATCACCCTGGTACTAAAACTCCCTGCTTGTAGAACCTTTTATCAAGAGCCAGTATGTTCTTGGATAAACTTTCCAGATAATACGAATATTTTGATGGCGGACTGCTTTGTAACAAGCGATCCCGTGTTTCATTCAGTCGCATCAGGTGCACAAACAGTTGTCTGAATTGGCTCTTGAGTCCCCCTTTTGCAGTAAATGTGGAGGAATGGTATGTCTACCTCCACTGCCTCTGTTACTGATCTCAGATCCGCTGGGAAAAAGTTGAGCTACAGGCTAGTAAACAAACTACGAAGATCTCTCCTTTTCGCCCTCCCCGAAGAAGCTAAAGAGGATCAACAGTTGTTATGGAAATGTAATAACAAAACTTGCCTTTTTTTTTTTTACATCTGTCCCATGTGATTAGATGTGTCTCCCATTCCGGGGTGGGGTCCTGCCAAAGAAAGCGGAGGAGGGTCCGAAGATACTTTCTCTTCTTCCCTTCTTTTCAGACATGCTGCTTTAGGATTCAGATTCCTTTCTGTGAGACCAAAACGAAAGGACCATCTAAGCACATGAACTGCATTTGGCGGCTTATTTTGCGTCCTCAATTTCATATGACGGCTTCAATCTTTTAACCTCCCCTCTCCATAACAACACAATATATGCATCTCTTTACCTCTGACTGACATCTGTGGCTATTTTAGGATCAAAGGAAGACTTTCCTTTATCTGCCCCATCTAAATCCACCCCGCCTTGCGAATATTCTGGATAGAGAACCACCTTCAGTAATATTGCTAACCCTACCCCAGACATGTTATGAGAAGATTGGCTTCAAACCAAAAATGCGTCTTTAAAAAAATCCTAAGCCTCAACTTAAATATTACCTGGTAGCGGGCCCAATGCAATTATTGAAAGACAATAAGGGGTTGGATCAAGTTAAATTGTCTGCTCAGTGTTCCCAAATTCTCCTTCTTACCACAACCCTCATCCCACACAGTTTTGTCCATACATGTCCTGTGATCCCCAGAATAGCCATTCTGAATGATCAAAGGGTCCCTTCTTGCCTTTTTAATCAATGGAAAAACTGACTGGATACAACCCAATTTATGTACGAAGTTGTCAAACCAGCCAACTCAGCTCCTTTGATGCGAATGACTAATGGAGAAAAGCCACTGAATGCAAGTTAACTGGTAAACAGAAGATCTGCCAATGAGTTTAGCTGACCTCGTTCAAAATGCGGAGCCTACTCAGTCAGAGGCTATTCATTTCTAGCAAACCAAAAGGGTCAGGAGTCCTAAAGAACTAAACGAATCTCATATTAGAGTCGGGCTGCCAACCTCCAGATAGTGGCTGAAGATCTCCAGGCGACAGAGGTCAGTTTACATGGAGAAAATAGCCACTTTGGAAGGAGGATCTTATGGCATTATGTCCCACTGAAGTCCCTCCCCTCCCCAAATACCGCCCCCCCTCAGGTTCCCCTCCCCTCCAATCTCCAGAATTTCCCAACCCAGAGCTAGCAACCCCAGGGAGACATGTTGGTGATCTACATGAAGCATCTTCACTGAAACAATGTGGGTGAAGTCTTAACAATCTGTCCTACAGCTGCCATTTTGTGAGGAGGTGATCTAAGTTGGTGTGGTTGGCCAGTGTACATATAAGGTCCCAGGTTCAATCCTTGGCATTTCCAGTTGAAAGGATCAGGTAGTAGGTAATGTGAAAGACCCAACTCTTAAATGCACTGTCTTCATTATATGTGATGACATCAGGGTGAGTGGACAACCTGGGGGAAACTAGGTACATGACATAAGATAAGTGCACTCACCCTCAGCTCTGGACCCATGACCTAACTATTCTTTTAACAACAGACCCTGAGGCTTAGTGGTGGTGGACAGTGCCATCAAGTAACAGCTGACTTATGGTGACCCCATATTGTTTTCATGGCAAGGTAGTTTGTCATTGCCTGTCTCTGGATGGACTAAGAGAGTTCTGAGAGAACTGCTACTGGTCCAATGGTACCCAGCAGACTTCATGTGGAGGAGTGGGGAATTGAACCTGGTTATCTAGATTAGAGTCTGCTGCTCTTAACCGCTATAGCAGCGGTGGCGAACCTTTGGCACTCCAGATGTTATGGACTACAATTCCCAATTGGCCATGCTGGCAGGGGCTGATGGGAATTGTAATCCATAACATCTGGAGTGCCAAAGGTTCGCCACAATGGCACTATAGTATGGCAGCTCCATTGAGGTCTGGTAGACTGTTTAGCATGCCTTAGTCAGTACAGCAGTGCATGAGTAGGTACTCGCATCTAACTCACCTCTGACTTGCTGCTCTAAGCTGAGAATAACAGCTACGGCTTGATGTAAGATCAGGAGTTTGGTCTGTGGCTTGTCACTCTTCAGGTGGAGCTGCACCATCCGGCCCAGCTCCTTGAAGGCCTCGTTGATGTCACGGACACGGAGGCGCTCTCGGGCATTGTTGGCCATCCTCCGCTCTTTCTCACGTTCTGCCTTTTGCTCTGGTGTGAGATCTTCGTCGTCATTATTGCTAAGAGACAAAGAGAAAACAGGATTTTTCTAGTGGTGTAGAAAATCAGGGTGTTCCTGCCACTGCAGTTCGCTTTAAGCTGTTTCACAGAAACAGCTTTGCTTTAAAGAGACGCAAGGATATTGCACTTTTTTTGATCATACTGCTTAGCCCCTTTTAATAAGAGCAGACAAAATATTTCAATATGTTGCACAAGTTTTTGAGTTCTCAAGGATTCCACATCAGGTTGGATTTATTTATTTTTAAGTATGGGGAATGTCAAGGCCTGCATCTTGTGCAGGATATGTTTAAGATTAGATTTAAGGGCAACCACATTTTACCTCTATCCTCATCCTTTTTTGGTGGTGGAGGGACTCTTGATTATCTGCTAGCCTTCGGAGTCACAAAAAGAGACTACCATTTCCCCCAGAAAGCTAAACAGCACCATCTTATCTAACCTTTCTGTGGACCATCAAAGCTGCCAATGACTACTCTATATTTGGAGAAAATATAGGATTTCATTGAGAAAGAGACATTCTCCAATTGAGGAAAGGTGGCCAAATCAGTCTTTGCTTATGTTGAGTTTCTTACACAAGCAGTAGACAGACAGTAGTAGTACTGACTACCTTGTAGATATCTCAGTTACTCTACGGTTGTGCTAATGCAAGAATGATCATTTTGTCCAATTTATTGTCAAAGTTATTGTTGAAGGCTTTTATGGCCAGTATCAACTGGCTGTTGGGGGTTTTGTGAGCTCTGCGGCAGTAGTCTGGTAGTTTTTGTTCCTAACGGCATCAATCAATCAATCAATCAATCAATCAATCAATCAATCAATCAATCAATCAATCAATCAATCATTCATTCATTCATTCATTCATTCATTCATCAGTTCATTATTTTTATACCCCATCCATTCCCGGTCAAGGTTGGGTTCAGGGTGAAATATATTCACCACATCTCAAAAAGGATATCGAAGAGATAGAAAAAGTGCAGAGAAGGGCAACGAGGATGATTGAGGGACTGGAGTACCTTCCTTATGAGGAGAGGCTGCAGCGTTTGGAGAGGAGATGTCTGAGGGGGGATATGATTGAAGTCTATAAAATTATGCATGGGGTAGAAAATGTTGACAGAGAGACATTATTCTCTCTTTCTCACAATACTAAAACCAGGGGGCATACATTGAAAATGCTGGGGGGAAGAATTAGGATGAATAAAAGGAAACATTTCTTCGTGCAACGCGTGATTGGTGTTTGGAATATGCTGCCACAGGAGGCGGTGATGGCCACTAACCTGGATAGCTTTAAAAGGGGCTTGGACAGATTTATGGAGGAGAAGTCGATCTATGGCTACCAATTTTGATCCTCCTTGATCTGAGGTTGCAAGTGCCTTAGCAGACCAGGTGCAGACAGGAGCAACAGCAGACAGGAGCAACAGCAGCAGAAGGCCATTGCTTTCACATCCTGCAGGTGAGCTCCCAAAGGCACCTGGTGGGCCACTGTGAGTAGCAGAGTGCTGGACTAGATGGACTCTGGTCTGATCCAGCAGGCTCGTTCTTATGTTCTTATTTTGTTTAAACCTCAGTATCTACTGGTATTTGCTAAGATATTCTGGGGGCTGGCTTAGTTATCTCTCAATACACTGGGTGTTTCTATCACATAACCCAATTGAAATGAAAGTTATCTCAATGGAGATTCCACAGGCTGATTTCTTGGTGGATTGTGCCAAAAAAAAGGGTACTAGCACAGAATATGAACATTGATGGAGGTGCCACGGGTATCAGCCACATTCAAGAAAACAACATAGAAATTAATTACGTTCAACCAAAATAAATTATATTCCTTTCCCTGTGATATAGTCTAGACTGTACATCAACTGCAGCTTCAGAGTGTATTTTCTGTACAGATTTCCCATGGATTACCACTGAATTACTGTTGATTTATCCTGTAACTGACCTACGGGGGCTACAAAGGAAATACCCAGGAATCTTTCTTGTCATCCCTGGAAGCAGTATTTATATCAGTAACTGTGCCACTTTGAAGAAGGGAAGATGCTCCTGCAGAGAGACAAATCCTGAGTAAAACCTGCACTTTGCTATCGGAGCTGCCATATGGAATTTCATTCTCTAATTCAGCTTCAGGGCCACACATTGTAGTAGAAGAAGTACTTAAAGATCTGAACTCGGCCCACTGTGCAGGTCCTGCATTCTGCTTCAGCTGTTTTGCCACTAGCAGAGTAATATGCATCATCCCTGACTCTTGGGTTCTGTTCAGGCATTGCTATCTTTTATGCCTGTAACAGCAATGAAGAAGAAGAGGACTTTGGGTTTATACTCCACCTTTCTCTCCTGTAAGGAGACTCAAGGGGGCGGACAAGCTCCTTTCCCTTCCTCCCCCACAACAGATACCTTGTGAGGTAGGTGGGGCTGAGAGAGTCCTGAGAGAACTGTGACTAGCCCAAGGTCACCCAGCAGGAATGCAGGAGTGCGGAAACACATCTGGTTCACCAGATAAGCCCCTGCCACTCAGCTGAAGGAGTGGGGAATCAAACCCGGTTCTCCAGATTAGAATCCACCTGCTCTTAACCACTACACTGTGCTGGCTCTCAATGGAGAAATCATAGCAAATAGACAAAGAACGTATTATTTGGCTGTTGTGGATTTTCCGGGCTGTGTGGTCATGGTCTGGTAGTTTTGGCTCCTAACATTTCACACACATCTACGGCTGTCTCTACCATGACATGCCTCTGAAGATGCCAGCAAAAAACAACCAGACTGCTACCAAACAGCCCAGAAAATCCATGACAGCCAGTTGATTCTGGCCAGGAAAGCCTTCGACAAAGCACACCACTTGCTGAACATCTCTGCTCTTTCTCCTCACCACCATCAACCTCGCTTCTAGTCTTGATTTCATGAGACAGCATTTCATAACTTCTGTCCAATGCTGGTGAATAACGCTTCTTTGAATTCCTGCTCTATCTTGAAGTCTGCCCCTTTTGGCCTACCAAAACCCCCTGTTTTGCTACAAAGGTTTGCTACAGTTCATTTATATTCCCAAGTTGTATCCATTTCTGATTTAGAATTCTGTATTTTTCTACAGGCGTGTGGGCATGGAATAGTCTGGAACGACCGGCATGCTATGCAGCGATTTATCTATTATTCAAGCGGCCGAGCCCATTCAAAACAGAAAGTCAGGTGCACCCATCAAAGGGTTTTGATGATAAAAATCGAAATGTGAGTTTTCACGAATGTTTTGCAATATTTCTTATGCAGAACATGAAGAACAGATGGAGGGCCAGGGGCAATCCAAGTAAAATCATCCATGCTACGGCCACTGATGCCTGCGAGGAAGGAACGCTGGTCTACATAAGGATACCAAGCAATTCTTGGGACTGAGATATGACAACAGCGCTTGGCTCCTTCCAAAAGCTCAACAAAAGGGCTTCAGATGGCGCAAACAGGCCCAGCTCTGTTTATCCCAAACGAAGCTGCGTTGATTTATCCATTCACAACTACGCACATTAAAAAAAAGGAGGAGGGAAACATCTATTCCACTGGGTACAGACTGTTACACAAATAGCATCTGTTTTTAAGACACTCGTTTACATACACAAATTGCAAGCACATTATCTCTGAATTTTTATTATTTTCCAATTTTTTTAAAGTTATGTTTCATGCAAATTTGGTTTCATTTCATTGCCCAGAAGCAATATACAGGCACTCCTGGAGTACATGCATCCGAACAGATACTCTCAGTACTACCAGAAAGAGCTTCCTGTTTGCTTTTGGGTTTTATCGGGCAGGAAAAGAAACTTCAGGGTTTCTTCCCGGCTCTGTTCACTTCATCAAAGTCCAGTAAAGGAATTAAATGAAGCGACACTATTATATACTGTTACCTAGATCTTGACCTAGTAATTGATTTGATATCCTTCTTGTCGTCGTCTAACTTCTTGTCGTCGGAAGATTTTGCGTCCTGGAGGTTTTCGTCTCCTTCATCATCAGATTTTATTTCGGAGCTGCCTGAAGACACGCTTTGTCCTTGGAGTCCAGTTGGCATTCCTAGGGGAAGGGAAATATGTATAAATATACTGAAGTCAATATGTGTACAAATATACAAATATACCAAAGACAAGAGCGAGAGAGAGAGAGAGAGAGAGAGAGAGAGAGACAGACAGACAGACAGACAGACACACACACACACACACACACACAGAGAGAGAGAGAGAGAGAGAGAGCACTGAAGCAAACGTGTTAATGAATTTGTGTCCTTTTCCCCTCAGAAGTCCAACTATAGCCAAACTGTGTCCCGTTTATTAGTAACAGAACCCTTTTGCAAAAGGAAGTTTCAAGAGAGCAGCTGTTAGCTTTTGAGCTCTGGTCTTGCGGCTGAGATCCATTTTGTGCTTCCTTTGGAAGGGACACCAATTTCACTGCCTACAAATCACCAGCTTAAATGTTGTGGAAACAATAATTGTGGGAAAGCATAACCTCTGTGCAATCAAGGGTAATCAAAGATACACAGCCACGGCAGAGCAGGAAACTCCTTCAAGCAACACCTCCCGAAAAAAGAGTCTGTTCCGCCTTTGTAAATAAGTCGGTATCTCAATTTACAGCAAAGAAATAGGAGCGCAACTTAATGGATTTGCCTATCAGCCCACAAGATCTGTGGTCCCTTTTCCCAAGCCTTTGCAAGTCCACTACAAAACCAATTTAACTTCAGCTTATTAAGGTCCCAGCCAAGTCTAAGCACGCGATTACATAGATAAATACATGTCTGAGATCTTGTTCAAGTATAATGGATTCTTCTAAAAGATTATTTTTTCGCTTTGTAGAATTTGAACCTCGCCTTGTCCTTTGGGCTCGAGGCTGTTACAAAATCATTTGCATTTTGACACAAAAAAGGAAGGGGAAATGTTCCGCGGCAGGCCAAAGCCAACTGCCAGCTTTCCCCAGAGACTGGATGGGACGATGGAGACCCGGCCGTGCATGCGCGTTCTCAATTGTGCCGCCGTTTCTGGTGGCACAGATTTTGCAGGGTTTTCTAACGTGTGAAAAATCTGAACAACCAACCATAGGGAATAAAAGAGCCAAAGAAAAGGTTTTGTACATCAAGGTAGCCCTATTATATTATAGTTTGGTATGGTGGTCAGAGTATTGGAGCAGGGCCCAGGGCTGAATCCCCACACCGCCATGGAAGCTCACTCAGTGACCCTGGGCTAGTCACCTACACCACACTCTTAGCCTAACCTACCTCGTAGGGTTGTTGTGAGGATGAAACTGAGGAGAGGAGAATTATGTAAGACACTTGGGGTCCCCGCTGGGGAGAAAGGCAGAGAATAAATGAATTAAAACAATTCTGTAGTTTTCATTGGCAGGTTCTAGCCTGATTGGCATCCTCTTACAAATTTATTTATTTATTACTTATTATTATTTAATAATATTGGACCTGGCAACCATTGCTGAATGCTTCAGATTGACTTATGTATCTCATGGTGCAGGGAAAATAACCTGGTTCTTAATACTAACAAGACAAAGGAGCTCATAGTGGACTATAGAAGGAATAGCTCAGAAATTCAGCCCTTGACTATAAATGAAGATCAAGTAGAGCGGGTGGCTAGTTTTAAATTTCTGGGCGTCATGATTAAAGAGGACTTGACCTGGGGCGTGCAGACTGCCGTGGTGGTTAAGAAGGCTCAGCAAAGACTGTACTATCTGAGACTTTTAAGGAAACAACAACTGAATGGAAAACTCCTGGTGTCCTTTTACCACTGTGCTATAGAGAGTGTCTTAACCTACTGCATCTGTGTATGGTTCTCCAGTTACACAGTGGCAGATAGGAAGGCGCTCCAAAGGGTGATCACTATTGCACAGAGGATTATCGGCTGCCCTCTCCCCTCCTTGGAAGAACTCTATAATTCCCGAAGCCTAAAGAAAGCCCAAAATATTCTGAGAGACCCGTCTCATCCAGCACACTCTCTTTTTGAACTGTTACCATCCGGCAGACGACACAGGTCTAACAAAACTAGGACAAAGAGGCTTAGAGACAGCTTCTACTCTAGAACTGTGGCTATGCTAAACTCCGCGGCTTCGTGTTGATGTGTTTGGGGCGGTGTAGGGATGGGTGGAGGAAGGGGAAAGTGAGGATGGGGCATGAGTCTGAAATTGTGTGCGTCGAGGAGTGCTGCTGTAAATTTCGTTGTGTGTGAACAATGACAATAAAATGCTTATGCTTATATTGTGACCTGCTGTGTGTCCGAACTTCTGGTTCTTTGCAGCCATTCTGACAACCTGAATGGGGTGCTCATGTAAGGATACGTCTAGTGTAAGTTCCCTAATCACATCTGCTGTCGCATGCATTATTGAACAAACTTTAATTCCTGGGCTAATCATTCATGCCAACGAACGATAAAATGAGTCCAACATTCCTCCCGTGCCACTGGCAGTGCAACATGAAGGAATGTTTTGTTGACACTGTAAAGACCTTAATGATAGTTCTATATCCAGATTTGTCCACACCATTCCTTGGTGTTAAAGGTACAGGTCATTGCCCAGAGGTTCATGCTGGTGAACTTACCTCTGTATGGATCTTGAGGTGGGTTTAAGTCAGGGGACGTAGCAGACTGCACTGGCAACTGTGGAACGGGAACCTGGTTTGGCACGAGCGAATGGCTGCCGCGGAGACCAACTGCATCCTCACGGTGAGCCCCAACCTGTAACGGGAGAACCAAGCATGGCCATTCATATGCAAAACGGGTGTGAACAAATGCAACAGAACAATCACAACTTCCAATTACGGTATGGGGAGATGCTAGGGGGGGAAATGTGGGCATCTCAAAATAACGGTAAGGTTCCCCATAGCTCTTCACTAGAGGGCGCCGAGGCACTGCTATAGGTACACACAGTACGGAGATACAAAAACACTTTAACACTCAGTAAGATGCTGTGCGGCACATTTAGTGACAAATACGACAGAGGAGCACAGGCAGGTAAAACGTCAAATTGTCTCTCCCAGGGTGCTGATGTAGAGAGCACTGATTCGTTCCCATCTGTCTTCTATCATGTCCGCCAACAGATCTGACAATTATCTTAATGCCCATATGCTTAATTGTGGGCTTTTCAATTCCCCCACTGCTATCGGAAATCCTGCAGGAATTTCAATTTGGCATCCAACTTTCATTTCAGGGGATGAGATCCTTGGGCCCACCGTTCCAGCCTCCCTTCCCTCGCCCCCATTTCTTGATGCCAGCTAAAGTCGCTGACATATCTGATGTGGCCCCCTGTGTGGAGCAAGGCACAGTAATATATTTTTTTAAAAAAAAACACCAAGCTTTCCAAAAAACTTGAAGTCCAGGCTCTTTCCAAATTAATCTTCTCAGTCATTAACCACAAAACAATCCAACTCCAAAGGGGCAACGTGCTTGCCAACATCATGACTCCAGATACTATATCAATAAAGGTTTAACTAAATACTCCCATAATGCCATCATCGCAGGCATGATGGTGTCAGTGGAACAGGGATGCTGGCATAACTGATGGGCTATCATAATAGAGACCCCCCCCCCCCGCTCTTCTTTTGTATATCACATTCTTCGGTCCACCTGTATGTTAAATCTGTTACCAAATTAATTAAGGAAATTCGGTGGCGTACTGCACAATGCAGTCTTGTGACTGTAAATGGCTGTGGGAAGACAAGACCAAATGTTTGCATAATCAGGAATCTGGTTAAATGGGAATGTTGTATATGTGATAGCAGCATCAACAACACCTCAACACTGTAAAAAAAAAAATTTTTAGAAGACAGGTTCTGCCTGCAGGCTTACAAGATAAAACACATCAGGGAGGAAAGGAAGTTCGGAAAAGCCGGAGTGTGAAGCAATCTGTGTTAAAGAGGCTCTTATCAACCGAGCGGTGACACTCAAGGCGGCGTGTGGATCTACCAATCAGACGGCATGCGGATCTACCGATTTTGCCCGCTTGGGATATTCTGGTTCTCTCGAGGTATCATTCACCGATCGGAATTTGGGGAGATTAAGCCAATTGAGGAATGCTTCTAATCAGACATACAAGACAATATAGTATAATTGTTACCAGTGAGGCAGGACTGAGAGGCAGATTAAAGAGAATTCTGCCAAAGAACAATCAAAGCCAAAAAGGGGGGGGGAGGTCCTTTCCAGACATAATGCGCTTAATCAAAAGCAAGTGTGTCAATGAAAATTCGTTGCCATTGTTTGGAAATTTTTAAAATTTCTAGTTCCTGGCCTCTTAGCCGCATGGTGAATTGTGTGCACTTGCCAGCAGGCAGCGCATGCGGATCTCTCCCCTGCAGCTGGGCCGTAAGAAAATACTTGGTAGCTTTTGAATTCTGCACAGGAGGAAAGGATGGGGCCACCAGATCTAGCACACAGATAAAGAAGCCATGGTTGAGTTTCAGCAGAAGTACAACAGGAGTTAGTCCCTGGAGACCACCTGGCCTCCCAGCTGCCAAAATGTAGGGTGAAAAGATGGACCCTGGAACAACTGAACTAAGTATGAGGCTACTCTGTGGGGAGAAATGGTCCCTCTAAGTCAGTGGTTCTCAACCTTCCTAATGCCGCGACCTTTTAATACAGTTCCTCATGTTGTGGTGACCCCCAACCATAAAATTGGTATATATAAAAATACCGTTTTCTGATGGTCTTAGGCGACCTCTGTGAAAGGGTCGTTCAACTCCCAAAGGGGTCGCGACCCACAGGTTGAGAACCGCTGCTCTAAGTGTTCCCTGATGCAGCGCGGCAGTCTGGAAATGCTGTGTGGAGAGCTCCCCCTGGTGGCCGTGCAGTTGCACAGCTTGCAGGGAATGTTGGTGGACAGGGAATGAGTGCCCCCCCCCCCACTTACACTGGTTGCTGTTTATAATGTGGTCCCCTATCAGGGGCAAAGAGGAACAAATTAACACAACTCAAAGATTCAGCAAAGACAAACACTTTGGATTGTAGTGATGAATAAAAATCACGGCCAATCGTATCCTTGGTGTCAATGTAAATGGATCAGGAAGCAAAAGTGTTTTTGCCATCCATATTTGATGCTGTTTTGCCATCCAAGTCATGACTGACTTATGGCAACCCTGTACAGTTTTGAAATCAAGAGACATTCAGAGGTGGTTTATCATTGCCTGCCTCTGTGTAGCAACCCTGGGTTTCTTAGTTATTCTCCCTTCTGAATATTGACCAGGGCTGACCCTGCTTAGCTTCTGAGATCCGGGTCTGGTGTTATTTGTACTGTGTGTATGTGTGTGTAGAGTGCTGTTAAGCTGCAGCCGACTTACAATGACTCCTGTTGGGGTTTTCCAAGCAAGAGATAAAGCAGAGGTGGTTTGCCATTGCCGTCCTCTGCAAGAGTTTTCCTTGGAGGTCTCCCTTCCAAGTACTGACCCTGCTTAGCTTCCGGGATGTGATGAAATTGGGCTATATTGTTCCATGTCCCTGCTATTTGTATTAGGTGTGAGTTATATAAGACTTATAGTGATTTCACCTGAATCTTGCAGCTGATGACACCACTGATTACAAAGATGAACACATTATAAAACAATGGGGTAGATCTCCCCTGATCAGTATGAAGATTTTAATATGTTGAGTCCCACTGGTGTACCAACAGCAAATGGGGCCCGGGGATAGACCCCCCCCCCCCCCCGAGTTTTCCGCCCCCCATGGGCAGCCGTCCTCCCCTACCATGAAGCCCTCTCACCCGTCTTCCTCCTTGTGCTTTCCACTCTCCCCCTCTCCTCCTGTCTTTTAAAAATCAGCCTGCCTTCTCCAGCCTCCTTCTCCGTCTCCTCTAGCTTTCTCTCCCCTCTCCCCCGTCCTCTCACTTTGGGGCTTTCCCCACTGACAGAGTTGAACTGGTTTCTACCTAGGTTTGCCTCAGTGAATCCCCACTGCCACCGAGCTCAAGATTGTTTTGTCTCAGTTCCTCCCCCCTCAGAACTGCGACATCCTTGTCGCAGTTATGAACTACACTTTTCTGCCGGAACAAGGTTGATACCGCTTCGAAGCGGGGAAGCATCGAAACGACACCTCATCCGTTCAACCAATCACGAGCCGTTTTTGTGGCATGCGCAGAACGGGAGAGTCGTGGCGGGCAGAAAGTGCATGTAACTGTAAACTGTAAAAAAAAGAACGCTCCCGTTTTCCGGCGTAACACAAGCGCCAATCACGATCGAGGAGCGAAACAGGCACCAAGAGGATCCCGCCCACTTAGCTCGGTTCCAGGGGGCCAACTCAGTTGCTGTGGGGACAGCCTGGAATCGCCCTCCACTGAAGGGAAGTCGACCTTAGCTCCCTTCTGTAGTGGGGAAAGCCCCATTCTCTCTTGTCCACATTCCAACTCTCCACCCATGTTTCCGGCATCCCTGCCCTCTTACCTCCTTTCCCCAGGGCTGGCCAGCCTCCAGCCTAATCACCCTGGCTCCCTTTCAGCTGCATCCTGGCTCACCCTGGTCGGCTCCTCCTCCAATCGAGCCCGGGCTGCGCCCCACCCGCTGGGCTGCTGCTGGCTTGCCGTGCAGCTCCTCTTTCAGCCGTGCCAGCCAGCCCGGCTTCAGGCCTTGCCCAGCCCCTTTTCCTCCCCACAAAGGTTGGCTGCCTCTCTGTGGTCGGCTCTCCCTCCCCCCTGCTCCTTTCCTGGTCTTGTTGTGTTGGCTGCTGGCAGCGCTGTTCAGGGCCGGAGCTCAGGCATCAGGCCCAAGGACTGGGCCTGGCTCCGGACAGTCTGCAGGGAGGGAGGAGGAGGGGTGTGGGGGGCAATTCTCCCCCCCCATGTGACTAGATGGTTTCCACCTGGGGACATGTGACCCCACATGTTGAGTCCTCTGTTGAGTCCTCTTTCAACATTTACAATCTTTACTAACTAGCTCCCCAAACCTAGGCAGAATGGGCATCATGTGTAGGAGCAGGGAAACAAATCCAGTTCACCAGAGAAGAGTCCGCCGCTCATGTGGAAGAGAGGAGAATTAAACCCAGTTCTCCAGGTTAGACTCCATTGCCGTTAACCATTACACCACACTGGCTCCTCTTATGCAATCAGGTGAAAAATATAACAATACAATAGAAGAGTCAGTATTTGAACACTAGTATCTAAGTCATTGTAGCACCTTGTGGCGGTGAGTTCCACAAGCCAACAGCCCATTGTGTGAAATAATGCTTCTTTTCGGTTTCTGAAGTCATATAATTATTATTAACATTTAGAATATTTTATGCCACCTTTCCACACTATCAGGAAGATAGTAACCATAGTGTTAAAATAGTCAAATAATTAGAAATACTGTTGCAATTATAAAATAATTAAATTTTATTAAAATACATACAAACAACACTAGAAGAAGGGCCAGTAACTGCTATCAGTGGTATGCCAGATGAAAGAAAAAAGTCTTCACTTGCTGATGAAAAACACCAATAGGAGACAAATGAACCTCCCTAAGGAGGGAAGTCCTATTGATGCCACAGCCCAGAAGGTCCTTTATCTGGTAGCTATCTGCCTAGCTTTAGATGGCAGGGACAACCAAAGCAGTGCCTCCGAAGGTGACTAGAACATACAAATAGGTGGTCAGTCCCAGACCATACTGGGCATTAAAGGTCAATACCAGCACCTTGAATTGAGCCTGGAAGCAAATTGGAAGCCAGTGTAGATGGAACAAAACTGATGCGATGTAGTCCCTATGGCCTAGTCAACACTCTGTTCCCAGCATTCTATATCAACAGTAGATTTCTAGATTGAAGATGGGAATATTATCTATATAGGGCAGAGCACAGCCTCGGCACTTAGTCAGCACATGGTCAAATAGCCGCTGGAAAAAGGCATCACTGTGAACCGGAAGTGCCCTTACAGAATGGTGAAGGCTATTTTTTTCCCCGGTCTTCGGGTGCAAATGGGATTTGCCAATAACCTTTTGTAAGCTCCAAGGCTGACAGGTACTGCCTTTTCCCTAGAGCTGTGGTGGTGAACCTTAGGCACTCCAGATGTTATGGACTACAATTCCCATCAGCCCCTGCCAGCATGGCCAATTGGAGTGCCAAAGGTTCGCCACCACGGCCCTAGAAGGTATAACAAAATGTTGCCATGAAGCATTGGCCAGGCATCAGGTTGGGCCAACCAGTTGGCTTCCTAGTTATTGACACAAAATTAGGTTAAACCATTGGGTTTTGGTATTAGTACTATTGGGCAGAGTCAGGCCCTGTAGGAGGATTCCATAATCCCTTTTCGTAGTATGTCTTCTACCTCCTTTGTGACTACTTTGCACTGTTTGCAAGGGATCAGCCTCCAAGGGGCTCTGACTACCTTTCCTGGAATAGTGGGGATGGTGCGGGACAACATGGTGGTCCATCCTGGCCAAGAGGAAAATATTTTTGGGATTTGTTGGAGGATCTGTTGCCTTTGGATCGAGTAAAGGATTTACTCCATGACTAGTAGTTCCTCTGGAACAGCCACTGCCTGCCACAGGAGCAGCCCTTTTGGATAATTCCAACAGATCTTTTTCCAGCTGGCAACTAACTGTATTGCTTTTGTGTCATCCCTTAAGGTGGTTGATGTGTAATATTTTCCTTTGTTTGGAACCAGGCCTATAAGACATGGGCCAAGGACCTTTGGAACTGTGTATGGGCCTTGACACAGATTTCCTGTGCCTGTGCCTAACACATTTATTTCATTTTATTAAATGTATATTCCACCCAATCCCAACCAAAGTTGAGCTCTAAGTGGCTTACAAAATCTAAAACAATATAATAAAACATTACAATGAATAATACTAAAACCTATGATTAAGCCTAATAATGGCACTTAACAAACAGCAGCTTCCTATAGGAGCCTACAATATATATCTCCCCATCTCAACAGTTCTTATACATAACATTATGCAAGAGTAGGGAAGAACAAGAAAACAAGAAAAAAGAGGGGGAAGAATGCACGGTATGACACTAACAGCCAAACCTGGTAGTTGGAATAGCTGGGAGGCCAGCAAGATGGAATAACGGACCTCAATCAAATGCCCAGTGGAACATCTCTGTCTTACAGGCCCTGCGGAATTGATTAAGGTCCCACAGTGACCTGGTGTCACTGACAGAGTTCCACCAGGAAGGAGCCAAAGCCGAAAGCCTGGCTCTGGTTGATGCCAATCTAACATCCTAACTTGCCACTGTACCAATACCTTATCCCTCACTTGAACCCTTAATTTCTTGACATAATATTTATTTTGGTTGTCTTGCGCATCTTGTAGGTCATGTCTGGCTTCTGATCATGCAGGACTGGGGCATTCTTGGAGCTGCCACAATATTCTAGTAAGGGCAACCCAAGGTCAGCTTTGGCTCCCCTAGTGTCCCCCATGAGGTCAAGAATCTCCCTGGGTTTCCTACCTCAAAGCAGCTCAAAGGAGGCACAGCCAGTGGAAACCTGCCATCCCTCTCTCACCACAAACAGTAAGAGGTCTAAAAGCAAACCTCACTGACTGGGGTGGTAATGGGCCAACTTCCAGTGCATGGCTTTTTTTCTTTTTGAATAATGTTTATCGATTTGATAACAGTTACAACAAAAACTATCATAGGAAGGTAGACATTAGTGAACCAGTAACTCTACACTATTAAGAAAGCAGGTAAAAGCTAAAAATAACTAATGTGACTTCCTGACCAAATCCCTGTGTCAAAATTATCCCTTATATAGTAAAATTTTAATTAATATAAAAACCAGAAAGCTTTAAAATCTTAAAAATAATTTGAACCCAATTTTTAAAAAAGGTACAAACATTGTTATAATATAACTTTGTTATAGACTTATCTCCCTAACTTGGTTTTCAAAATTGAAGGTTTTTATACAATATTTTTCTTTCCTTCCTATAGGGGTCATCTCCACTAAATTATATAATTCAGACTGACATCTAACATTCCTCTATAGCTTTTAATATCTAACATTTTAATCTATTTAATCTATTTTATCCACTTTTTCATTTCACAAATTCAACAGCTAGATATTTTTGAGTAAAATCCTTAATGTTCTTCTTGTAGAATTCCTTAGAACTTGCTGTAGGGGCGATTCTGTGTTGCTGTCCTTTATACGTAAACAAAAGACCTTCCCATGGAAGCCATGTAAATCTTTTCTTCTTTAGAGAATCAGTCAAAAAAGCATAGTTCTTTCTCTTTTGAAAGACTCTCATCGGGATTTCTCTTATTATTATGACCTCTTTATCTTTCATCTTGAATGAAGATTTTTGATGGGCCTCTAAGACTTGATCAGCAAAAATCATTTGCATAGAAAATGACAATATTTCTGCTCAGTCCATGAGATTTTGGATTTTTGGAATTCACTGTGGATTTTTTCAGTCTTTGCAGCCACATATTCCTCTTCCACCTTCAAGAATTTGGGCAGTGCTGAGGATATTGTCTTTTAAAGATTTTCTTTTGAAGGATTCTGTTCTTCTGCTACCCTCCTGAGTCTTAAGGCCTTCTCTCTGGCTTGGTATTCAAGTTGAAGAATGGCTTGGTCATGCACCTTAAGTTCCAACTGTACAGAATTAGCACTTCTTTCAGATCTTTGCCCTTCTTCTTTGTTACCTTTAAGTCTTCTTCCCCTATTTCAATAATTCAGCCATCGTTGTTGGGATATTTCCCAACTCTTCACTTGGGATATTTTTACAAAGTCTATTTCAGACTGTAGATTCTGTATGTTGACAGACACAGCCTTCACCCTCCTTCAGTTCAGAGATTCTCCCTTTATTTAGTTTCTCTTTCTCTTTTTGTTTATTTTTTAAAGTTCTAAGTTTCCATACCTTTTAGGAACATCTTCTATTGTTTTTTTGGACTCCTCAACAGGAAAGTTTGAGTTTTTCTTTTAAAACTCTTCTTTCCCCCTTCAATCCATAAACAAGATGTTTGTAATCCTCCCTAAAAGGGGTAGGACAAGGGCTCCAGCTGGGAAAAGATCGCAACACTCCAGGCTCCAACTTCTCCCACTCCAGCTAGTCACAGCAGTTTGTATTACCACATATGTCCTTCCAGAAAAGATCATCCCAGGAGCAAGTATGGCATTTCGCTGGCTCTCTCCTTGTCCAGGTCCAGGGGCCATCTGTCTGTAGGGGCTCATGTGATCTGGGGGTTCGTGGAGACCACTTTGTAAACTCTTTGTTTTCGCTCCCCCGCTACAGGATCTTTTTTGGAGCTTCCTTAGGTTTGGCAGCCCAAAAATTCTCACGCAGCGTAGTAGTCTCCTTCAAATTTGCCACCTCCATGAATTTATCTAACATGTCTACAAACCTATCCAGGCTGACTGCTATTTCACCATCTTATGTCTATTCACCTACTGTTGATTTCTGCTTACCAAAATCTTTTACATCAAGACATGACTGAAGTAGGTGCATATGGGTCGCAAGAAAAAGATGTGTATTTTCAAGCCTGTATATTCCACCAATACAAGAAGAGTGCCAAAGTCACACAGGGATTTGACTTAAACCAAACCATCACTGGCACAGGAGGGGTCTGGCGTCTGCTGGGCTGGGGTCATGCTGCTTTTGGTTTGGACATAGCTGGTGGTGGCATGGGCCCAGGAGAGAATCAGTGCAGAGAAGGGCAACGAGGATGATTGAGGGACTGGAGCACCTTCCTTATGAGGAAAGGCTGCAGAGTTTGGGACTCTTTCGTTTGGAGAGGAGACGTCTGAGGTGAGATATAAAAGTCTATAAAATTATGCATGGAGTAGAAAATGTTGACAGAGAGAATTTTTTCTCTCTTTCTCACAATACTAGAACCAGGGGGCATTCATTGAAAATGCTGGGGGGAAGAATTAGGACTAATAAAAGGAAACACTTCTTCACGCAACGTGTGATTGGTGTTTGGAATATGCTGCCACAGGTGGTGGTGATGGCCACTAACCTGGATAGCTTTAAAAAGGGATTGGACAGATTTATGGAGGAGAAGTCGATCTATGGTTACCAATCTTGATCCTCCTTGATCTCAGATTGCAAATGCCTTAACAGTCCAGGTGCTCGGGAGTAACAGCCGCAGAAGGCCATTGCTTTCACATCCTGCACGTGAGCTCCCAAAGGCACCTGGTGGGCCACTGCGAGTAGCAGAGAGCTGGACTAGATGGACTCTGGTCTGATCCAGCTGGCTTGTTCTTATGTTCTTAGGGTCAAAATATCTTGGGAACTCCTTAAAATTTTACCCGTACACTTTTAAATATGACTGAGCAGTGCAATTGTGGTTCACAGGCCAAAGGGAAAGGCCAAGGTGTTCAACAAGTTAACTGTATCGTTGTATCTGCTTCAGCTTCACAATCGCTTCTACAAAGGTTAAAAAAACCACACATGACGTGGATTTTGGCAAGGTTCCCCCTGATCTTTGTTTTTTGCATGGGGCAGTTGGTACATGCCAGAGAACCCCATTGGTTTGAATTAAGGTTCTGTGTAATGACAATGCAACCTATTGTAGGCATCCTGTGACTCTTAACAAACAATAATGGAGTGGGGGAGAACATTTATTTGTTTTTCACTGTCTTTGTTTCCAACAAGCAGTGTGACAAATAATTATCTGTTTGTGTTTCTATAGAGATATCTAATGAATAGATGCACTACAGTCTGTTTGGAATCATCCACTTATTAATACTATTTCTGTATCAGATATGCCTCAAAAACAGGCATTACCCCAAGCTGCTCCCCCATCGTAACATCACCAGTGCTTTGTCTGCCTACCAGATAGATTGTGTTCAGATGACTAATATCATAAATGCAGAATGAAAAAAAAAAGGAGTTCTGTTATCTCGACTGGTACCCATTTTGGTGACACGTCACGATTGTGATATTGTATTGGAATTTATTTGTTTAGCTTTGATTTGTAGTTTAGCTATATTATGATTTAATTTTGTTGTACACCGCCCAGAGCCCTTTGGGGATAGGACAGTATACAAAACCAACCAACCAACCAACCAACCAACCAACCAACCAACCAACCAACCAACCAACCAACCAACCAACCAACCAACCAACCAACCAACCAACCAACCAATCAAATATATGTACTCTATTAAAAATCAACGTTTTTTCAACACTCTTCCTCCAGCTGTCCAGGCCCTGCGGGATTTGGGTGATTTCCGCAGGGCCTGTAAGACTGAGTTGTTCCACCGGGCCTTTGGAGAGACCAGCTGCTGAGTGTGCCCCCCCCCCACTGTTCCATATGGGCCTTGATCCATGTGAGCCCTAATATCATCGGGTTTTATCATCTCTCTCTCCTCTTTTTCTGGGAGAGATTTAGTTATGGTAAGCACTGACTTTTGTGGGATGCCTATGTTAGGAAGTATTCGCTGTTTTTAATTGATATTTATGATAATTATGTTTTAATGATTTTATGTACACTGTGTTGTTCACCGCCCAGAGCCCTCTGGGGATCGGGCGGTATATTAAGTCGAAAAAATAAATAAAATAAATAAAACGTTTGCCAAATGGGTCTGACACCATTTCCCCCTGTTTACTCTTTGAACAACTCTTTAAACAAAGCTGTACCTCTTTCTGCTTATTCCATGGCTATATACTGGAACAGTTTATGTCAGTGGTTCCCAGTGTTATGTCTGTGGGGCCAAGGAACTTGTGTTTACTAGCACCTGCTTGTTTCTTGAATCATTGGACTAAAATCTAAATGAATGTGAATGTAATGGGGGTGGAACCCCCAGAGACCTCCAGCCCTTCCAGTTCGAATGGCAAGCAAAGCAGTGAGCTCATCTCAGTCAAGTGTATCACAGTCACGAGCCCACGGCACAGACATAAACACAGGCTGTCTTGTGTCTCTAGGATTGACAACATCCTGCAAAGGGCTTCTGTCTTCAGAACCCGCAACCCATCAGAGGATCTCTTCCTCAAAATAAATAGTTGATCCTGCCCCCCACAGTAGCCATTTTGTGATTGGCCCTGCCCTTTTCTATTGCAGCCATTTTGAGTTGGTG
The DNA here is from genome assembly GCF_021028975.2 of Sphaerodactylus townsendi. NCBI lineage: Eukaryota > Metazoa > Chordata > Lepidosauria > Squamata > Sphaerodactylidae > Sphaerodactylus > Sphaerodactylus townsendi. The sequence goes on from NC_059431.1 coordinate 16,104,016, forward strand.
CCCACCACGTATACTTCAAATCCCCAAAGCAATCAAGGGAATATACTTTAGCGCCCCCCTGTGGCTTCTTTTCTCTAGCCTCCGCCTAGGTTACCAAGTTCTAAGCCTCTGACCTTTGAAAAAATAAATGCACGCTGGGTGAGGCTGCCACACGTTCTGTGCTATTTTTGCTCTGGAAAAGCCAGTGAGGATGCTGAGAGTGAGACAGCGCATGTAGGAATGGAGTGAGGCACTTTGCTCAATACTTGAAGGCATTTGAACAGACTCTCATAAAGATAGGGCTTGGGAACCTGTCCATCTACAGCCTCCTCTACATTCTTCCACTGTCTCCACCCTTTTCAAAAAAGGTGACATTACCTGGTTTTGTATTCAGATTAATACCTACAAAATAAAATGGTAAAAACTGGCTGAGTTGAAGCACTTACATTTAACTGCAGAACTTCTGAAGGAGGAGAAGAGTTGGTTTTAATGCCCTGCTTTTCTCTACAATTGCCTTCCCTTCCCCTCCCCACAACAGCCACCATGTGAGATGGGTGGGACTGAGAGAGTTCTGAAAGAACTGTGGCTAGCAGGCTTCATGTGTAGGAGTACAGAAACAAACCCAGTTCTCCAGAGTATAATCTGCCGTTCCACTGGAGGAGTGGGGAATCAAACCTGGTTTCTCCAGACTAGAGTCAACTGCTCTTAACCACGCTGGCTCTAAACAATCAAGTCACATCAAATTAATGAAATCAATGGCATTTCAGCAAACAGTTGCATTGCAGTCCCATGAGTTTAAATACATTGCAACTGGATATTCTCTGGATTGTATTGTTTGTGCTTTCTTATGCTAGAAGTTGGACTTACTTTCCTGAAAGCATATTTTACTTGCATATCGTGCTCACGACCTTGCACACAGCTACATCTGTACAAGCAGACACAAAAAACTCATTCGCATTAACTTTTAAGTATACATATTTGATAGATGAGATCATTCCCCCCCCCCCCCCCAGTAAACACACAAAGAAAAGTTGATATATTCTCACTGTAATTAGACACCCATCGACACAGAAAACTGTTTTGGTGTCTTTGAATTGTAATCTGCCTGTGAAATATCAATTATACCTGACAGGCTCAGAGCGCTAGATTCCAGTTTCAATTACCCTGCCAGTATCTGTCATATCAAAGGAAAGCAAAACTTATTTGCTCTAAAGTGGAAAAAAAACACACCATTTAGTCCTAAAAGTGCATCTTTAAAAGTGGTAAGAAACACTCATCCAAACGTTACTTTTATTGCACACAGATGGGCAGAAGTTTGTGAATTGTGGGCAGCAGATAAAAGCTGCAAAAAATTAAAACAATGGAGGAAGATTTCCTATGAAGTTACGAGTGGAATATTCGGATGCTGTGGCTTATAGTTAACCCTTTTCTTACCAAGGGACACAGGTTCAAAAACATTCTTACTTTGGATTTATAATTACTTTAGGGAGAATTGAGACCAGTCCTCAAGAAAAGCACATGAGAAGGACCACTGCTATTTTCACTGCTTTGGTGCTCTCGCCAAGAAAGGAGACAGCCTACCATCTAATTCCCTTGGTCACTGTGGCAACCCACCCCCACCCCCCGCCCCAGCAGAACACAACACAACACCATTATCCAAATCACAGTCCCTGGGAATCTTGATTTCAGGATGGGTCTCCCATATCTCATGTTGACAGTTTTCAATAACGATCTGATTTATAGCACAACCAATCTTAAGTGTTCAAATGCCGGGGGGGGGGGGGGGATGACAGACGGACCGCTATGACATAATCTATGGGACTGCATCTCCCAACATCATCCCCGGAGAGAGCTACACTTTTCCAGAAATAACTTAATGGAATTCTTTGGCCCAAAGGATATCCACTTGGTCTCAACCAGGGTCAGAAGGGCATTTTGAGCCCTGGTCTGGTAGAACTCTCTGGCCCTTTCCACACGGGCCATTTACAGCGCCCTAAGGATGGCAAAAACGCCATCCCTAGGGAGCTGTTCGCATGGGGGGTGCAGCTGCATCGCAGCCGCGCCGCCCTCGCTCCCCCCCTGTGGCACGAAGCCGCTGCCGTGTGAACGGCAGCAGCTGGAAGGCGCCACCTCCCCTTTCCCGATCGATGTACCTTCCCTGCAACCTTTCTGCGCATCGCCCAGGCCTGGGGACCCGCCCCCCTGCCCTGCAACTCCAGAGCTGTCGTGCAGGGCAGGGGGGCGTGTCCCCTGGCCTGGGCGACACGCCGGAAGGTCGCAGGGAAGGTACGTCGATCGGGCGACGGCGCAGCACCGTCTTCCCTGCCTTTACCGGGTTTGTGTGTGTTGGTGTTGTATACGCCGACGCACCCCCCAGCATGGCCGTGCGGAAACGGCCTCTGTCAACTGAAACCAGAGTTCTGTGGGATATCATGCAGTTCTGTAGGGTCCGAAAGGGAAATATGTTCCACCAAGTCTATGATTGAGGCAGCTATGGTTCTGCCATCTGAGCTGGCCTCCCCATCCCCTTTCCCCCCCTTCCCACTTCTTTTTATGGAATAGCATAGTTCGCGGGTGGGGGGAGGATAGTTTTAGCTTGGTTGGTTTTTCTACCACATGATCTCCTCCCTGCTCCTCCATTGGAAACTTACTTGAAAATTGTTCTGGTGCCAAAGTTGTCTTAAAATTCTATGTTGGGTTTTAATTGTATTCGGACTGTATTGTATATTGTTTGCATGTGAACTGCCCTGAGCCCACCCTTTGCTGGCGGTAGGGGGAATATATAAGCCCAAAATAAAGTACAATAATAAAATACATAATTTTATTTGACTTTATTATTTACACTACCATTTGTTATTGGCAGCCCGAATTAAGATCTTAAATTGTGGTCTTTTTCTAATTGCTGCTTTGTTTTTTAATACTTTGCTTTATTTACACCATAAGCCACCTTGAGTTCCACAAGGTAGATAGGCTGCTAATACATATTTTAAATAAAATAAATTAATAAAATAAACCATCTCTGAGAGCTGAATCAGCACAATAAAGAATGGCTCAGCAGGTTTTAGCAGAGTATGCTGACAAGCATTCATTCTCCATTGCCCTACTTTCCTTCCATAACACACTTCATCTTTGCTTATTACTACGAAGCATAAAAGCTTCCCATCGTATCTGGTACAGAAGATAGACCCTGGTTGACTGATAGACCGCTGATCAATTTTTGGTGGATGACCACATGGCTGCAGGTTAACGCAATCCTTACAAAGAATGTTGAATCAAGTGGACCTCGATCTGATCCAGTTTGGTTATTGTTATGTTCTTAGGCAAGAAGAAGAAGAAGAAGAAGAAGAAGAAGAAGAAGAAGAAGAAGAAGAAGAAGAAGAAGCAGCAGCAGCAGCAGCAGCAATAGAAGACTTAGGTTTTATATCCCACTTTTAAAAAACTATTTCATTTCATTTCATAACCTTTATTGGTATAAGAAGCAACAGAACAATAATACTGGTAGGAAGGAATGGTTAAGATCGTATTGAAATAACAATACACAGAAATTTTGCTACGGCCTCCAACGTCGCATTGTTCTCATTATTAAGGAGAAATACAGTTTTTTGTGCGTCGCTTGCCTCAACTTGGTCTACCAACAAGGGGGCTAGGTACTTGGCTCTGATAGACGCATACAAGGGACACTGTAATAAGACATACCAAACAGTCTCTTCACAAGCGATTTTTTTAAACCAAAAGGAGTCTCCTCACAACAAACAACTTGTGAGGTACGTGGGGCTGAGAGAGTTCTGAAAGAACTGTGACAAGTCCAAGGTCACCCAGGGGGCTTCACGTGGAGGAGCAGGGAAACAAATCCAGTTCACCGGATTAGAGTCCACTGCTCATGTGGAGGAATGAGGAATCAAGCCTGGTTCTCCACATCAGACTCCACCACTTTTAACCACTACACCAGACTGGCTCTCAAGAGACCGTGTTTGCCAGTTACACATTAGTGGCCCATTAGGGTTCTAGTAAAAAAAAAGTAGACTGTACAAAACCAAAACCAGCTAACCCTCATTCTCTACAGCATTTAGTGGGGATTGGTGAAGCAAAAGCATTGATCTACCAACTGGCACTGGGATAAGAAGAGCTCTGCTGGATCAGACCAGTGATCCATTTAGTTCAGCATTCTGTCACACAAAGTAGCCATCCAGTTTTCCTGCATGATCTACAGGGTTTCCCCATCAGTGCACCAGTTACTGTGGCATACTCAAACAGGACAGGAAAAGAGGAAGGAAAGGCAAAAGGCTGAAGAGGCTACATAAATTTTTAACTGACTCCTATCTAATGACTCTTAAAGGTTATCTTTGAGAACTTCAATTTAGTTCTTGATATGATGGCTGTTTCTTGTATTTCCCATTCATATTTGTCCCAGGAAAAGCAGCACATGGCCTCATCTTAACCTAATTATGTAAACACTTCCATTTTAACGAAAACATTTGCAGACTAAGATAAACTGGGAACATCATGTTCGCATTTAGCAACAAATTTTCCTTTTCTATTTTGCACCCCCCCCCGAATATATTGCCTGAAAGCTAAAATAGTTTGAACATTTTCCAGTCGTTATGCAAAGTGTAACCTCACTGACTTGGTGATGTCCCGCTGCACCAGCATGGTTACTTGGTACAGACTGGTATAGATCAATGGTTCAAGTGCATTCAATGTAACCATCGGTGAATATGTTTGAACCTGAAGATTGTTAGTTCAGCTTCTAAGGAAGAACTTATTATGCCTCAGTTTCCAACTTACATGTGTTGACAGATATCTTGTGGAAGGAGCCCGTGGCACAGAGTGGTAAGTTGCAGAACTGCAACAAGAGCTCTGCTCTGCTCATGACCTGAGTTCGATTCTGACCGAAGTTCATTTCAGGTAGACAACTCAGGGTTCACTCGGCCTTCTATTTTGCTGAGGTTGGTAAAATGAGTATCCGCAGTGGTGGGATCCAAAAATTTTAGTAACAGGTTCCCATGGTGGTGGGATTCAAACAGTGGCGTAGTGCCAATGGGGCTGGACGGGGCACGACAGGGGCGTGGCCGGGCATTCCGGGGGTGGGGCATTAATAATTTCTCTGTTACTGTAAAAAACTCTTTCTGTAAAAAAAAAAGTTCCTAATTTCCAGCTGGTATCTTTCTGTCCATAATTTAAACTCATTATAGCAGGTCCTATCATCTACTGCCAACAGAAACAACTACTTCTCCTCTAATTGACTGCCTGTCAAATACTTAATACTTTCAAATACTTAATTTTGTTTCTAGAAATCAAAAGAAGGATACTTTCCTTAAACAAGGAACTTGACCATATTTCTAAAACATGTTTTTAAAACAGCCCAACAGGGAGAATTATCCCGTTTCTACCTTCGCTAACCAGCCACATAGGAAACAATAGGACTTTATGATTTTGGGACCTAATGGAATTTCTAACGGAAAAGCAGACCCAATTAGTAACCCCCTCTCAGCACACACAAATAATTAGTAACCCACTCTCGGGAACTGGTCAGAACCTGCTGGATCCCACCTCTGAGTATCCGGCTTGCTGGGGGTAAAGTGTAGACAACTGGGGAAGACAATGGCAAACCACCCCATACACAAAGACTGCCTCATAAACGTCATGGTGTGACATCACCCCATGGGTCATTAATAACCTGGTGCTTACATAGGGGACTACCTTTATCTTTAGCTCTACTTTGTGGAGGCCAATTGTTCAGCGAGAGCATATCCTTGGCATACAGAAGGTCCCAGACTCCATATCTACTTCTCTGGTTAAAAGCAACAGGAACTTGGAGTGAGCTGTCCTGAAACCCTGAAGAACCATAGCCTGTCATCTGCACCACAGCATAACACAGTTTGATACCCCAATCCAGATAGTCTGATGCTAGACAACTGCAACCTAATTTATGAAAAGGGAGGTCTGCTTATCTACCTTTTAGATTTTCTAAGGATTTAGGAGGTGGGTTTGTCTTGTCAGACTAATAATGCTGCGTTGTAAAAGCAGTCCGTTTGGAGGAATACGGCTCAGCTAGCTGAAGCGATGGCAGAGTGCCGTGTGTAACCAATTTCAGAACACTTTTACAAAGGATTACTTTTCTTTTTTAAAAGTCCAATTAGAAGTGTTAAGGAGGAAAAAAGAGAAAAACAAGATGGCAAGCAGGATATAAGGTGATATGTGTTAACACGAGCCCAAGATTGTCAAGACATATAAGCTGGAGAGAAAACAGTTGTCTGGAAAGCCCTTATAAACCTCCAGCGCGAAGTAAAAAGGGAACGGGAAAGGACAGTTCAGCAAAGTCGGGTTCTCACACTGTGCGCGCCTGTTATTGGTCCGAATTATTCACTCTTATTTAACTGCACTGAATGTCTTTCATCTCCATGCTTTACAATAATAGTTTCCATATGACCGGTGGCTTAGCTATAAATAAGATCAAAAGCAAAGAAAGGGTTTCATAGTAATGGGGGGTGGGGGTGGGGGTGGAAGGGAGCATGAGCAGCGTTCAATCGAGGAAAAATAGCAAAGTTTTAACAGTTTTCTTTTTAATACGGAGAAGTACACCGAGTAATAAGCAGCTTTCCAAACAGCTTATCAAAACCCATTCTTGCAAGCACGAGTCACATGCAAAATCTATTTAAATGTAACCCAACGTGGCAAAGCAGGAGTTTGGCTTTTCAGCGGGAGGATAGCATGCCACATCGTAAACAGAGGCAGAAACCAGTTATAGTTTTTAGTTAAAAAAAATGTTTGTTGAGCACGGAGAAGGGAAAAGCTGGATGGCAGAGCTCCATACTCTTCCCTATACTCTTCCAGTTCTATTTTAAAGGGAGGGGAGAGACTTCGGATAATTCAGTATATACAGAGAATCACGACGCTACTAAACCAAAGCCCATGGTTTCCACACAAACGGATGTTTTATTTGGCATTGCATGTCAACTCACTGGGAAAAGCCAACTTCCCAAATGCATTTTCTTCTGGAGATGCAAAAAAAAAATTAAAAAAAATAACGACGCTAAACGCCATTCACTACTGGACAAAACAGATGTTGCTAATCCAAGGTTTTGAAGGGAGGCGATGCATTTCCTTTGTGCCTATGGGACAGCTGATGTGTATGGTTTGGTGTTCATTTTAATACAGTTGGAGAAGGTTTTGCCCTCTGGGGTGCTGCCTCAAGGTTTAACGTTTGCCCCTACCTACTGTTAAGAATCCTCTCCTCTTCGGCAAAACTGTCTTAATTGCCCAGTCTGGCACTCTGTGTTTAAAACACAATAGGACCGTATTGCGAAACAACGGCACTTCTTTAAAAGTGAAGCAAGCTCCCACGGGGAGCAGTGAATTGCCAGTGCCAACAAAATAAAAGTCAACAGTGATTTCCTTCCTACGGAGATCATTATTCATTTTACTTACTGGCTGGATGTGGAGATGCTCCCAATCCAAAAGCTACAGGATTAGGAATATTAGTGTTTAGCTGCAAGTAATGGCCCATCGGCGAAACCCACAGAGTAAAATAAACAGTGACATTGGGTAGGCTTGATACTTCATTCTGAAGTTAAGAGAAAATATGCTTCAAGAGACTCTTGCAAGTCCCATTTCCCCGTCCTCCGTTCTTCCCTGCTCGTTCCAAGCACCTGTTGAATGGCGACCTCAACTCTACACCTCCAGATTCGGATGTTTTACAAAGCAGCTTTTTAAACAAAAGCCAGCTGTTTCTCATCCAGGCTGCAGGGGAAAGAGAAATTAGGGCAGAGCTGGAGGAATGTTACCCAGAGACTTCTATTCTCCAATAACTTTCACACACCCAGCTGCACAATAGAGCCATCCATGTGTAGAAAAGCAAGGAACACAGGCTAATGCTAAATTAAAGCCCAAGAAACCGAATACTACTATTTTAACAATGCACCTAATTAGCTAGTTTCAAGCGAATGAAGTCACTGTATTAAGATAATTTTTTTTTAAAAAAGTGTCATTTTATATAGCGGCTGCATAGCAGTTTCTTTGTGCTAAATATCGACACCAGATTTAAGTATCTGATGTAATTATGTAGAATTAGTAATGCTAGCTAATGTAAATAGGGCTCAAAATTATACAAAATGATATCCTGCAACTTCTTTTTAAAAGATTCATTGCAATATGATGCTTTGTCAAGGGAGGGGGGAGGTTTTAAAAACCTGTGATAACATGGGACAGTTAAGGGAAGGTTTTTCCCCCCTATTTAAATAAGACATCAGATAGATCCAATGGCATTCTTCTGCTAAGTTTAGGCGTCTTCAATCACTGAAAGGTGCATTTCCTTAATGAAGGAAGGAACACTCCCCAATTAGTGGAAGTCACTGTTTTCTATCCCAGCCTTTAAAATAATTTCAAATTGTACTGCTCTTTTACTTTTGATTCAAATGCAATAGTTCATAAAATGCTAGTTTATTTTGCTAGGGTTGAAAATTCCATGAGTTGATTTAGTTTGGATTAAACACACACACATATGTGCGCGCGCGCACACACACACACACACACACACACACACACACACACACAAAATCATGTACTCTTCTGGTCATATGAATCAGGCAGGGAGACTGTTGGAGGTTTCAACAGAATCCCCAAAACATGATACAGTTTCGCTTGTGTTGCTCACTGGTCGTAACAACATGAATACGAAAGATATGTACTAATTCAACGGGAAAATGCCACTTTATATAACTTTCCTCAAACATCTTTCAACATCTGTATAATAGTAGGACCTACTAAACACCCAAAGCATGATTTGGATTTTGCAGTAAATCCGTGCTAAAAGAATGCATTTCTGTCAAAAAAGTGGGACTTCCTTGCAGTGAAACATGCACTCTTGAAATGTTGCTCTAAGTCTGGGGACACGCTCCCCCCCCCCCGCCCCCGAGGTCATGTACCTTGGCATGATTATCCTGGGAAAGACTTCAGCTGTTGAAGACACAACAGTCTGCTGGTGATCTTATACTGGCTGAAGAACTACCACAAGCAACTTTAAAAAACAACAAAGCACAACATTTTTAAAGGGGCCATTTTTAATAGCTCAGGAAACCTTTACACCAGACACTTGGGGAGAAACAATATCAAATTTTAGCCCTGCATTACAGCTTCACACAGTTATCTGCTTGCCCACTTTTGGAAACAAACAGGGGTGTACATGATCATGTAAGGCAATACAGTTCTCATTTTCAACTGGGACAGTTTCTCCACTTCAAGCTATTTTGTTTAGTTAACAGTCCAGGGATTATACTGGATCTCACATCGTTGCTGGAGAAGGAAGTTAATACAGGAGCAAAGAATGCTTTATTCAGCTCAGCTCAGAAGATGGCCTTCTACCTAGAATCCACTGACCTGGTCACATGGATCCATTCTAGATTATTATGATACAACTCTGCTCTTGAAGATATCACAACCTGGTTATTATCAAATGCTGGGCAGAACATGCATGTTACACCCATCCACACCAGTGTTCCAATTTAAGGTTCTGGGCAGTCAAAATCCTTAATAGCCTTGAACCCACAAACCTGAAGAACCGCCTCCCTTTCTACGCTTCGCCAACACATCCACAATCACCTAAACAAAACATTCTTGGTGGAGCACCTCTGATGCCTTCCGAAGATGACTGAAGGCAAGGGAGCGGCTGGGTGGTCTCTGAGGAGGGGGTGAGGGGCAAAGAGCGAAAAACCAGGGCAAGCTGGAGCCTGAAAGGAAATGGACCGCCTCGCTTGGCCTTAAATGGCTGGGGGGCTCTGCCCCCCAATGCATGAAACCAGGTTGCTGCTAAACCTGGGGTTGCTCACCTCCAGGTTGAATCTGGAGATCTTCCAGAATAACAACTGAACTCCATACAACAGAGATCTATCTCCTTAGAGAAAATTACTCCTTTGAAGGGTGGACTCTATAGTATTATATTTGGCCGAGGCCCCTACCATCCCCAAACCCTGCCCTCTCGAGACACCATCCCAAAATCCTGCCCTCTTGAGACACCACCCCAGGAATTTCCCAAGCTGAAGCTGGCAACCTGGCCTCAATAAGTTTTCCATCAAAGTTCAAAAGACTTAGAAAGGGCTTTGCCCCGTCCCCGACTGCCTTTTACTGGCAGAACCAAGCCTCAGAATGCTGCGGTTGCTAATAACAGCCACTTCTATCATTTTTGATTTCTTAACTCCCCTCAATGTGTGTGTGTGTTTGTGTGTGGGTAAGTGTGTTTAGATTTCAGATTTTTCTGCAAACCTGGGGACTTTTTCAGGTTTGCAGAAAGCTGTCTTGCCCATTCACAGCTCCAAACATCAGATTTAAGTATCCAAAAATTCACCAATGTCGTTAGTAGAATATTCAGTCAAAAACAGATAAACAACATTAGAAGGAGGGCCAGCAGCTGGGTATGCTGGACAAAACAAAGAATTAGGGTATGCTACAACTTTGACAGTTTTGATTGCCTTAGAGAGTTTTTGTTTGCGTGGTTTTCCAGTTCTGTAGTTCTATTTAGCCCTACTGCATTGCTCATTTGAACTGTTTTTATATATAAGCTTCAAGATGGCTTTTCTACGCAGGAAACAAGGTTGCACTGCACAACATGGTTTTACAAATTTGCTTGGATAGATGGTTAAGCAGTACTGTCTATACTGATGGGTTTAACTGACTGTAAGTAGGATCCTATTTATGTAATTTCTGTATTGCGTAATGTGTCACATGAATACTTATGCTGTGCTTCAGTTCTTTCTGGTGGTTCCAAACTTCTAAAATCCTAATGCTTTAATTACTGAATGTCCCGTTTTTCCAATTGTACTGGCTCACTATGGCCATTTCTGCATGGCGGAAGAAACGGCTGTCCACCAGCATAATTAATGGCAGCGGACGCATGAGACCGTTCGCACGATCTCGTGCGGGCAGCACTGAGGCTGCTGAGACCTGCAGAGGTGGCTCTGCATGGAGCCACCTGCGGGTCATCCCGTTCATCTACCTTTCCTCCCTGCGTAGCTCTGGATGGCTGGAGGGACACGCCCATGCTGCCCTCTGACCTCTGGGCAGGGAGGTGAATGGGAACACCAGTGGGGCCAAAAGTGGCACCCTCACACTGGTGCACTTTGCACCGCGCCGGCGGGAAGACACCGCTTTTGAAAAAACTTGCTCCCTGAGTGAGTTTCAAAAGGGGCGTTTTTGTGCCTGTGGGGGGGGGGGCAAGCACAGCGCCAACTGTGTGAACAGCGCCCCAGGGATGTTTTTTTAAAAAAACAGGGTGCTGTTTTTCAGCCATGCGGAAACGGCCTTAGTGTAATCTGCCTTGAGTTACTCTGAGAAAGGCAGACAATAAATAATGTGAACAAAAACAGAGCAAAATAAAATGTTATAATTCATCTTGGGAAATGTGGTGTAACATAGCCTGATCTTGTCAGTACTTGGAAGCTAAGCTAGGTTGGTCCTTGGAAGAGATACCTCTGAAGAAGGCTCTGCAGAGGAAGGCAATGGCAAACCACTTACTCTGAAAACTCTATGAGGGAGACACAAGTTGGCTGTGACCTGACAGCACATTTCGTACAGAAACACACCATCCGCCTGGAGCCGCAACAAGCAAAGCAGACTATAAATCAGTGATGGCAAACCTATGGCATGGGTGCCAGAGGTGGCACTCAGAGCCCTCTCTGCAGGCACACGCAAACAGAGTGCCCCTCCACATCTAGGCTGGCCTGGGCCACTGGGCTCAATTATTAGCATTAAACCTAAGACCTAGTTTTGGGAAAGCAGTGTAGGTAACCCTATTAAGCGCTGTTAAACCCCACTGATTTTCATGTGAAGAACTAAAAGTTATTGATCCATTTTACCTGGTAGTAAAGCAGGTTGCTGGCAACAAGGCTTGCTTCTAAGTAAACCCTCCTAGGGTCATGATTCACCCGTTGGAAGAGTTGCAAGGTTGCTTCACAGCAAAGCCACCTTCTACCACCAAGCTTACTCTTGACTAACACACGCCTTGGAGCCAACCATTTTTTCTAAACTAAAACCTCAGTATTCAGGTTAAATTGCTGTGTTGGCACTTTGCGATAAATAAGTGGGTTTTGGGTTGCAGTTTGGGCATTCGGTCTCAAAAAGGGTCGCCATCAGTGCTATAAATGAAGTAAACAATGGGAGCCAGGATGCTATAGTGGTTAAGAGTGGCAGACTTTAATCTGGTGAACTGGGTTTATTTTCCTGCTCCTCTGAATATAGCCTGCTGGGGGATGGTGGACCAGTCACAGTTCTCTCAGCCCCATCTACCTCACAAGGTGTCTGTTGTGGGGAGGCGAAGGTGATTGTACGCTCCTTTAAGTCTCCTTACAGTTGAGAAAAGCACAGTATTAATCTAACTCTTCTTCTAAACAAACATATCAATATTTTGTTCCGAGGGGAGGAAAGAGCTTGGAAGCAGCTAATAGTTAAAGGAGACCTCTGTTCCTAGGACTCAATGTGCTGTTTTCTTTTGGATAAACCTCTCATCAGATCAAGGACTGTTGTATGAATATGAATGGTTTCGGCTGGCAATTATTCATGCGGTTTCCGGAGTAGCAAAGGAGCTAGATATGAATTAAAGGTTTGTTAAAATAAGAATGAGCCATCATCTAATAAGCTCTTTGATATCCCAGGAGTGAGTCTTCTGCTAAGGCCCGAGGATTTTCAAGAGGTATTGGGCAGAGCATTGCAGCATTTATTATTATTATTAACAATAATATTATTATGCAACATCAGTGTAAATGGTACTTCACAGGACATCATAGAAACAAACAGAAACAAAACGCACAACTCTGCTCAAAAGAAATTTCAATTAAAAGTTCAGACAGGGTGCGGGAAACAGAAGAAGATTATTATTATTAATAATAAATGTTGCAAAGCAGGAAAAGAACAAGGTGGTAGAGAATGACTGAAAGCAACACAGTGTCACATCCATAGGCTTGGTTATTGTTGGTTGATTACAGTTGGCCTAACAGATTAGCCCAATGGTTTCATGGGAAATGAGAGTTTTAAAGAGGAATCTGAAGATGGACAGAAAAGTGGCAGGGCCATCACTACCATAATCTGTTATCTTTAAGGGGGTGGCTTGGGATTACAATTGATCTTCAGGCAATGGAGATCAGCTCACCTGGAGAAAATGGCCACTGTTTGCATCGTACACCCCTGAAGTCCCTCCCTTATTCAAACTTTGCCCTCCACGCTCTGCGTTCAGCAGAGGCCAACTTACTGGAGATCCCTGCCCCCTCAATGATGCGGCTGGCCTCCACTCGGGCCAGGGCCTTTACAGCTCTGGCCCCTGCCTGGTGGAACACTCTCCCTCCAGCTGTCCGGGCCCTGCGGGACCTTGGTGATTTCCGCAGGGCCTGTAAGACTGAGTTGTTCCACCGGGCCTTTGGAGATACCAGCCGCTGAGTGGTGCCCCCCCAGCTCATGGGTCCCTAATATCATTGGGACCCATTATTGAGATCATAGGTCCAAATACCATCAGGACCCACTGCCTCTCTCTCCTTTTTAGGAGGATTAGGTTTAGGTGGGATGCTATCTTAGGATAACTGCTGTTTTTATTATATTTATGGAAGTTTTATAGGATGATTTTATGTATGGTTTTTATGTTGTACACCGCCTAGAGCCCTTTGGGGATGGGGCGGTATATTAAGTTAAATAAATAAATAAAATAAATAAATAAACATCTTCAGGTATTTCCCAATCGGCAGCTGGCAACACTAATTATCGTTCTTGCCATCGGGTGGTGACATTCACACCAGGCCTGCCCTGGTTATTAGATAAAGCGTTCTGGAAACTGACATACTCTGGACAAAATCTCGAATTACTTTTAGTGATCATTAAAAAAAAAAAAGAGTACCAATTTGACAAAGGAAGGTGTACAATGGGCAAAGAAACTCCCACCAGCACATTCTAAACAAGTTTCCGGACCGTACCTCCCACTGCTACTTTATTTATTACAGCTGGCCAAAGTTTTATAGCCTGTTTCATGTATTAAAATTCAAATGTGGAAAACATTACCAGTGTCCTCCTTGATTCTTTTTTTTCCCCTGAAAAAAAAAATCCCCCTTCAACTTCCTTTTCAGTGTGGAATGTATCAAATGGTCAAAGGCGAACTCAAAGACTGACTCGACTCAAAAACTATTTCCTTTGTTCTTGTGTTTGACTTCAAAATTCAGACCAGTTTTCCGAAGAAAGAAAATAGTAGACCTGATGGGTCTCTCAGACAGTGAGTTATGTTGCCTCTGCACGACTCTGCACAGGATGAGAACAGTGATAGTCAGAAAATCTTCGCTAGTCTTTTTACTGGTGGGTTCGCCCCCCCTCCCCCCGGCCACTTCCCCCAGACTTGTCGGTCATGAGGGGTTTGTGCCCTAAATGTACCCCCTCTGCCTCGGGTTCATTTATTATTTCATCAGTTTCGGATAAACAAATAGGGACTTGAGATCAATGGCAAAAGCAACAAAGTTTCATGCTTTATATACTGCATAATCAACGTTTGCTAATCAAAGCAAACATACCCCTAGAAAGCAGAGGGGAAAGCTGCTTTTGTTGGCTTCTGAAAGCCAAATTCAGGGGTCAGATATTTCCATCATGTCCTGCATGCACAAGTGATATTTCTAGAAAAGCCCCCTCCTCTTCCCCAGTCGTTCCTCGGCTACATCTGGCATATAAGAGGGAAGTACATATTTATGGAACAACGCTCTCTGAAGTAATGCCCTGGGTCCATGTTGTATCAGTTTAACATATGCAAAGCGCAGAAAGCTACCAAAGGGGGGGGCCCTTTTCTCCTTTGATTGAGAGCAGATATATAGCAATAGTTGCAAGTCACAGATCTGGCTTTTAATAGAGCCAGATTTCTTCATTAAAAGCGGTATTGTTTAAACATGGCATGGGATATGTTTGCGCATGGAATCGCTTTGTGCAAGCCCAGATATTCGGATTTCGATGTGTCCCTGAGGTGCATCTTGCATCACCTGAGGGCAAACAAGATTTCCTTTTGCAACTGCTGTGTAGAAACAGCCAGCCCAGCACCTGGTCCGTGCTCGTTTTATTGGAGAAATGGAGATGCCGGACTCCGCAAGAGCACCTCTCCACCTTCAGTGTCCGGTGGCAGGCTGTTTTCCAGGGCTAGCATTTCTGGCTTGTTGCTTTTTCAGCTATAAATGCCAGCGACTCGCTCCTGGCCCTTAATAACACGCTGCTCAAAACAAAATTACTTTTAACTTTCATTTTAAGAGGTGATCTCTGCAAAAAAAAAAAAAAGTATTTTCTTTTAAATAGTTCTTGCAATAACTAGCAAAACTCAGTGGAAATAAGTGCCATAAATGCACTGCCTTTCATCTTGATATGAATTAGGAGGCATGCAGCAACACTTATTGGCATCCATTAAATCTGGGCAAAGAGTATTTTGGCTAAGAGAGCTGGCCCCATTTCCTCTTTTTTTTTTTTTTTACAGTGGGGCACATTTCATTCAGAAATAAGTGATGCTAGATGTAGTTCATGGCTGTGCTGTTCACCCATAATGATTCCTTACAGAAAGAGTTAGCCCTAATGTTTTCCAGCTTCGTCCCCTAACGATGCTCACTGCAGAGAAGCTATCCCACAATCCCATGCTGCAACACTCCCCCCCTTTTTTGGTACGTATCCTCTGGACATGGATTTCTGGCCAGAGCGACAGATCAAATTGGTCCCTACAGCAGGATCTTCTGGGCTGGCTTCCCGTTTTGGCAACACTCATTTTGAACTCTCTCAGCACATACGTCAAGTGGAATGGAATGCGTGCAAATTCTCTGGGACTAAATATGGGGCTGAAAGCATTGAAAAACGTCAACTGCTCCAAAGGACCCTTTACGCTGTCTCAGAGCGGTGGATTTTTAGAGGGCTGAATGAATGTCTCCTGTTGTTTACCACAAAAGAAGAAAACCCTGACCCCGACACTTTATTAGAGCATGCAGGACCTTAGAAAAGGAACTATCAGAAAGACAGTATCTACCATGTTACCAATATCAGATTAAGTTAAGAAAATAGTCAAAATAGGTAGATTGATAGCAGAGGAAATCATTCATAAAGGGCGTTTCTCTGTCACCCATCTATCAGATTATGGGATGGATTATGGGAAATGTCTTCTGATAGAGCGGGACTTCCTTGCTTTCACCTTCTGCTTGTACCCCCCTCCTTTTTTTAAAGTCTGTACTGCTAAACAAAACTTTGTTGAATCTTGGATTTGGACACAACGACAAACCAATGACCTCTTTGATTTCCTATTTAACGACAGTTTTCCTTCTATACTTTGATTGGCACCAAATTTGCAGTGGCAAATATTCATAGAAAAATGATCTTATATGAAATTATTAGTTGCAAGGTGGTCCATGCAAGCTAGACAGAGGTGGGATCCAGCAGGTTCTCACAGGTTCCCAAGAGTAGGTTACTAATTATTTGTGTGTGCCGAGAGGGGGTTACTAATTGGTGATTTTGCCACGTGATTTTTGCCTTAGTTACGCCCCTCCTCTCAGCAGTAGCGCGCAGAACTTGAAGCAGTCTAGCAGGAGGTGCACCGGCGTGCGTGGCAGCCTGCGTGCATTCGTTTCCCGCCCAAGGACCGGCGCAGCGGCTGCCTCCTTGCCACAGCCCCGCCCAGGAATGCCCCGCCCCAGGAATGCCCAGCCATGCCCCCATCATGCCCCGCCCAGCCCCACTGGCGCTACACCAAAGTTTGAATCCCACCACCATGGGAATCTGTTACTAAAATTTTTGGATCCCACCACTGAAGCTAGACAAGCATATATGGATAATTTTGATACAGGCAGCTTGCACGGTCTGTTTACATCAGGGATGGCAGCAGTATATGCTGATATTTTGGGCGAAATTTGATGTTGTTACTTATACTTGAAACTGGTGTCCAATACCTAATGCCAATAAAGGTTATTGTGATTGTGATTATACTTTGGGCATCTTTGTGAACTAATTATGGCATATTGTAATGGTCAGCTGAGTGAGAAATAAAACAGAATTTCACAATATCAAAAAGAAGATACCTTAATTGTAGAGTCTATCGTTTATCAGCCACAATGACAAGATGTGGTCTATCATCTTATCATGTTTGGCATTTGTTTATCATAGCCATGTTATCAGTATTACTTTGTAAATAAGAGTGCTCCACCTTTCTTACAAACCCTTGGCAGGGCTCCTGTACACCCAGTCCCTGATGCTCTCAAACAGAAATGAACACAATAGAGAAAACAGTAACTTTAATGAAAGAAACATGACTCGGGGAAAGGGTTGAAGAAACCAGGATGCAACTGCTATCCCAAGCAAGGTTACACCAGTCTAAGCCTATTGACTTCAGTGGTGTTACTCTTCTTTAAGGTGCATTGTCACAGCGCAATCTTACATAAACTTACTGTGGTCTAAGACCAATTATTTCAGAAGGTATAGCGTGGAATAGCTCTGCTTAGGACAACACTGTCTGTTCTGAGCACGTTGCCTCTACAGCTGTTAATTATTGAGGACTGGTGTGGGAAGATCCAGCCTCTTCAAGATCAGAGCATACTCCCAAATATTCCCTGTGCATGGCCCATGCATCTGAATTTGCACCCGAAAGCATCAGGTTTTATGCCAAAAAACATTCCAGCAATTCCTTTGATTTCTGCTTATCCTGCTTGCTGGAAGCTGCCTTACAGTCAGAGTCTGAAATACTAACTAGAACCTTCTCAATCAAATCACTGGTTAGCTATGAATCCAAAGGGAAGATTCCACAATTTTTCAGCATGGTATCTTCAATCTGCAACTTAGGCAGATTAGTACTGGCCGACACTACAGTTTATGGATTGAGGTGCTAAAAAAGATCTTCAACTAATTAGAAAAATTGTTACTTTAAAAAAAAAAAAAGGATTCTGAAAGAGTAAAAAGGCTGCCATGCTTCTTAATGGAGTAAAAGGCTTTCTGAAGATGCTCCCTTCCGAAGGGCGCAAGGCAGAGGTGGGATCCAGCAGGTTCTCACAGGTTCCTGAGAGTAGGTTACTAACTATTTGTGTGTGCCAAGAGGGGGTTACTAATTGGTGATTTTGCCACGTGATTGTTGCCTTAGTTACGCCCCTCCTCTCAGCAGTAGCACGCAGAACTTGAAGCAGTGTAGCAGGAGGTGGACCGGCGTGCGTGGCAGCCTGCGTGCATTCGTTTCCTGCCCAAGGACCGGCGCAGTGGCTGCGTCCTTGCCACAGCCCTGTCCAGGAATGCCGTGCCCCCAGAATGCCCGGCCACGCCCCTGTCGTGCCCTGCCCAGCCCCATTGGCGCTACGCACAGTTTGAATCCCACCACAATGGGAACCTGTTACTAAAATTTTTGGATCCCACCACTGGCGCAAGGCATTGATTGTTTTGGCAACTTACAACCACAACAGAAAAATCACCAAAATTGCTTGGATTAAAACGGAAGTAGTTTCACACTGCTTTGAGCAACAAAAAAACAGATGCTACTTGGATGTGAACCACATCTGATAAGCAAAAATCAAAACTCTAATGCTGCATGTGAGGTTGGAATGTAATAAATCTTCTCATGTCCTTACAAACCCAGATTAGGATTGCCAGCTACCAGTAGGAGCTTGGGGAGTGGCATGGGTGATGGCACACCTCTCCAGGAATTGTCAAAAATTGTATGAAAAAAAACCCAGAGTTTCCAGAGATTCCTAGAGAAGACCAATATCACTTTCACTTTCTCAGAAAATGATAATCACAAACTGGCCACTATAGCTGGAAGCAGTCCTTCTCTCTCTTACTTTTCATTTCTTCTCCCAGTGGGCATTGGTGACAGAAGCCGTGAGGTGCTTGAAGGTATGAAAACAGGAGCCAGAGACAGAAATTCCCCCGTCCCTAGTGGAAAACTGACAACCCTGACTCAGATGAGCATTTAAGAACGCCGTTTAAGTAGATGTAGCTCAAAATCTCAACTCTTAAGTGTTTTACAAAGATTACGATTTCTTTCCTCTGCAGTTAGCTTTTGGCAGAAGAAAGGTTGAGCAAAGACAGAAAGGAGGGGCAAGCAGGGGCGTACCGCCCAGGGGGACATATGTGGTCAAATGTCCCCTTTGGCTGTGCGCCACTTCTAATCGAGGCTTGCAAACACCATCCCCCACAATTCTCCTTCTTTCCCCTGGTGCAGGCCCCATAATAATTCCACTGATAAAGCGAAACCTGGTGCAAAAAACGTTTGGCTGTGGTGGGGGAGGGCGGCCACTCATCCCGGGGGGGGGGGGGGAGGCACGAAAACTGAAATTTTGCACCAGGCTACATTTTCCTTTGATACACCTCTGGGGGCAAGGTCGGGTTTTGCCCCACAAGAAGTGCATGTCCCATAGTGTGCACACAGAATGGGCCCTCTAAATGTTACTCTAGTCATTTCATCAGTCAAAAGACTCATGCTAAGGTTCATTTGTGAAAACAGCTGCCTCTTGTCTGCTTTTTACAGCACAAACAGCACAAACAGAAACCATTCACAGAATATAGGTTCTATGGACACACATGCATGCAACCTGAATCTCATAAAACTCAGAGAAGTGATTACATTTTTTCCTGTAGAAGGGAGTATGTTATACAAGCAACTTAATTTACGAACAGTATAGGCCTATTTCTGCCATAACTAAAAAAATAGTTTGATTAAATATGGCCCAATTAAAAAGCTGAAGAAAAATACAATTAAAAAGCTAGGGAAAATACCAACAGTTCACAAACCCTAATTAGTTTACTCTTATTAGGGTTTTTTGTTTTTTTTTTTTTAAAAAGCAGTGGTTAATCTTTATAGCTTACCATTAGCGAATGCCTATTGGCTGAAAGTAGGCCTGTCCCATATCCTGATCCAAGACCTCCCATGGCTCCATTATGAGAGGGCCCTATTAATCCATGCATGTCGCTATGACTACCAGGCATGGCAGTTGAAGGCCCCACCGCATGGTTCCGGAGAACATGAATAGCGTCATCCAGTCGTTCCAAGCGGTCTTCGATCCGGCTTTGCTGTTTGTTTACGAAAAACAAATCAAGAGAAGCGTCAGCAAACGTGAAAGCTGTGGACGTCTGAGACAAAACTCACAGAGATTAGAGAGGTGGGTGGGTGGTGGTAACGCTAAGCCCAGGTGAGGCGTGTCTTAATTTGTATTTACGTTTCGAACGCAGTTCAATTGATTTAGTTTTCACTCTGCAGAAAACAGAAACAATGACACGATCCCCTCAAGGGAACCCAAGGAGATTCTGTTCTTAAGAAAACAGCATCATTTTCATGGGCAAAACAGGTCCATTGACTCCTCATGTATATAGCCGCTCAGAACAGCCTTCTGGTTTTCAAGCATTTTGCATCACATGGAAATGCTTAATTGCCATGATTTTTTTTAAAGTACTTGTTATTGTTGTCCAGAACTCTTTTTACACCTGAGTGGTTCCTATTAAAATCAAGGGATGGGAACAGTACGTTGTGCACAGAGGCCTTCAGCAAGCTTTGTTGATCTTTTATTCCAATCATAGGAAAAAGACTAAGAAAGAGTATCTTAGACCACTATTCTGTTCCACAGTTACTGCTTAGTTCCCTACAGAGCATGCACCCAAACAGCTTTCAAAGCATTAAACTCAAGTAAAACAGGTTTACTTCTCATGAACAAGAGTCACACAGCTAGCGTTACATAGAAAATACACACCCCTGTGAAAAATTGCGTAATTTGGCCTGGTCTGCAGAACAAACAAACGCTCATGCTCTTCTTGTTAACACTGTATTCGGTTGTGAGAAAATGTCATGCCTACTTCACTCAGCTACCATAGACCAAAAAGAAATAAAAATAGATCTGGCGATGAAAATAAACTACGAAAAAACGCACACTTTGCCTAACCGATGTCAGTTTGTGATTTCTCCTTGTACAATTCTCCAAGAATACTTCAAAGGCGAATCAGATTATCTTTACTGCAGTTAGAAAGAACAGGCTGGTATTCACATCAAATGTTTTGCTGGCAGAGGACAAAGAGTCTAATGCAAACAATCTTCCAAGAGTCCAGGAACTTGGAAGCACCTGGCGTTTCTGACTTCTTCATCCTGTCAAACTCTCCTAACTTTCAAAGTCTTTTGCCATACAAATGGATGGACTATTATTGCTCAAGAAAACAAGCTCAAAGCACCCACAGGCAGATTCCGCATGGGCCAAAAACAGCAGTGGGAAAATGGTGTAAAAATGGTTTAAAAGGGTTTACACTGTTTTCACACCGCTGTTTTTAGCTCATGCGGAATCCGCCTTAGGTACTAGTTCAAGGTTTTCTTTGGTTCTGACCCACTTAAAGCTTTCAAGTCATCTGAGCAGGCAGCAAAAGCTTTGGATGTTCCTGGTTCTTCAATGGCCTCTGTGTAGAAGAGTCCTGTCCCTAATGTGAAAAAGCTAAAAGAAATTCCTGAGATTGAATTTTTGCATCACTTCCTCCTTATTATGTCATACGTCTGACAATCACCTTGTGGTGAGATTGTTGTGTCAGTCACCACCACATGCCCTGACGGTCTTATAATAACTTTTTAGACTTATGGTTACTTTTTTCCGACTTATGGTCATTTTTGTGGGCTTGCTGGACACGTGAAGATGGAGTTCAATAAAAATTGGAGCTAATTCAAGCTTCTCTGTATCACGGACCATTAGCAAAAATCCTCCAGAAAACCCAAAACAGAGGCCCCTTCCGCACACGCAAAATAATGTGTTTTCAAACCACTTTCGCAACTGTTTGCAAGTGGATTTTGCCATTCCGCACAGCTTCAAAGAGCACTGAAAGCAGTTTGAAAGTGCATTATTCTGCATGTGCGGAATGAGCCTAAGTGATAGAAAACGGTCATGAGAATCCATCTTGAGCTAGATTAAATAACCACTAATTCTATGTGTGCCTGTAGCAATATAATAATTAATGGGCACTGCCTCATGATAGAGGAATCACATCTGTAAATGGCTTAGGGCACTTTTGCACATGCAGAATAAAGCACTTTCAATCCACTTTGCAGCTGGACTTTACTGTGAGAAATAAAAACATCCACCTGCAAACAATTGTGAAAGTGGATTGAAAGCGCATCATTCTGCATGTGCGGAAGGGCCCTTAGTGCTGCGGTCCATGATTATTCTTGAGTCAATTAAAAATCTTACCGAAGCTGACGGCAGGTTTTGCATGATTCAGCACTATGTGGCCATTCTTAAGAGTTCTCATAAATCTTGTGTTTGTCTGTTGGGATGCATTTATTTCACTGTCTTAAAGCAGCACAATCCTAACAGACAATGCATTATGTTCGATTTAACATTAACATGCTCTTTCTGTCCTTCTGGTTTGCTTTCTAAATCCAGCGTTTTGTGCCTAATTCTCCATTTTTGGTTATACGTCTCAATGTATTCAAGGTTACTATCAGTCAGATGGCACAGAAAATTCTAGCTAACATTATCTCATGGGTGGGTCCCCATAGATTTTTTTTTAAATCTAAGGATGCTGCAAACTCAAACAAAAAGAAAACCAGTGTTGACAAAGGAAAAAAGTAGATAGCAAGTAAATACTGACATTGAGGAGGTCACCGGTCAAAAACATACCAAAGAGTGTAAGGGACCTTCATAATTGGGAGATGATGATGCTTGCCCTCCATTTCTAGACCAAACAGCTGTGCCTGCTAATAGTAAAATGGGAGTTACTATTGGAACTATGCAAACAAAAGGCCTTTTCAAACATTTTGGATAGTACTGTAGACGTGTAAATGTCATTTCCCAGATAGATGTCAAACAGCTTTGCAGAGAACTTCCAAAACAGACATTTATTTTACACACACAAACACGCATTAATTTTGATAGTGACCACTTCAATCTCCAAGACTAGTTGCTAATACAGGAGGCTCCATGGCTCTAGTAGCTGAACCAAATAAAAGCTACATGAGAAAGGGCAGTTCGATTCAAATCCAGTAGAACTTTGGGGCCAGCCACCACCAGAGAAGGGTATCAATTTTTGAGAAGCAAAGCTACCTTCGTCAGACACCTGACGAAGGAAGCTTTAACTCTTGGAAGCTACCCTGAAAATCTCGTTGGCCTCTTTGATGTGACTGGACTTGAATTAAGCTGCTCTACGGCAGACCAACATGGCTACCTCTGAAACTATCTTCATGAGAAAGGGATATATCACTGACTGAAGAAGGATACTTTTTAGGAAAGTTCTGAGGGAGCTTGGCTGTTGTGGGTTTTCCAGGCTGTGTGGCTGTGGTCTGGTAGTTTTTGCTCTTAATGTTTCACCTGCATCTATGGCTGGCATCTGTAACTCTGACATGCCTCTGAAGATGCCAGCCTTACATGTGGGTGAAACGTTAGGAGCAAAAACTACCAGATCATGGCCACACAGAATGGAAAATCTACAACAGCAAGTCGATTCTGGCCATTAAAGCCTTCGACAACACTCTGAGGGAACTGCTAAATGCATTGTTATTATAGCCCAAAAGAAGATACAGTCGGTGTTCAGCGATAATAACACTGGCATGGTTCAGATGTAATGGTAAATACTGGTTTGTTATGACTTGGAGCTTAGAAGCTGTTTCAACCTTGCTCCGACGATCCTTGCCACACATTTTCCCTTTTTCTTCTGCATGGCAAAGTTAATCGCGTTACTTCCACTTTAGCAGCAAACTATGGTTTGTGCGTTCCCTGCAATCCACAATGCATGACTGGATACAGAAGCAAACCATGGTTTGTTACAAAAGCGGAAGTAACGCATTGTCTTGCCAAGTGCAAGAGGGTGAAGGGATTGAATCATGTGAATGAACGTGATCTCTTCTGGGCTCATTCACACAAACATCAAGCCACAGTGTGGTGTTACATCTGATCTGTGCCACTAAATCATCCAACCTACAAGATGAAGAGCGTGGATTTATACCCCACTTTTCTCAACCCTATGGAGTCTCAAAGCAGCTTACAAACTCCTTCCCTTCCTTTCCCCACAGTGGACACTCTTTGGGAGAGTGGGAGTAGCGGCTGGAGAAGAATTTCTGTGAGCTGGCCTGCCAGGGGTCACCCAACAGACTCCTTCTCCATGCATAGAAAGCTGAGCGGGGAAACAAACCTAGTTCACCAGATTAGATTCTGCCCGCTCAAGTGGAGAACCTACCACTCTTAACCACAACATCTGCTGTGGTTTTTAATTAATTATTACTATATTGAGTATTACTAACTTAAATTTAGTATTACTTAAATTAATTATCACTTCATTTTAAGTGATATTTGTTAGCTCATTATTTATTACTATCTTAAGTATTACTACCTTAAATCTTACTCGTTCTAGTGGAAAACTAAAGGGAAGGTTCCTGATGAACTGTGCCAATTCACATTTTCATAGTTTGAGGTCAGTTGCTCTTACAATAAAGTACTACATTCCAAAAAGCTAAGATTAAAAGGGATTTTAAAAAAAATCTGTATGCAACTCAGCCTTTAAAAAATCGCCTTGTAAAAAGGTGAAATGCAAAAGATTGAATGGTATAATGTATCAGTTTTCTGATGAAGTCACACTGAACACACAGGTATCAAATGTTGTTTTGGCTACTCCCCCTTGCGAATTGTGCCTATTTATGTATTAATAATCTGTATATTTGCAATGTCATCACCCTCTTGTAAGCCTTATACCCGTGGTGGTGAACCTTTGGCACTCCAGATGTTATAGACTACAATTCCCATCAGCCCCTGCCAGCATGGCCAATTGGCCATGCTGGAAGGGGCTGATGGGAGTTGTAGTCCATAACATCTGGAGTGCCAAAGGTTCGCCACCACTGCCTTATACAATATAGCTGCCAAGAAGAACCTTTAAAATGTAGATAAAAGCAAAAGCCATGTTAAACTGGGTGACTTTGGATTAGTTATTCTCTTTCAGCCTCAGCTATCTCATAAAATGGAGATGAGGGTAAAATGAGGGATAGGAGAAGCACATGTGGTGACCGGAATTCCTTGGAAGAGGAGCAAAATAAAATAAACAAAACTGCAGGGAACTTTGGCGGCAATTTTGCATTGAGAAGATGATGTAGAAAAAGGCATGACTTAACTCTTATTGGGTCCTGTCTACAGAACATATAGAGCCAGGGAAAAGAACGAATGCTGCCAGTATAATCTATGAATGGTTTGCCATAACAATTATCTTCCTTGCAAAAGAAATTTTAAGGTAAACCTAGGGAGAACGTTATTCTTCGACTGGTTTTTCCTTCATAGAAAAGGTCTCTTTCTCACCTGCACAACAGCTCAACTATTACATGCCACCATGCGACAAACATCAATGTATGGAATAGTCCTAATTCTTACGATTGTTAGGTTTCTTTATCAACAAAGTTATTAACTTTCAAGCTCATATTTTTCTAAGAAGCAATGGGCAGATTCACACGAGCTTACTAGGGAACCGTTTGATTGCTCAACCCAGGCTATACTTTGCCTAGCTGACAAACCATTTAGAACAGACTAACTGGATGAAAAAATGGGTAATGAATGAATTGATAAGACTGTGAAACAATTCACACCTGCCTCAGTAAGCTTGGAAAGGCCTAGATCTCTATGGCCCAATCTCTCTCTCTCTTAGAACGGTTATGCCAGATGTCACTAGCAATCTCCATGTAAGAACATTTGCCCTGTTAAAATTATTAGGATCAATTCACACGGCCAGGTTAAGGCTCTCCTCAATTTTCTCACAATAAACCAATGCAAATATTCACAATTGCGAGCATAATGACAGCTGGAACAACTAGGATTCATGAAACAAGGACAAAATGGCTTCAAACGTATTTCCATTAATCACAATGAGTATAAAATTCAGCCTTTATTACTATGAAAACAGTCTGATAATACTGTTTCTGGTGGGTTACCCTGTAGAGCAGGAGCGCATTTAAGCATCTCCCTCTTTTTTTTGTACTGCTGCAGTTCGTCAGCGCAACATAATTTGAACCATAAATACCCAGAGAGTAAAGGTGAGAACCAACGGGAGTTTCAGCTGATCGATTGTTGCCGTTGTGGTCTGGAGAGTAGATCTTTAAAAGATGATAAAGAATTAATCTAAAGCCATTCATGTATGGATGCAGACAGAACTACGGCACATCTGTTGTAAGGGAAGACTGAAAAACCTCAGTTTCCTGGCGGCGACTACCTCAGGACACATGCCGTAAACAGTCCAAAGAGCTTCATTCCGAAGCTGTACCAGATACGCTCGCGATGATGATACTCCGGCCAATGTGCGACTTTTTCCTTATTTTCACAAAGAGTTGTAATCATTTGGCTGTTGCTTCCGGAATGCAACGCTGGTCTGGTAGGCTTTGCTCCAAACGTTTCGCCCATACATGTACGTCTCCTATTTTCATGATAGAACGCCACAGCTACTTCATATGGTTTTCGCCATTGAGCTTCGGAAAACCCCACAACAGCCCGTTGATTCTGACCATGGAAGCCTTTGACAGTACAGCTTTAATCATTCTTACAAATTTATTGCAGTGGGAGTGAATTCCACATGATGCTTTATATGTAAATATTGGGAGGGATCTTAAAGAAAGATTCCGTTATAAGTTTGACTCCTTTGATCACTGCAGCAGAGTTAAGAACTTTACAATAAGGGGAACAAAACCCCAGGACACTGGTAGATCGCAACAAGCTCTAAATAACATACCGGTTGCTATGAAAAGGGAATATTCAGTACCATGTAGAGTTTCTAATACAGGTTCTTTCTAAAAGAAATGCAAATTCATACTAATTTGTATGCCGGGCGGCCAGGTAAAACTGCTGTTATCAGTTAGCACATGTTTAACATCACAGATCACTGACTCTTATCACATCAAACAATTGTTATATAATGGGAAGCATGCTGGGAACTCATATAAGCTACTGCTTACTCTGAACGTAAGAGCTGTTCTTTTGAATCCCACATAGGCAATTAAATTAATTTAATGACTATCTCCCCATGTTAATCGGAGCTCGCTGGGGCACCACTGAAAACAGATTTTGCAATTCGCTACAATTCGGTGGTATGGGAATCGAGCTAATTTTTGTCTTTCTGGCCCATATATTAGTCAGACACGGATAATGCCAATTCTCATGAGAACTCAGTGGAACCCACTCTGCCCAGAAAATAAATTTACAGTGGTTCTTCTTTAAAAGATCAGCATGCACCCAAATTGGCCTCAGCAGTTTCAATACAATACTTGTTACTCACCCTAAGGCAAGGAAAGAGGTAAACAAAGGACTGCATTTGGAACCAGAAAGTGATAACCACTGTATGGCAATTTGGCATAAATGCTGACTTTTAAATACCAACCACTGCAAAGAAATAGAAGAAGCGGATCTTTGAAGGTTACCCGAGCTGAGTGGGATCTTCTTTTCTGCAAGCAGCTCTGATGTAGATGGGATAATGCTTAAATTGCCCAACCAAGCAGGTGAAAACTGATTATGCAGCCATCAAACGTTCAATCAGCACCCAAACTGAGACATCACGGGGTGTCAATTCCATAGGAAAGGCCCTCATGATCAATCTCCGACCGCAGACGGCTAAATCCACGGAACAACATCCCGGTGACACTGAGAAGAGCCAGAAAAGCAGCCTGGCATTATGAACTAGGGTAACGTCTAAAGAACCCTTGAAATCAAGAGGGAAAACACAGAACTCAAAGGCAAACCCTGACTCGATGAATCCTTTTCTCGGGGTTGCTGTGATTTTAAAATCATAGATGGACTTGCAGACAGGATTTGTTTTGCGAAATTCTGGACACAGCCCATCCCGTCTTTGCGATGGACACACATGGTACAGCTATAACTTGAAGGATAGGCCTGCTCTAAAAACTGTCATGATTTCCTCTAAGGAACCTCCCAACCACAGTTCTGCAGAAGGAGACAGGGTTCGCTAAGAGAACACTCACCACACTCTCAAATAGCCAATGTTTCTTGGATGAAGAAACAGCAGAGAAACTGGTTTTAGATCGGTTTAAGCTTGTACCGCAGATGTGTTCTTAAGAATCTAGCCTGTGTTTCAAGTGGAACAAGAGAAGCAGTATCCAGAAGATCCGCAGAACTAATTCTGCTATGGAATATCCTGCAAGATCCCATTTGTTTTTAAAGTAAGGAGAATGGAAAATTGGAAGGCATGGCCCCAAACCAACAGTTCACCCCAAATTATGAGCTTTTTCCAGAGAGCTTCTTTTACCGTATGGCAATGCTTATGTCATTCCATCACTGCCCGTTGGAATAAATCTGCTTAAATGTTTGTTAAGTTATTCTGACTCAAGTTCATGTAACAAAAGTGATCCCAAAGCAAAGATTTCCTTACAGATGCAAGTGCTTTCCCCAGTGCGTCGCCTGTCTGTGAACTTCCTGCAGCTCCGCTTCCTCTGTTTGCTGAAAAGCAAAACATCAAAAATAAAGGCAGGAAAGTAATTCAGTTTTCTATTCTTGGTCCACGTATCCATAATTCAAATGCATTTTAATTCTAATTGAATGACATGAATCATTAATTAGCATTAATTTTGTTCGCCGAGGAAGACCTCAAAAGTATTTCAAGCACCCAAGTTATGTCTCAGTGTGTATGTATATAGAAAGACATAGGTAGATTTTCTTTCTCCAAAGGGCTATTTAGACCTAATTTGTCATTCACTCTCCAAGACAGTCTCTGGGGGGAACACCAGAGTGAACCTGCGCACACAGAGTTCGTCTTTTGGGAGGCGGAAAATCACACACACACACATATCTAGGTTGGCCTGGGCCACTGAGCACGATGTGCGCGCACCGCGGTGAGAAGGGAGGACTCAGCTAGCGGGCCTGGTGCCTGTGCTCCGGGGTGGCTGCTGCCAGAGGGGGGGGGGCGCAGGGGAGGCAGAGATGCTAGAGAGGCACAGAGCGGTGCGCACGGGACTTGCTGGAGGCTAGAGCAGGCTGGCCACTGCTCAAGCAGGTGGGGAACAGGAAGAGGGAGCCAACCGTTTTTTTCTAAACTAAAACCTCAGCATTCAGGTTAAATTGCCGGGTTGGCACTTTCTGATAAATAAGTGCGGTTTGGGTTGCAATTTGGGCACTCGGTCTCAAAAAGGTTCGCCATCACTGTCCTATATCCTTCCCCATACGAATCTTACCATTAAAAAGGACATTGCAAAGAATCACAAAATTTTCCACTCAGTCGTTCTCTGCAACAAGGGATTTAAGAGTTTTCTCTCTACCATCTTTAATTTCTAGGTGTATGTGCATTCAGACCAAGGCAGTACAGTGCTGGATTCAAAAACAGGGTTTGGGATTTTTTCTAAAGAAACTTTGTCAAGGAAGCCAGTATTGTCATGAAGGAGCAGAGAGGAAAGAAACCACAACAATTTTGCCACATTTATTTTCCTGACTGTTTTTGCCACATTCTCCTGGGAAAACATCAAAAAGTGAGAACTAGACCTGCATGATCAGTCACTCAAAAATAGGTGAAAAGATGGGAGATTACTAAGTGGTAGAAGATCACAAAAATAAAATTCATCACACTTATATAATATTGATAATTTATGACAATTTTAGATATGCTTGTCAATCAAACGCTCCTCTGAAATAGCTACTTTTTCATTTCTTTTAATTTTCATGAACAATTGGAGAAACAATTTCCATGCTTCTAATTTGCTTTAGTAAATTTCCCTCTTTTTTTTTTGTTAATTCCATATGCTATTTTATATAATCGCCACAATGGTTATTAATTTTGCCATCAATGTTTCTATTGAATTTCATTAAAATGTTTGGGGTAAAGGACTACTACAGCTATGTTCTAAAGATGGAGAATAGCTTTTAAAAGGGCTTGGACAGATTTATGGAGGAGAAGTCAATCTATGGCTACCAATCTTGATCCTCCTTGATCTCAGATTGCAAATGCCTTAGCAGATCAGGTGCTCAGGAGCAGCAGCAGCAGAAGGCCCTTGCTTTCACATCCTGCATGTGAGCTCCCAAAGGCACCGGGTGGGCCACTGCGAGTAGCAGAGTGCTGGACTAGATGGACTCTGGTCTGATCCAGCAGGCTAGTTCTTATGTTCTTAATAAAAGACGCACAAAATTTTCAAATTATACTGGTCATGAAATTTGGTAACATGTTTTACGTTTCAGTGATGGGAAAGTAAAGTTCCAAGTGACTTCCCAAAGCTCTAGGGAGCCAGTGACTGACCTTCACTCTCAATGCAGCTTCCCACAATTGTGCAATAATATTGGAGCCACAGAAACACACACAAAAACTATTGCCATGGGTTGAGAGCTGATTGAACTGTGCTGACCTCTCAGTACAGATGGGTAATGACTCTCGCTAGAGTAAGTATTAGAATCCTATGGGATCCTGTGTGTGCAGGATCCCAAACGGCAAGCACCAGAGTTTGCTGTCCACAATGACTTGCCTATGCACCGCAAATTATAAGACAAACTAAGGAATCACCAACTTTCCATGGAAAGTAGACAAGAGTGGCTGCTCAGTTATCGAATAAACCTGTACACTTAAACTAAAGAACTTGGATTTAAATAAATTCAATTACACTATTTAAAGCCTCTGTTCAGGTTATTCAGACTTAGGATAGGTAGCTTGTTTCTCCATCTAAGTACTTTCATTGAGTAGACAACTTGCTTGGATCCAAAAGACTCATAACGCACATCTCCATAGTCTGGCTATAGATAACTGAAAACAGCAGTTCCAGTATCCTTTGATATTAACCAAACTGTTGCAGAACCAGGATGGTGTAGTCCTTAGAGAGCTGGACTTCGGAGACTCAGGTATGAAAGCCCACTTAGATATGGAAGCCTACTGGGCAACCATCAGCCATTCTTACGTTCTCAGCCTAACTTACCTCACAGAGTTGCTGTGAAGGTAAAATGGAGGCGTGGAAAAGAATATAAGCCATTTTGGGTAGCCATTAAGCAAAAAAGCAAGGTACAAATGTCGTAAATAAACAAGTTTTTAAAAAACACCTTAAAAATTGACCAACCTCTTTTAATTTTTTTAATACATGACAAATATTAATGAAAACCATGAAAAATGTGTCCTTTTCAAAAGAAGAGAACTTTTCTGATCATCCAATTATATAAAAAGCTAGCCATGATGGTGAATCTCACTTCCAGCCAATCGCAATGCACACAAGACTTGGGGGTGGGGCTTACACAGGAAGGGTAAAAAACAACACAAAACAGCAGAATGTGGCAGCTACTCTCTCACACACCAGCCTTTCTCCCCCACTGCTGAGTAATTGTGGTCACTGAACCATCGGCAGCTGCCTGTTAAGGCCTTGGCTGCTCCCAGTAGGAGAATCATGACTGCTGTTAGTTGCAACTGCGCTGTTAACTGTTGTGTGGAGATACAGGCATCCGGGAAGAGGAGCAGGGAACCAGGAAGAGGAAAGGGGAACTGATAACATGGGGTCAAGGGGGGAGGAAAGGCAGGAGGGGTTGGCCGCCTTGGTGGCTGCCGTTACCCCTTCAACACTTTTCTAGAGTCTGTTGTATTTGTTCATACAATGGGCTTCACTGCTAGTCTAGAATATAGTGTCATCTGTAACTCTGAGTACTAGACTTTCATTTCTCAGAAACCAAAGATCTCATATCCAGTAAGAGCACACAGATTGCCCAAAAATATTGAAATGACACTCAAAAGATATTTCTTTCCCATCCTCATCTATCTATACTCGTCGTAGGTGAGGGTTTAGAACCATTTCTTTATGTAACCTTAAATTAATGTAGCTTTTCTAAATAAATAGAGCAGGCTCTCAAGAAATGCAGGGATATGATAATATTTAAAGGCAGTCGGCAGACTGATGAGAGATTCTTGAGTATGAAACTGAGTGGGTACTGTGAATACCTTGCTGAATTACTTTTTTTCCCCATTTACTATTGCACTGAGTCTCTTTTGTAGAAGAAGACCATGAAATGAAGACAGATATTGATTCTGGTAAATTCAGTGATGGCAAAAGATCAGGAAAAGAAGGTCAAGGAGGTAGATGAACTGAAATTCTTCTTTCAACTGTTTTTCTAGGTTGTTAAAGTAGGTTTGCAATGATAAAATTTCAAATGTGCTACTTGATCATACCAAATCTCTGAAGCTTCTATGCAAGCATAAAGATACATGCAGAATTAGGGTGCAATTTATACATCTAATTGTTCAGCATATTTGTTCATTTAATATATTTTTATTGCACCCTTCCTATATTGAGCTCAGAGTAGCTTACACTGTTCTCCCCTCCTCTATCTTATCCTAACAGCCCTGTGAGATAGGTTAGGCTGAGGGAGTGTACCACACGGTCACCCATGGCAGAGTGGGGTGAACCCAAATTTCCCAGATCCTAACCCGACGCCTCAACCAAACCATGCTGCCTTTCAACCACGCTAAAACCAGGAACAATCTAAATATGAACATTCTTGCAGTGCATCCAGATGACCTGATCTAGACCATCCTGGCCTACACGGTTCCGCTCTAAATTTACTGCACCAGGGACTGCAGCTATGTGGAGTTTCAGACATCTGCAGCAGTTGGACAAACAGCAGCATGCATTTCACTACACAGCCACAAGATACCGCTAGGCTGCAGGGCCACGAAATTAATCTCCCTACATCACCCGATGCTGCAGACAATTGGCTCTTGCAACCATGTTTTTTTCTCCATCAGCTACCACGTGGCAGATGGTTGCTTGACTCCTCCACAAAAATCTTGGAAACCTACTGCTAATTGGATCCAGAAAGTCACTAAGCAAAATCCTTCCAAACTCAAGGCAGAAATCTATGCATCGTTTATGCAACACGGTCCCTCAATATAGTTTTCTCAAGCAGGCAGCTGACATAAACAAGAGTTACCTTTGCTAAAATAAAAGATCGCCTCAACTGGCTTAAACAACTTAACCAAGCCAACCACTTGGGATGCTACATAGAAAAGCCTTCCTACTCGGCTTACCATGTGATCATATTGGCAACAGGTTTGTCCAGTGTAATCTTGGTGCTCAATGGGAACTTAAAAACATCTGGGAATTCAAATCTGTTGCCAACTCTTGATTATGTAATCCTGAATGATATATTTATTTAAATAATATATTTCCTGCTTTTCAACCTACAGAAAGGTTACCAAAAAGGTCCCTAATGACACCAACCCACAATATAAGAATTCTATACTAAAATTATTATTATTATTATTATTATTATTATTATTATTATTATTATTATTAATTGGGTTTATAGACCGCCTTCCCGCGAAGGGCTCAGGGCGGTGAACAACATATAACAGAGCACAATAATAAATTAAAATCCAATAAGTATAAGTTAATATGGCTCTAATAATAAACCCTATCTTATTAAAAATATAACATTATTAAACTTAGCATTAAACTAACATTAAAACAAGATGGCGCCAGCTTCAGTTCACCCAGAGCCCCAGAGGGGGGATGAGGCGGTGGATCCACTTGATGTTATAATAAAGGAGAGGAGGAGAGGGAGGGGGCCCCTATCAACGGCTAGGCTCCCCAAAGGCCCGGTGGAACAGCTCTGTCTTACAGGCCCTGCAGAACTTACAGGCCCTGCGGATATTATCAAAATATCAATATTAACAATCCCAATGTTCCAAAATTACAACCAAATGTCAAAGCAACAAAA
The DNA here is from genome assembly GCF_021028975.2 of Sphaerodactylus townsendi. Classification (NCBI taxonomy): domain Eukaryota; kingdom Metazoa; phylum Chordata; class Lepidosauria; order Squamata; family Sphaerodactylidae; genus Sphaerodactylus; species Sphaerodactylus townsendi. The sequence continues at coordinate 16,137,615 of NC_059431.1, forward strand.
ATAAACAAATAAAGCAATTAAAAAAACCCCAACAACCCCAAATATGATAGATCAGACCATTTGGTCATGCTGGCAGGGTCTGATGGGAATTGTAGTCCATAACATCTGGAGTGCCAAAGGTTTGCCACCACTGAACTAGACTGACTTGGTAGAAAGACTTTTTGCAGCTGCGTTAACTTGCTTCTTGAGTAGTAAAGCTGGATCCAGTGTGACCACAGGTCTAGTTCATAAGATGGCCCCTAACCTGGATACAGCTGACACGGCCACCTGGATGCACACCAAAGTAACACTGAGGCTAGACTACTATAATGCATTGTTCACTGGCCTCTTCTCAAAAGCAACTCAGAAACTCCAACTAGTCCAGAATGTTGTGACTCAGCTATACTTGGGAGCTAGACAGAGCATGCGTATTACTCCCATTCTGCAGATGCCCCATTGGCTATGCACCTGTTACCAGGCTCAGTTTAAGGTATTGGCCATCACGTAAAAAGGCCTCGACTCCTCTTATTTGTAGGCCCATCTCTCTCCTGACGTCCTGCCACAACAACTTCATTCAAGTCAGCAGGGGCTTCTGCAGGTACCAACCTGCGAAAGGGCAAAATCAACCCTGCTAGTACACGTGCTTTCTCCACTGCTGCTCCCAAAATGACCTGCTTTTCAATCTCATCCAGGAAAGGACAGAGATGTGGAAATGGAATGTAATGGGCGACGTGTAGCTTAATCCCCCTCATTTCTGGCATCGTAGACTTCCATTAAAGTCTGAGTACACGCTCCACTTTTTTTTTTAGAAACTAAACATTGGGGATATAACAGTATTATACAACAACCCATCCAGAGGCTAACTTCAGCGCACTAGCTTCGCAGCCGGATAAAAAACCTGGCAGATTAAACAATGCCACTGGAATCTTGCCACAGATTCCAGTTGTATCAGATGTACCGTAAGAAGCTCAGAAAAATCCCATGATCCAGAATCTACACACATCTTCCCAGACAGGTCTCTGTACTGTTAAAATTTTAAGACACCAGACAGAAAACTTGGGTCATTTTGATACTTGATATATATCCCGTCTTCCTAAGATAAGATACACTGACACAGCAGGATAAAAATCCACGTTCCTTCTGTGCCATATGACAGTTTATCATCCCTGTGCACTAAAGCTTAACATGCTTGTAAAAAAAATTAAGTGCAGTATTATATGACTGTTCTAATAATAAAATCACAGCAAAAGCACGGCCTCGAGGGAAAGCACACATCATGTTTCCACTAAAAAAGCCACATACTGCCACGCATCGTGTCATTCAAACATGTCATTTAAAGTCAGAGTGGAAAGCAGGATTAATACATGAATGGGGCCTGGTATTCTGGAGTAATCTTTAACATATGCTACATTAAATCTATCTTGTAAGTGGCTGCTTAAATTCCACATAGATTTGAACCTTTGAAAACATAATACTTTGCTCGGTCTTAAAGCATCGCTTTGAGTTAATAGCCTACTGTGCTCTGTTTGGAAAAAATGTCTTTCGCTTGGGAATCTTGAATTCAGTTCACTTTGGGACACAGACATAGGCTCATTCCGCACATGCAGAATAATGCACTTTCAAACTGCCTTCAGTGCTCTTTGAAGCTGTGCGGAATAACAAAATCCACTTGCAAACAGTTGTGAAAGTGGTTTGAAAACGCATTATTTTGCCTGTGCGGAAAGGGCCATAGTTTGGGCAAGTACTTTCCCTGTGGATAGAAATCCCATTGGGTCAGTGGCAGAGCATCTGTTCTGGATGCCGGAAGTTTCAAGTTCGCCCCTCAGTATCACCAGGTTTTGTTATGAAAGAATCAGGTAAGAGGTGATGTGAAATATCTCAGACCCTTCAAGAGCACTGCTAGTTCTAGCAGACAACGTTGATGCTGAACGGCCGACTCAGGATAAGACAGCTTTCTGGGTTCGCTCGTTTCAGTACATTTGAGATGGTGATATACAAGTCATGTAATATAGCAAATAATCTTTTCCAGAAATTAAAACAATGGAGAACAAAGGTAATAACTGGGTGAGCAATTCTAGTTCTGCTAAAATTGACTGACATTTCCTATTGGCAATGAGTTTCCCCCAGGACTCTCCAATCTTTTGCAGCCCGTGGGCACCTTTAGAATTCTGAAATGAGGCAATAGGTGCAGCTACAAAATGGCTGCCACGCAAGGTGCAAGGAAGTCAACCACAAAATATCAGGGAGGAAGGTCATGCATAAATCTTAACAAGAACTCTTCAATACCGTAGGGAGAACTTCTAATCAAGAGCATACATTTTAAGATGAGCACGTTGTTTAAAAATATTTTCTTGCATACATAGAGAAGTCGTGCAGTGAGGATCCTTGCGCTGCTGCTGAAGTCAATCAGATTGCCAATGGCCAACTTGGATGCCCCCATCTGGCCCTCTCCACTTTCTAAAAATTCTTGGTGGGTGTTAGGAGAGGTGCTAACGGGCACCTAAGCACCTATCAGAGCCAGTTTGGGGACTTCCAATTTAAGCAGTCGCTCTGTTTCACTCACAATACTTCTGGAAAATGTGGGGGTTTTTTGGACCATCTACTGAAGCCCATTTTCCTCCTCATAGAAAACATAAAAGTGTGTAATCATGGAGATGACAGAGGCAGTATATTTCCACCTTTCAACTCACCCATGATGCTATCTGTTCCGTTTGCAGGTGGTGTACAGGAAGAAGTGTTGTAATGGGACGTGCCACTGCGGTGGAACGTGGACATTGGAGGAAGACTGGAATTGATGTCTGCTGAGGAGTGTGATGGGTAGCTCTACAACAGAAAACCAAGGCAAAAGACCCTTTCAGATGACAAAGAACTCACAACGGTTGGGTCCATGTGGCTTTTGAATGACTATTATGTTTCTTTGTCTTGCCATGTACCGAAAATTTACCAGGCAGATTTTCCTGCTTCAAAACAGGGATGGGACGTTAAAGATAAAGGCAGTGCAAGCACGGGGTCATTACTGACCCACAGGGTTACCACGTTTACTAGGCAAACCGTGTGCACAGGGTGGTTTGCCACTGCCTTCCCCAGTTGTCTACACTTTACCTCCAGCAAGCTGTATATACATTTTACTGACTTCGGAAGGATGAGTCAATCTTGAGGCGGCTACCTGAAACCAACTTTCATTTGGATCAAAGCTGTTGACTGCAGTTTACCATTCTGTGCCATGAAGCACATTCTGACACACTAATCTACATGTATGTTGTGGCTATATATGCCTCTGAAACAAGACTATAGCATCAGTCATGACAGGTTTGGAATGTCAGCCTTTGAGAGTAAGGCATAGTCCTGGGCTACCTCCACCAAGAGATGTGAAGGCACAGGGTGGGTAGAAAAAACTTGAGGGGGGGGGATGGTTTGTCCCCTCTCCAAAAATCCCTGTCTCCAGCGTGGTATAGTGGTTAAGATCAGGTGCGCTCTAATCTGGAGAACCGGGTTTGATTCCTCACTCAGCCACTTGAGTTGTGGAGGCTTATCTGGTGAACCAGATTAGCTTGCACACTCCAACACATGCCATCTGGGTGACCTTGGGCTAGTTATTGTTCTTCAGAGCTCTCTCAGCCCTACCCATCTCACAGGGTGTTTGTGGGTGGGGGAAAGGGAAAGGAGCTTGTAAGCCTTACAGGAGACTCAAATCCAAACTCCTCTTCTTCTTCCAGTTTTTCAACAGGAAAAAATGGAAGTTTGGGGGAGCACTCAAAATGTTGACAGCTACAGTCCCTATGTATGCTGTGGACAGATACATAATATTTTCAACGATATTTTTATTGTTTAAAAGTGGCTCATTTCTCCCATAATTATTATGTTAAGATGCCTACAATGACAATACCCGACTGAAGAGCTTAATATTTTCATTGCTGTTAATTCAGCATCTGAATATGTTGCTGTTGTGACTGTTTGAGATTATTTCTGTCTAAATAATGCACTTTCTATTTATTACTACAACAATTGTTTTCTATTCTCAACATCCCCCTCCCCTCCAGATAGCAAAAAATAAGGCATATGAGCTCATGTTGTTCAGGGTACAGTAGCTTATGGCTCTCCCTCTAATATTGGGTAAATTTACAATTTTGCTTGCAGAAAACAAAAGCATCTACGGTGTTAAATTTCACAAAGATGGCAAACAGTACAACTGCGTACACTAAGTCACAAATGATGCATTTTGTTTTGTTTCAAGCAGTCAAATAAATTGTGGTTTGATATGGAAGAAAGAATAATTTCCATTGTTCACAAAATGCCCATTCCTTCATTTTGAAAAGCCACAGGGAAAAAAAACAAACCTCTATTCTTGTTTTTCAGAGTGCGCAAAACAGCTCACAACAGTAAAAATGAAAACCATGAACATCAGTTAAACTAAAACAGCTAAATCCAACAGGGGATACAACAATATCCATCATGGCAAAGATGGACCAAATGAAAATCAGTTAAATACAAAATGTTATCAGTACTGTGAAAAGCATCGAATGTAAACAGTGTAAATGCTCAGTGACTACAGCATAAATGGTCCAAATATGGGACAGAGACCTGGGTTCAAATGCCCACTTCACCATGAAAGATAATTGGGTCAAAAGGGGCTTGTTACCCTTTCAGCATGAACTACCTCACAACATTGTTATGCGGCTAAAATGGAAGCAACTAGACATACACTTTCCTAAGCCCCTTGGCTCGACCTTAGCAAGTATCTGGATTGGAGACATCCAAGGACTACGAGGTTCACGATGCAGAGACAGGAGCAGCAGTGGAGTAGGAGGTTAAGAGCTCGTGTATCTAATCTGGAGGAACCGGGTTTGATTCCCTGCTCTGCCGCTTGAGCTGTGGAGGCTTCTCTGGGGAATTCAGATTAGCCTGTACACTCCCACCCATGCCAGTTGGGTGACCTTGGGCTAGTCACAGTTCTTTTGAGCTCTCTCAGCCCCACCTACCTCACAGGGTGTTTGTTGTGAGGGGGGAAGGGCAAGGAGATTGTAAGCCCCTTTGAGTCTCCTGCAGGAGAGAAAGGGGGGATATAAATCCAAACTCTTCTTCTTCTTCTTCAATGGCAAACCACCTCCAAATGTTTCTTGCCTTGAAAAGTCTACTGGGTTGCCATAAGACAGCAGTTGTCTATGCTTTACCCTCAGGAAGCTGAGTACTCATCCTAACAACCTAAGAAGGATGGAAGGCTGAGACAATCTTGAGCTGGCTACCTGGAACCGATTTCTGTCATGATCGAACTCAGGTTGTGAGCAGACCGTTGACTGTTGCACTGCAGCTTACCACTTTGTGTCACAGGCGTTCTTATTTATTTCATTATTTATATCCCGCCTTTTTCCCCAATGGGGAGCCAAGCAGCTTGCATAATTCTCTTCTCCTCCTTTATTCTCACAACAACCCTGAAAGGCAGGTTAGACTGAGAATGTGTGACTGGCCCAAGGTTACCCAGGAAGCTTCTAAGGCAGAGTGGGGACTTGAACCTGGATTTCCCAGATCCTAGCCCAAGCACTATGCCATGCTGGCTCTCGGACTAGAAAACAAGCTCAATCTTTATTACAATCCCAGGCTCGTTCCGCACTTTCAAACTGCTGTCAGTGCTCTTTGAAGCTGTGCGGAATAGCAAAATCCACTTGCAAACAGTTGTGAAAGTGGTTTGAAAATGCATTATTTTGCCTGTGCAGAAGGGGCCCAAGATCAGAGAACAAATGCAGCAATCATGTAGTCTACAGTGATCGTATTAAGCAGTACTCGATATAGGCAATATGCAATGTTTAAAATACAAAATTAAATACTGGGTTATTGAAACTGAACCACAGTTTTCTATGCATGCTGTAGCACCTTAAAGGTAGCTTCGCTGGAGCTATCCGCAAGAAGGACGGAAATATATATAAGTGGTTTGTTCTGCCTGGGTATTTAGACAGACTAAGAGGAGGAAGAAGGAGGAGGAGATTGCATTTATGCCCCACCTTCCTCTCCTGTAAGGAGACTCAAGGTGGCTTACAAGCTCCTTTCCCTTCCTCTCTCCACAACAGACACCTTGTAAGGTAGATGGGGCTGAGAGAATTCCAAAGAACTGTGACTAGCCCAAGGTCACCCAGCAGGTTTCATGTGTAGGAGAGGGGAAACAAATCCAGTTCACCTGATAAGAGTCCGCCGCTCTTGTGGAGGGGTGGGAAATGGTTTTCCAGATTAGAGTCCACCTGCTCTTAACCGCCACACCAAACTGGCTCTCATGAGAAAACTTCAGCAGGATTGGTTGATATGCACACAACCTCGCTTCGCCCTCCACAAGCTTTCAGTTTTTTTGAACGTGGTCTTACCAAGCGGTCGTGAGGATGAAGACTGCAGTAGCTACTGGATTGTGGAATATGAGAAGAATTGCCCAACATCCCGCCATAACTAGGCTGATTCATCCCACTGGAGGAGCTCCACGGATCACTGCTGTGATGACCGTCTGCAAACGGAAAGAAAAACAGAGCTCCTCTGAAGGCTTGGTGATCTAACATTTTTACGTTGTGTTCCCCAGCAAATGTTAAAATTAGCATTCTAATAGGGTCTGATGCACACCTAATGTGTTACTTGAGTTGCATAACGGTTTTACGTTAAAAGACGGTAATCTCAAACGGGAAGCTCTAAATCACCCTCTTGCTTCCTAAGGGCTACACTAATTTTGTATAAGTACATGTGCACGGTAAAAGGTTTGCTAAACTGAACAGCAAATGACATTTCTCAAATCACAGCAAATGAGTCACAGGCCTTTCTGAGCAGAGGCTCCCCCCGCCCTTCTCGTTAGTACTATTTTTATTCAGAACCTTGTGCTGTTACAAATCTCTGCTGTAACAAAAAAGGGAACTTAAATTGCGCTTTTGTTGTTTGTTCAGCACAGCACCAATGAACGGGATACGCGCAAAAGAGGATTTAGTTTTCCTGCTTTTCGGAAACGTACTGCAGGGGTTTGGGGTTTTTGGGGGGAACCCTAAAGGAAAGACAAGGCATCACCACGCCGCATTTTTCACCTTCTCGCGAGGTGTCCTGCTATAAATCCTTGCATAATATTTATGGGCTCGCTCATGGATTGGGGATCTGCAAAATATACACAGACTCCCCATTTCTTCTAGAAAAAATTGCGCTTCACGTGTGCATTATCTCATTTTTAAATAGGAAAAATCTACAAATCCTTTTGTCTGGCTGTCATGGAGGATTACGGTTGGCTGGTGCATAATAGCTTCAAGTATGACTGTCGTACCCCTTCCAGACAGACAGACAGACAGACAGACAGACAGACAGACAGACAGACAGACAGACAGACAGACAGACAGACAAACAGACAAGAGGAACAAAACATGGGAAATCAGAACATGGTGCCCACTTTACCGTCCTTTAGCTACCAAATCGAGACATTTTTGTTCACTCGGGCTTAAAGGATTTCATCTTTTAAAGCTGTTTTCATGGTCTGTTTCAAACCTACGCACTATTCCATGGATATCATGTTGATGCTAAGGGTAGTGCAATCTGGGGGGGGAGGGGCGTAGTTGTGCCACAGTAGGAGATGGCACAGCTGTACCCCCTCCCAAGAGGTTTGCTGCACTGACTGCAATACTGGCCCCTGGAAGTGGCCCATGCAGCCCAATGGGTTGTGCCATTAATTTGGCAGTGTAAATCCATGCCAGAAAATGGGGGCGTTTCCAGGCTTGAAGGTCTCAGGAAGCCGACAAAGGTGGTTCCACCTCCAGGAACACCCATTCTGCGCCGACATGAGCTCCTGCACTGGAGGAGCATTGCCGCAACCGCTGTGCTGGCACCCATCACACAGCTCCCCAATTTTTTGATAAATCTAGAGCAGATCTGGGGAAAGGCAGCATATAAATGATCAGAATAAAGAAATGGAAACCACGGAAACCAAAAAAATCTTGATTTCAAAGCACAGTGGTGGATCTTCTTTAGATTTATTGTCCTATTTGCCATTGGTATTGAAAATCCAAATGTACAATGAAACATAATCCAGGCAACAGGAAGAGCCCCTTGATGGGATTTCCAGTTTTAAAAAAAGGGACAGCTGGTGTTCGTTACAAACATTACCTGCCAAAATAATTGTAAAATAATTTTTGAAAGCATATAGGGTTTACAGCTTAGTACCTGTTGGTTGTCAAGCAGGGTTTACGTAAATTAACTATCCCCCCACACCTTCTTCTCTTGGGGAGAGAACAGGTAGGACTTCCCTTCCTGAACACTGTGAAAGCAGATTGGTTGTGAGGGCCAAGAGTGGCTCAGATGAATTTAGGGGCCCCTTGCCACGCAACAGATGAAGAGGTTATTTCTTAGGCAAGGCGAAAAAGAAGAAGAAGAAGAAGAAGAAGAAGAGGAGGAGGAGGAGGAGGAGGAAGAGGAGGAGTTTGGATTTATGCCCCCCCTTTCTCTCCTGCAGGAGACTCAAAGCGGCTTACGATCTCCTTTCCCTTCCCCCCTCACAACAAACACCCTGTGAGGTAGGTGGGGCTGAGAGAGCTCCGTAGAGCTGTGACTAGCCCAAAGTCACCCAGCTGGCGTGTGTGGGAGCGTACAAGCTAATCTGAATTCCCCAGATAAGCCTCCACAGCTCAGGCGGCAGAGTGGGGAATCAAACCCGGTTCCTCCAGATTAGATACACGAGCTCTTAACCTCCTACGCCACTGCTGAGGAGATCGTTTTCTCCGGTGTTCCTCGATTAATGGAACTGAGAGGAGGCCAAAGAGTATAGTTCAGAGCTCTTATGTCACTACCAGATGTTCCTGTGAGGATCATGAATTCCTGCACTCATCACTACCCTGTACATTTAATTACTGGGGGCTGGGGAGGCTAACTTCATGCTCACAGAGTGCTCCTCAGATGCAGAGGCTGGTGCCAGTCTGCAACAAGGAACACAAAGCAAACGATACTCATTGTGTAGCCTTGGTATTACCTGTCCACCTCAATTACCTCTCAGTGTTACAGGAGGACAACATTGTGGGAGAAACCATGTGTACCACCATGAGCGATTTGGAGGAGGACTAGGCTAAGGTGATGGGAAAGGGCAAGACATAAATCCCAAAACGACAGAGGAATATCACACCACAGGGAAACACTACCAGACAGACAGACAACAAAACAGACGACAAGTTAGACAAGACAGGGAATTTCTGTACCACAAACACAAGGAGGGGCTAAAGGTCCTTGCTCTCCCTTTTGAGGCAGGAAAAATACTGACCTAACATGGAGAACAAGGACAAGACAGGAAGTTGAAAAATTACAAGATCCTGCCTCCCCGTGATTGGGGTACGAAATCACCCATCCAAGATGGCTTCTGCCTCCAGGAGAACAAACATGTTAGTACCCTACTGTGACTCTGAATCTGGATTACAGCTTTTAATGTATGGAATGTGCCAAATCCTTGATGCTTTGTTTGTCCCATTTTACAATACTCATTTTACAAATGGAGACTCAAGAACAGCGAATATCATCTTCTCGACAGTGAATGGAGTGTAGCATAGAAATCTTCTGGATCCAACCCACCACCCACGGGCTCCCAAAATGCATGCAAACAAGATCCTGATCAAGGGCACCATTTGTACCTTGCATGAAGAAGGAACTAGGAAAAGTGCTGGCTGCTGGTTTTGAGGATGGATAGCCTGGTGAATCTCGATTGTAGTCGGCAGTGCTTGCAGAAGGGGCATAAACCTATGGAGACAGAGAGAGAGAAAGACATTTTGTCGTACAATTCCAAAAACGATAGAAATACATTGAGGAGAAGGCTCAAGGAGCGCACCGAAAAGAACACTGAAACGTGACAGCATGGAAACCAGTAAGCAGTGAACTATATCTGCTATATCTAGTTACAAACACTCCATAAAACATATGCACGAAAGAAGTGTAATATTTTTCAAGAATCGTTAAGTGCCATGCTTTGTGGAAATATGTGGATTTCACACTTTCAAAAAGACAACAAAAATTAAAGATATGCAGGAAATCAACACTTCAGCCTTGCAACTGAAAAATGAAATTTAGAAAGCCATGTTCTCAAGAGGACTAAACATATCCTGGGATACTAAATTGCTATGATCCTTGCTGAGAAGCTTGAAAGAACCATTAAAACCAAGACCACCAACAAAGCGTCCATGCACTTCAGGAGAGGAAGCCCTCTTTTTAGTACTTAGCATATTTGTATTTCCAATAAGCTTCGCAAGTATGCCAAAACATAATTTACTTAACGTTTGTTCATTAATACATCAGAGATTTTCCTAACCATTTCTTCTCATAGATAGCGACCCCGCCCATTTTCTTGCTTTGACTTCATTTTAACAGAACAAAATCAATTTAAAGCTAAATATAAAAAAGTACAGTTTAATGGAGTTGTTTTTTTAAAAAATTTTTTGCTTGTTTTTAACATACATGCAGATACCTGCACATTTCAAATACATGTTTCTGTTTTTCCAAAATTCCACCCTCCAGATGGTCAAGGAGACCAAAACACACCCATCACCTTGATGGAAATGGATACCTCCCTGCTTCCATTTTGAAACAGGCGGCTAATCACAAAATTGGCAGCCAGCCTACTCCTGTGTTCCCGGGTCACAAGCAAAGGAAAGACATTCACTAAGCACAACAGTAGGAAGGGAAGAGAAGCAGAAGAAAAACACGCTTCACAAATCTTACAACCATTTCTTTCTGAGAGGCAAACCACAAGCAAAGAGGGGAATCCTTACAATACTAGTAATGACTAATGACCAGTTTCTGCCGAAACACAGCAACCTAGTAAATAAAGACACTAGATCGCCAAGTAAACGATTCGCAAGGTGGGGGGCTTCCCAGTTTACATGGACCGCAATATATCATAGGATACAATCTGCCCCAACAATCTCGGGTGTAAATTCTAGTAGTGATTTTTAAAATTATTTTTTGGAGACAAAAAAAGTATTCAAAAGAACACTGCCCGACTGGTAGGACAGTCAGAGTCAGGCTAAAAGGAGGGAGCTGAGAAAATCTGGTGATGTCACCCTTTTTATTAATTTTTTATTAAGTGGTTTTATTACCGTATGTACATGAGCCCCAGGGCTTCGAGCTTATTTTGGAACGGGAAGAGGTAATGGGTAATTACTACCACGGATCTAACAGTGTACATGGAGCACGGGGCACCCGGAATATTGGAGTAACTCCTTGAACTTACCCCAATCCTCCACCTAAACTACCATAATTTTTTTTAAGTTAGGCTTGACTGCAAGTCCAGCTTTGGTTTTTTGTTTGCTTCTTTAAAATTGTACTTCAATTAGAACAAAAATCTAAAACTAATGAAAGAACCAAGTGTTGGGCTCTCTCTAGTCCCAGCTCCATAGATATTTATCAAAGATAACCTATGTGGTTGAGAAATGAACTTGAGAAGGCAGGATAAGGGTCAGGTAGTATCCCTTTTGAAAGGAGACAATCTCATAAAGATTTCAGAACTTTGGTTTTTTTTTCATTCAACATAATTTTATGTTGTCTTATACATGTGTTTAATAAATGCACGTCCAGAGGACAGTTACGCACATATATAGCCCTTCTATCCGATGGTCCTGAGTTTATTACAACTTTTAAAAGATGCTACATCAAGGGTGTAGTAAGGCAAAAGGGCACCCGGGGCAAAAGGGCACGCCACACCCCACGATAGCTACGCCCCCCCCCGCCCCCTGTGCCCCATGGTAGCTACGCCCCTGGCAGCCACTTACCTGAGCCGCCAGGATAATCAAATGACATTCCAGAACTCTGAGAAAACCACTGATCTTGTGCAAATGGAAGTGCTCATCCAAGAGGAAGTGCACTCCACATCAGAGACTATGTAGTGTGCATCGAACTTGTTCACAAGATCTAAGCTAGGATTGCAACCTCCTTGTTGGGAAACACCTGGAGATTTAGAGGGGTGCCGGGCATGGGTTGGGGAGGGGAGGGAAGAGACCTCAGCAGGGTATAATGCCACAAAGCCCACCCTCCAAAGCAACCATTTTCTCTAGGGAACTGATCTCTTTTATCCGGAGTCCAATTATAATTCTGAGAGATCTCCAATTTCCATCTGCAGGTTGTCAACCATAATCCAGGCCTACGTCTGGTATTTTGATTTTGCATGTATAGAAAGCACATTTTGAAAGAGTACACTGAACACACTGAATGAAATGCCTCAGAAGCAGGTTCATCACATAGGGCTTGTGTTTGTCTGTTGGAGCTCTCTTACTGGAGGACAATGAGCCAATCATTACTGTTTTGGCTGCGTATTGTCAAGAGTGCAGCCAACCATGACAGCCATAGCACACGCGGATCCAGACCTTCAGCTGCTGACAGAGTTATGGAATCAGACGTTCAGTGATACCAGATTCAACAGATGAAAACTTTTGGTTTGGTGCTTGATGACATTGTGGGAAAAAACCACATTTAAATTCTGTCAATAAGTTTTTCTGGGGGAGGAGGGAAATGCAAATCGGAATACAAAATGTTTTGTCTTGGTTTTCCTAAAACACGCTTAAAAAACAACACGGTGGTAAAATATGCATTGAATTTAGAGTTAACCTGTAGCCAAAGATGAGTTGGCTGGAAGTCACTATATGACGTGTAATGGGCTTTGTGTTATGTTTCTTTTTTTCTTTTCATATGTTTATGTGTTCTGTGTGTTGTCTTTTTATGTGGGAAAATGAAATAAAAATATTATTAAAAGAAAACAACATGGTGGTTTGATTTTGCATGAAAATCATTTACACCTCTTAACTTTCATGCCTGGCAATTTCTGGCCTTACAAGTTGTGTAGCAGAGTCTCACACGTGTTCTCTTGCAAGGAAGCTCCACTAAAGCTCTACTAAAGTAATTGCACCTATGAATGCTGTTAAGAGCTCAACTAGAGGAATGCTGCCGCTCTGCCTGTCTTTGTCCATTTTGCTTCATGGTGGCTAAATTAACACAATGCATCAGATGATGTCATTGCGCCATCCATTGCTCTACTCTAGTTGCTCACAGACAATTATGAGAGATGGAGCAGTAACAGAACACGCCAAGAACATGAGAAAAAAAAAGTTCTTCTGTATTTCCAGGTCATGGGGTCATTTTTCCCCATGGCACAGTCAGGAAGAGCAAGTCAATAATGTGAAAAGCCCCACACCGCATCTACCCGTCAAGCATAATGTAAACTGTCGAGAACATGAGCAAGTTGATTCGAGCTCCCTCTTTCCCATTAATTGATTCTCAACTGCCCTCCACATTCCATCTCTTTTGGAACATATACCACATCAGGCTATTTTTTTTTGTTCTTTTGACTTATTAAACATCTCCCAAAGCAAACAGAGACCCCCACATTCCTGTGAGTTTGGGTTTATAACTGTTGTGCAGATTTCGTTAATCACCCAGAGGACAGATCCCCTCCCCACCAACAACACTTCACAGTGTGATGCTTAATGTGATGACAAAAGGTGTATAACCAGAGGTGGGATCCAACCAGTTCTCACCACTTCTCTAGAAGTGGTTACTAATTTTTTCTGAGTGCCGAGAAGGGGTTACTAAAGCAACCTCCCTGCCCAATAGGGACGGCAGGTGTGTGCGTGCGGCGGTGCCACTGTTTGAATCCCACCACCATCGGAACCTGTTATTTAATTTTTTGGATCCCACCACTGTGCATAACGTCATGACATAAGGCATCAAACAACTCAATACATGAATAACAACAATAAGAAAATAAGAAGCACTAGAAAACAACAACTGCACCAAATAAAGCCAAGAGAAAGAAAAACAAGCCAGAGAAAACTCACATTCTAATATCTGTGATCAAAACCCTCCTACTCTAAACAGCGAGGCCACGATCCAATACAAAATTAAGCATGATCAAACCCACTAACACACTTAAGTCAGCATCGACGACTTTAGAACTGTTGATATAGATATACTTTAATTGCTTGCAGGTCCTGTTCACTGATGCTGAGATATAAATACAAGTAAGCAAGTCACAGCAGGAACCTTCCATGAACTGTCGGTGGATTGGATTGCAATTATGATCTGCGTGTCATGTGCTTCAGGAAACGACTCATCCCCAGGCCCACTCACATGAATGCCTTCTTCAGTTTTTCAAAAGGACACAAAGTCCTGACACTAACTCTGGAAAGGCTCATCTGATATTGTTCTCTTCTCTGAACCTGTGACAGCAGGCACCAACTTGCAAACCACCCATGCATAAACACTGAGCGTCATTTTGCCCGAGTTCATGTGAACCCAACCTCAGATAATGAACCGTATTCAACCTGGGTCTTAAAGTCACATGAAGGGGGGGGGGGGGGTTGGGGGGGGTTGGAAATGAAATGCAAATGCAAGCAGATGTGCAGATTTCACCTAGGAGGTTTGGATTTCTGCCAGTTCATCCTCCATGATGGTACATCAACCAAGGTTTATTGCTTGAAGTTGGGCCTAGGCCAAGATATCTAGCAAATACAATGTGGTGAACAGTGAGAGAACGTCTTTTGTGTAAAGCACACCAAACGATATAAGATATAGCTGCCTTTTTCATCCCAGCTTTGACGAGAATTTTCTCCTCCAACTGGAAGAATGATGATTCTTTTTTTAAAATGTTTTTATTGTTAATAACAAAAGAATATATAAACAAAATACATAAATATAGAACAGACATATTGACATAAAACATAGACAAATTACATACGCATAGAACAAACCTAACAAACTTATATATCTTCAACCCTAACCCAAACCCTTCGGCACCACACACTCATACACACACACATAAAAAAGAAGAAAAAACTACAGAAGAAAAATATAATGCATATATATATGATGATTCATAGGGGTTTCCTTGCACTTATTTGCAGTACACTGTACATGACCATCCGCCAGTAAACAATGATTAAACAAGCATTTCTTATACAAAAGTACATCTGCATTCCCTTTCATTACATATTTACAAACAGGATGAGGACATCTAAACAAAAGGCTTGCGTATTTACACCTATGCATTCCAGTTCCACACATTGGCCTTAAAGTTATTTCCTTCCTTGCTCACTTCCATATGCGCACGTTCATTTGAAACCAGGCCTCAAGGAAATTGGTGTGTCTAAATAGCAGTTAAATAAGAATAAGCTTTTGAAATTTTTCACGCCAGAAAAATGCAAATTCCGATTCAGATGCAAACTCAAAATAGTCATTAATACGAGCAATCATACAACACAATTAATAAATTCTTGATAACCGGTTACTAGAAACGTGTTTGTCAGGTCACAGTAATTGCAAAATTAATAGCCATGTTTTGAAATTCTCCAACATCAAGACATAATGAACATCCAAACTGAAACCTCAAAAAACATACAGGCAAAATGACACTAGACAGTACACACACAATATACTCGTGTAAAATATATGTATATGTATGTGTGGATGGATGGATGGACGGACGGACGGATGGACGGACGGACACACACACACTTATACGAATATACATAGATGCTTGTCTAAAGACATACCTAGAAAATTTATCTGAATTTGAATATTTGAATGTATTTGAATATCATACTTTTATCATTATTATTTATACATCTACTCGCAAGGGCTTAGTTTGTTAGAATGTTTATTACGGTCATTAAGTGTAAAACAAGGTTTTCAACATAAACCACAAGACACACAAGAACTGCAATAAAATGTTTTCTGTGTCATATCCTCTTCCTGCCCACCATAGAGTTAAACATACCAAAAAAGCACAAAACTTTAAATATGTACAGAACTTGACATCTGTAAGGAGTCTGGCTTCAGTATATGCGTGAACATGTGTGCTTGTGCGCATCATCAAATCACAGCTGACTTACAGCAACTCCATAGGGTTTTCAAAGCAAGGGACTTTGGGAGGTGGTTTGCCATTGCCTGCCTCCATGAGGACTGAGAGAGTTCTGAGAGAACTGTGACTGGCCCAAGGTCACCCAGCAGGCTTCAGGTGGAGAGGTGGAGAATTGAACCCAGTTCTCTTGATTGGAATCCACTGCTCCTAACCACTACACCACACTGGTGTCAGTATTTGTTATTTATTTAGAAGATTTATATTCCACCTTTCAGTTCAATCAAGTGCACATCTGTGACAGACAGGAAGACGGCATGTTGGAGAAAAGTCAGAGGGCAGACAGTTCAAAGGGTAGCTTTGCCTGGAAAAGTGGTTTAACTGTACTCCTGGGAGAATACAGAGTTGTGAGACCTATTTTCAGCGAGGAGCAGATCTGGTGACTCTAAGGCTGATTCCGCATGGGCCAAAAACAGTGGTGTGAAAATGGTGTGAAAACAGTATAAACCCTTTTACACCGTTTTAAACCCTTTTACACCATTTTCACACTGTTTTCACACTGCTGTTTTTGGCCCATGCGGAATGAGCCTTAGAAAAGGGCAGGCTGGTGAGGGTGGAATTCTGAGTGTGTATGAAAGACTCCAACCCAGTGGCTGTACAGTGACAGTATGTGTGTACATTCAAGTTTTAAAGGGTACTGATATTGACATACCAGGGATCAGTATGAGGCACCTTCATGTCTTCCCATGACCTGGGAACAAACATGACTGCAATTGCATCATCCCTATGACCCATTCCAATGAATGTTGGATGCAGCAATCAACATGCTCCATGCGGCATTCTGGGCCAACTGAAGCTTCCAAACATTTTTCAGGGGAAGCCCCTTGTAGACTGTACTGCCGTCATCCAATCTAGATGTTACTAGGGCATGCACTATGGCAGCCAAATCTCTTCCGTCCAGTAAAGGCCACCCCTGGTCAAACTGGGACATGAAGACAGTGGCTGAAGTATTGAAGCTTTAGGGAAGACTTCTGAAAACCTGAAATGCTTAGCATATGAGACCTCAGGATTAATGCAGTGAGCTGCACAGAAGGTAGAAGGAAGAGACCATAACACAGTGTATCTTAACTGGTACTTTGTATGTCTGACCGTTTCTGCACGGCCACGCTGGGGGTTGGGTTGGCGTACATGGCCAGAACTGAACCCCGGGACTATTTGCATGTAAACGGTCCCTGAAAGTAGCGAGATATGGGAGAAACGGCACTTTCGCGGGCTGCCGTCATCTGATCGACCTACAGCGCTTCTCCTGCGCGACCGTCGGGCGCGTTGCGAAACCATGGGGACATGCCCCCACCTGCCCTGCGTGACCGCTCGTCGCAGGTCGCGGGAAGCGAGGGAATATCCCCAGGCGCTTAGCGACGCTACCGGATCAGTCACGAAGAGTAGGTGCGATAGAATGGCAAAGGTGGGAGGGATAAAGCGCCTTCCAGCTGCTGCCGTGCTCGCACAGCGAGGTGGGAAAATGGAGGTATTCCGGCGCTGGGGAGGCGTGAGGGTGAAGCGCTGACTCGCGAAACAACTGTTGCCCCTATGCGTTTCAGCTCCCTGGGGACGGGCGTTTTTGCCGTCCCCTGGGCGCTGTATTTGGCCCATGCGGAAAGGGCGCCTATGCATGTCCATGATGAGTATATGAGACACAGCACATATAGGCACTATGAATTTCATTGGGTTTCTATACCATTTTCTAACTTACCATGTTTCTTACCTGTATGCGTACACAAATATGTGTATACACAAAAGCACACACAAATACAAACATATAGATGCTGGATCTGGACCAATGCAGATTATTTTCTTAATGAAAATAAATGCCTTTTGGGAGCTTAAAGTATCCAACGCAACCCAGCAATTTTTGTTCCTTAATTTGTTCCTGAATTGTTGGCAATCAGAGGTGGCCAGGGAAGTCGCCAAGTTTGCAGATGACACCAAATTAATCAGGATGGGGTAAGCTAAGCCTGCCTGTGAAGAGATCCAAGGCAATCTGTCCAAACTGTGTCAGCAGCCAACACAAGGGAAACAAGGTTCAATGAAAATAACAGTAAAGTTCACAAAGTAAATGTGAAGCAAACATCATAGTTTTACTTATATTTTGACAGGATATGCAGTGCTGGAAGCCATGCTGAGATCATGGTGGGAAGCTCGGTGAATCGTGTCAGTGAATAAAGCAAATTCCAAACTTGGGATTCAGGCTCACATTTGGGTCTCATGCTACAGGCTCAAGAGCTGAGTGTTTGACGGACTTTCCTACTCACATTCAAACAGTTAAAACACATTTGATGCGGAAATGCTGAACCACTCCATGCTCACAAATATGTTGTAATTTTGACACCTGTTACCCCCCATCCACTGTCAAATAATAAGACAAGCTTTGAAAGAATGAACTATAAAGGGGGGGGGGAGGAGGTATTACAAACTTACTCATTTGGACTCTGATCTTCCTTCCTATCAGCTTATTTGCTATATACTACTGTGTCTCCCTGAAAATAAGACAGGGGCTTATATTAATTTTTGCTCCCAAAGATTGGTTAGGGCTTATTTTCAGGGGGTGTCTTATTTTCCCCCCATGATTTTGCACCCCCCATGTGACCAGATCAGCTGCGCCGGGGAATCTATAACTAGGGCTTATTTTTGGAGCAGGGCTAATATTTCAAGCATCCTCCAAAACTCCCGAAAAATCATGCTAGGGCTGCTTTTGGGGATAGGTCTTATTTTAGGGGAAACAGGGTAATGGCTTCTGAACAGTTTGTAGCCAGGGGAGTTTGTGTTTTGTGCGTTTGCGTGCCATCAAGTCACAGCTGACTTATGGTAACAAGATCTTCAGAGGTAGTTTGCCTTTGCCTGTCTCTGTGTGGGCTGACAGAGTTCCCAGAGAACTGTGAATGGTCCAAGGCCACCGAGCAGGCTTCGTGTGGAAGAGTGGGGAATTGAACCCAGTTCTCCAGATTAGAGTCTGCTGCTCTTAAACACTATACCACCATTGGCTCTCTGCACAGCTTTATGGAAGTTAAAGTTCCTTTTTCCTCCCTTTTAGTAGTATGCGCTTTTGACCAGAGGTCTTAAACGTAAAAAAAATCAATACAATAAAGCAGAACACACACACACACACACACACACACAAATATTTCAATATTCATATACAATTTTCAGAGGAAGCATTAACAAATTAACAACCCATCCTGATAGGGCCTTAAAGAAATCACTGTTGCTAAACTTTGGCAATGGATTGAGCTATTATTGGATCAGCATCTGCCAACAGCACGAGCCCTGCAGGGACAGGGCCGGAGATACATCAAATAAATAAATAAATAAAACAAAAAGAAATCACCTCAGATTCAGCAGAAAGCTGGATGGGCATGTGCCAAAGAACTCTAGGAATTGAACACAGATTGCAAGGATTATATCTTTATTGCACCAGAATTGCAAAAGCAAAAAAAATAATAATCTAAGAGTAGGGTTATAGGAAAGCAACACCACAATTCCATGGTCAGCCAAAAAAAACATTGGGTGCCCCATCCAATGACCTGGCAACTGGCTGTGAATGCCCTGGCCGGCTGCCATAAGGAAGCTTCCTGGTGGTATGGGAAGGCTTAAAATGCAAAAAAGCCCCCCTACTACCGAGAACCCCCCATTAGATAGACTTATGCCACCTTTTTGATGGTGCAAGTGTAGAAGCCCCGGCCACTGGTACAATGGGGCCAAGTAGCATTTGGTCCTCCCAGGCAACATCACTGGTCTACCACTGGGGGCGCAGGGACGATGGGGCAGCACTCTCACACTGCATCCCACTGCCGGGAAGGGCTGTGTTGGCCACCCGCTGACAGATTCGCCCCTCTGTGAGGGAAAATCTGCCGGCGTGGCCCTGAACCACTTGCACTGATGGATTCATACACACACCCCTTTAGATGGGGCTGTCAGCCTGTCCAAGTGAGAAAGCATGCCTGTAACTAGGGACTATTAGGAAATTTCAGTTTGAGGAGAGGGGAAAAATGCCTACTGTGGAAACAGAACATGTTCACCTTGCATACGACTATCTACTAACATAGTCCAGATTAATAACCATCTTTCTGATGGTCCTCGATGCTTTCCCATAATCCTTATTCCTAACCATGAGGGAAAGGTCAAGGGACTAGAGTCTATTATTCACACATTTTCCCTAAACATCTCTGGAAGTGATGTAAACCGCCCTGAGCCCTGAGGGGAGGGCGGTATAAAAGTGGAATTAATAAATAAAATATAAATAATAAGTATTTTCTTTCAATAGATGCAAAAGTCCTCTAGAGCACTGGGAATTAAACTTAAGAACATAAGAACGAGCCTGCTGGATCAGACCAGAGTCCATCCAGTCCGGCACACTGCTACTCACAGTGGCCCACCGGATGCCTTTGGGAGCTCACATGCAGGATGTGAAAGCAATGGCCTTCTGCCGCTGCTCCCGAGCACCTGGTTTGCTAAGGCCTTTGCAATCTCAGATCAAGGAGGATCAGGATTGGTAGCCATAGATCGACTTCTCCTCCATAAATCTGTCCAAGCCCCTTTTAATGCTATCCAAGTTAGTGGATATCACCACCTCCTGTGGCAGCATATTCCAAAACTTTATTTTGTCCTGTGTCAGTTAAAAATATTTGTTTACACTTCTTCTCCTGTGGAGTTAATAAAGCTGTGCCTTGCTTTGTCTGATCCAGTGGGACAGCTTTCATGAAGAAATTAATAAAGAGGGGGGCACCAATACTTGGGCATCCACTGGACCTGCTTGTGAACCCAGTGCAACTGTCTTGTGCGGATACAAGCACAGGATTCTAGCAAAAAGCCAGTAAGGGGCTTTCCCCACTATAGAAGGGAGCTAAGGTCGACTTGGTTCCCTTCAGTGGAGGGCGATTCCAGGCTGTCCCCACAGCAACTGAGTTGGCCTCCTGGAACTGAGCTAAGTGGGCGGGATCATCTTGGTGCCTGTTTCACTCCTCGATCGTGATTGGCGCTTGTGTTACGGCGGGAAACGGGAGCATTCTTTTTTTTTTTTTACAGTTTTTACAGTTTACAGTTACATGCACTTTCTGCCCGCCACGACTCTCCCGTTCTACGCATGCCACAAAAGCGGCTTGTGATTGGGTTGAGCAGGATGAGGTGTCGTTTCGATGCTTCCCCCCTTCGAAGCTTCGAAGCGGTATCAACCTTGTTCTGGCAGAAAAGTGTAGTCCCTCCCTTGCATGCCACCCCTCCCTCCCTCCCCTCCCTCCCGTAGCTAGGGTGGGTGGGCCATGCCCAGATGCCGGGTCCCCTCCCCTTCCCTCCCCGCCTTGCATTGCCACCGCTCACTCCCCTCCCCTCCCAGCTGGCATGCCACCCCTCCCTCCCCCTCCCCTCCGTTGGGAGTGGGTGGGCCATGCCTCACCCCGAATGCGGGTCCCCTCCCCTTCCCTCCCTTGCATGCCACCACCCCTCCACTCCCTCCCCCCCCTCCCATGCATGCCACCCCTCCCTCCCCCTCCCTCCGTTAGGGTGGGTGGGCCATGCCCAGATGCCGGGTCCCCTCCCCTTCCCTCCCTTGCATGCCACCCCTCACTCCCTCCCCTCCCATGCATGCCACCCCTCCCTCCCCCTCCCTCTGTTAGGGTGGGTGGGCCATGCCCAGATGCCGGGTCCCCTCCCCTTCCCTCCCTTGCATTCAGGGGGGCAAAAGTTATGGACACTCAAAGGGGTATCCCCCAACAAGGATGTTGCAGTTCTGAAGGGAGGGGAACTGAGACAAAACAATGTTGAGCTCGGTGGCAGTGGGGATTCACTGAGGCGAACCTAGGTAGAAACCAGCACAACTCTGTCAGTGGGGAAAGCCCCTAAGACACATGCCTTTGTTTCTTGGGTGTTTTAGAAGGCCACAGAGGGATCGGGAAATTCTACATCACTGTGATGTCACTTCTGGGGTAACGTTGGAAGTCATGTTGTGATGTCGTGACACAGCTTGTTTACAAGTCACCCCCTCTGCCTACCTGCCACCGGTTGCCAGTGTTTCCATGGCAATTCTTGTTCAGTTCCTCACCACAGCCCCTGACCCATGTGGCTTTTGTCCACAGAGGACCCTTGAATGCAAGGAGTGGGATTTCTGGGTGCCCAAAAGGGTTGCCAGAGGAAAAACTGGCAGGATCCTCCCTGACTTCCTCCTATTTGGAATCTTGAGCGGTCAGACTGTTTTACGCCAGGCAAGGGGGCAGGGAAGACACTAAAATATCTTCATCTATGCCATATACCAAATTATTATGAAAGCATACATTGTTATTATTATTATTATTATTATTTATTTGACTTAATATACCGCCCAATCCCCAAAGGGCTCTGGGCGGTGTACATCATAAAATCACATAAAACATCATAAACATCCATAAGTTATAATAAAACAGCAATTATAATATATCAAGATGGCGTCCTATCTAGACCTAATCCCTTTAACAAGAGGGGGTAATGGTCCCGGTGGTATAAGGGAACCATAGATCTTAATAATGGATCCCGTTGGCATTGGGATTCCAACCTAGGGGAAGGAAGGGGGCACTCAGCGGCTGGTTTCTCTAAAAGCCCGGTGTTTTTAAATACAGATCCTGCACTTTTTGCTCCTAACAAGTGGCATCATCAGACTACCTATTATACACTGTTCCTGATGTTGGCACACAGATCCCTTAATCGCATGACAAAAGAACCCGATGCAACTAAACAGATGCACTTTTACCACATTAATTTATTTAGATGATTTCTCTGCCACATCTACGGAAAGCCTGCTCAAGGCAGTTTACAAAGTGAAAAAGAACACCATAAAACTGTAACAATCAATACAAGAGAAAAAGCCCAGTATTATTATTATTAAAAGGTGCTTAATTGTATAGATCACTTTCCTGCACAGAGTATCACAGAATAGAGAAATCTGAATCAAAAGGAATGAGCCAGAACTATCTACCCCTTTGGTTCAGCCTTGGTGAGGTTGACCCAGTATTTGCAAGTCATTTAAGAAGAGGAGGAGTTTGGATTTATACCCCACATTTCTCCCCTGTAAGCAGGCCCAAGTTGGCTTACAAACTCCTTTCCCTTCCTCTCTCCATAACAGACATCTTGTGAGGTAGGTGGGGCTGAAAGAGTTCTGAGAAGTGTGATTAGCCCAAGGGCACCGAGCAGAACTGTAAAAGTGAGGAAACAAATCTAGTTCATCAAATAAGAGTCCACCACTCATAGGGAAGAGTCATCAATCAACCCAGTTCTTCAGATTAGAGTCCACTGCTCTTAACCACTACACCACTCTGGTTCTCAAGTGGTATCTATCACAAGAATTCAATCCTGTTCAAGCCCTACCTGCAAATCTCAGTATTAGACCCACCAGCCACCCTTGGACTGATCTGAAAAGGTCTACAAGGCTATTACCCCTTTCTGGACTTTGCACCAAGACTGCTGTCATCTTATTCCTTGTGCTAGAAACTGCCTTAGGAACAGCTTCTACTACTAGGTCTTGCACTGCCTCTGGGATAACAAACAGGCTTTTCGAATGGCATTGTGTTGTCCACAACAGAACTTGACATTTGATAATATGACCAATTAGTTTTTCCAAACATCTGGATTGCATAACGTTTATATGGTAAATATGTGCTCACAAAGAAGCAATCCTATCTAAAGTGAAGGTTTTATGCCTTTCTTGTCTCTATTTTCTTTGACAGCAGGATTGCAGGCTATACTGAAAGGAAGTCACTCCCGCCGGCATAACAGAAGGCAGGTTTAAATCTGATGAGCTTCCATGAAAGGTTAACATTTTCCTGGAATGTTGAAAAAAACAAGAACAACCCTGATGTTCCATCCAATGGGAAGCAAGTCCCCCAAACCCAAAGCATCATTAACTCAAACATTTTTCAGAGAGAATACGTAAGAAAACCAATGTGATATTGGGAAATCTCTACAAGAGGTTATCAGCCCCGGCCCCACTCCCTCAAACTACGAGGAGGAGGAGGAGGAGGAGGAGGAGGAGGAGGAGAAGGAGGAGGATTAGGAGAAGGAGAAAGAGAAGAAGAAGAAAAAGAAGAAGAGGAGGAGGAGGAGGAGTTTGGATTTATATCCTCCCTTTCTCTCCTGCAGGAGACTCAAAGGGGCTTACAATCTCCTTTCCCTTCCCCTCTCATAACAAACACCCTGTGAGGTAGGTGGGGCTGAGAGAGCTCCGAGAAGCTGTGACTAGCCCAAGGTCACCCAGCTGGCATGTGTTGGAGGGCACAAGCTAATCTAGTTCACTGTACTGTACTATAGTCCTGTAGTTCATTCCATAGCAAAAAGGCCAAGGCAAGACAGAAGGAAGCCCTTTTTGCACGGGTGGAATAGAGTGCCCCAGGGACGGCAAAAACGCAGTCCCTGGGAAAGCGTTCGCACAGGAGGCTTTGCAGCAGCACTGTCCTGGCCACCCCGAAGCGGTGTGAAGCCGCCGCTTTAAACCTCACTCATCGAGCTAGGTTTTTGAAAAGCGGTGTTTTCCTGCTGACGTGGTGCGAACCGCACCACTGGGAAGTCGCCACTTTCCCCCTCCCCTCCCCTCTTCTTCCAGTGTCGCTGGACCAAAGGAGAGGCGGCTCCATGCAGAGCCACCTCTCTGGCTGAGGAGAAAGTTGGGGCTGCTCGCACGCTACTGTGCGAACAGTCCCCGAGCCTCCACCGGCATAATTTATAATAATAATTTATGCCGGTGGAGGTTCGTTTCCGTTGCTGTGCGGAAACAGCCTTACTTTCCCACATGCAGAACTTCTAGTTTTGTCAGGCTGAAATTACATTGGAAATTCCCCTTGAAGCTTTGCCCTGGCCTACTGGAGATGGATTTTTGTCCATCTCAACAGCATCCTTGTGAGGAAGGTGGACCTGTGTAACCAGAAACACTTTGGCTGTATCCGCACATGCAAAATAATGCACTTCCAGTGCACTTTGCAGCGGGATTTTACTGTGCGAAATAGCAAAATCCACTTGCACACAATTGTGAAAGTGGATTGGAAGTGCATTATTCTGCATGTGCAGAAGGGGCCTTTGATAGCAAAACCCCAAGTGAATTAATTTCTGTTGGTTCATGTTATCACTCTGAAAGGCTAAGAGGTCTGACATTCCTACAACATCCAACCAACAAAAAGCTGGTCATTCGTAGCTGGATTTTATCTTTTTTCAATGATGATAGCTTCACACTGGTCTCAAGAAAAAGGCGATTCAGCATACACCGTTACTTTTTGACCAACCCTTCAAACCCTGCACAAGAGATCTCCTCTTCATTCTATTAAATACAGAATTTAGTTGGCCTGAATTTAGGGTACAGCCTGCTGAGAAGATCACTGAGCATGCAAAGTCCTTACTATAAAGCTCACTTTTGGGGCTTGAGGCACAGAAGTTGGAGAAATGTTTAGGTACACGAGCCTTGAAGTTCCCTTTTAAAGCCCACTCCACTGGCCTGCCATTAGGACCTCAATAGGAGTGACTTTCCATCAGTCCCGGCTGTTATCTTGCTTCTGAGATTGAATAAGCCCCTATTTAAATTGGGAAGGGTGAAATATTCAAGGCAAACATGCAGCAACCTGAGAATAACCTGAGGTAATGGCTATGTATTTTTTTTTGCCAAATACATCATTCTGGGAATGCTTGCCACTATAAATAACGCCCAAATGAAATTTCTGATCTGGGATAAAAGAACAGAATTTACAACGTCTGAGTTAATCTCGATAATCCAGGATGAATAAACTCTCTTAACTCAAGCAAATAGTGCATGACATGCTACTTTTTCCAGTGGGTGAGAATTCTGAATCCAACCATACTGCACAGTGGAACAAGGGTAACCAACATCTGATATCTAAAACCCCACACCTAGCCAAGGGCTGGGGCAAATCCTTGGTCATGGGTTGAAGCAGAGGCTGGGTAAACTGGTGGGCCCACAGGGTATGAGATCAGGGAATTTGGGTCAGGATCAGAGGCTGATGTGAGCAGGGAATTTTTTTGTGGGTGTGGGAGCATAGACGGGAGGTTTTGACTGGCTCCAGGGACTGGTTAGCTGTTTGGGGCAGATCCAGATGTACAGCCCAGTGCAAAATCTGCCTAGTCATCTTTTAAAAAGGGAGAAACAATCTGTCCTATTCTTGTCTGGCAGCTGTTTTCAAAACAACAACTGTATTCTTTTTTTCCAGTTGGTTGGTAATCCAAAATAGAACTTAAAATATGCGTTCAGGTAGCAATCCTTATACATAATCTACTACGGGTTGAAAGGTTGCAATGACAAACATGTGCCCAGGAGTCATTAAGTGAATTCTGTGCACCCATTGGCTGGGGGTTTGTCTCTTATATTCCAATCTCTTCTGCGCCCTCTTCCAACCCCATAAACAACATGGCCGCCAGCCTCATCTTCATTTCCCCGTGCCTTCTCCCAACCCTCCAGCAACATGCCCAGGATTGGGACAGCAGCAGCAGCCCCCTCCCCGTTCCCCTGACCTCTCCAACCTCCCAACAACATACCCTGGCTGCCTGCTGCCCCCATCCCCTCCCCATTCCCCCATCCAACCTCTCCCACCCCCTACACACCACCCCAAGATGGCACAAACCCAACACAAGCCTCCCCATCCACCCTCTCACACTCCCACATACCAACCCTGGATGAGCCGGGTAACTTACTGGCAGCAGTGAACCTGGAGGTGAGTGGGAGAAGCAGAAGCAGTGGTGACAAGGGGGGGGGGGTGAAGAATGTGGGGAGGCAGAAAAGGCGGCGCACCTCTTCACCCACCACCCACTGGATTGGGCTCAATTTATTAATCCATAAAATGGGTTGGCTGCTAGTACTAAATAAAAAGGGTGGGCAGGGTAGAAATATGATAAATAAAATATAACAAATAAAGCGAAAGTCTTAAAAAAGGTATTAAATTATACCTGCCACCAGGTCGCAGCTGACTTAGGGCAACTCCAAGCTAGCCTGGACTATCCAGGTCAGGGCATTAGATTATATTACCAAATGGCAAATGTGATCACTCCTAGAACGCTCTAAAGAATAAGGATGATCATCAATGAACTCTGGTCTTTTTAATAAAACTCACACGGGAGGAGAAAATACTTCCCACAGCGCCTTCCGAAAATCATATTTAATCAGAAGTTACTTATAAGCAGTTCATTTTTAACAATACTTTATTTATTCATTTTTTAAAAAGAAATATAAGATGTAGCTATTACTCAGAGTTCAGTGGGACCTTCCAAAAACCGGTAAACAAAGACACTTGATAAATTAATATCCTGGATAAACGAGAGTAAAAGAATGATTTTCTGCATCAAGTGAGTGTGAACTGACATTGGAGCAGAGTTTCATTCTTCCTTACATGACTAAAGGTCAATATGCTGTAGCTCAAGTCAAACAATATGGACGTTGCGATGGTTAGCGGAAACCTGCCCGTTGGTATTCACCTGTTTTGGAGGTGGGTTACATCCCACATAACAGATCAGATGAACGGCTCGTGATTCGAGAGCTAGCAGAGCTAACCTTGGCATTTGGATACCCAGGGAAGCACTTGTATTGTTCACCCATTTCAGCTGACAAGTCAGTTGTGACAACCCCTGAAAAAACCCGTGATCTTATTACCATACTTTAGAAATGGCCAAGAGAGATGGCTGCAATCATGATACACGTAGCTGCCTGTAAGAGCTGAAAATTTTGACTGGCTCAAAATACAACGACCGGTATCTTAGCAGGAGCCCTGAGATTTGATCACACAGTGCCGGTGCTGAAAAACCTTCACTGGCTACTAGTGCACAGGTGGGAACTGTAGTCCATAACATCTGGAGGGCCGCAAGTTTGACACCTATGTAACTAGTGTGTTTCCAAGGGCAACTTTTCCATGGGCAACTTTTTACCTTTAAATTCCTAATGATCTAGAACTGAAGTAGCTGTTTCCATGTGAATCTACCTGTGACTTATGATGTTCTGTTAACTCAGCTTGCCACTGCCCTCAGAAGTTCATAGCATAAGAACATAAGAACTAGCCTGCTGGATCAGACCAGAGTCCATCTAGTCCAGCACTCTGCTACTCGCCTGGGAGCTCACATGCAGGATGTGAAAGCAATGGCCTGCTGCTGCTGCTGCTCCCAAGCACCTGGTCTGCTAAGGCATTTGCAATCTCAGATCAAGGAGGATCAAGATTGGTAGCCATAGATCGACTTCTCCTCCATAAATCTGTCCAAGCCCTTTTTAAACCTGTCCAAGCCATCACCACCTCCTGTGGCAGCATATTCCAAACACCAATCACACGTTGCGTAAAGATAGCAACTGGAAACAGCACTCATTACACCTTATTACTTCATCTATTTACCAAATTTCCAGACTTTTCTTTTGCACATTTCAAAACGGTGTACAAAAATATAGAAAGTATAGCTGCAACAATAAAATTATTTTTTAAAAACCCTAGCACATGATTCAAACCCAATTGGTAGCAATAATACTGAAGGAACAGAATAATACCACTTAGGTAACCATGCAACCACTGAGACATTACTGACCCATTGGGGAGATGTCACAGCATGATGTTTACTAGGCAGACTTTGTATATGGAGTGGCTTGCCACTGTCTTTCCAAGTCATCTACACTTTTACCCCCAGCAATCTGGGTACTCATTTTTACCTGGATCGGTAGGATGGAAGGTTGAGTCAACTTTGAAGCTGGTTACCTGAAATCGACTTCTGTCAGGATCGAACTCAGGTCGTGGACAGAGCTTTGACTACAGTACTGCGGCTTACCACTCAGCGCCACAGGGCTCCTAATGGCAAATCAGAGTGTCTTAAACACTGAACATTTCAGCCTTCTCTAAATAGTCTGTACTGGTGATAACAAAGCAGATGTCAAGGGAATGTGCTTTCCAATCTGAGAGGAAAGCTCTTTGAAACATAAAGATCCCATTTTGTGTGATGGTGGCCTCCCTGTGAGATGAAATTTGGGACAAGGATCTCTTCCACTGACCTTTAATCATGGGAACGCTCCTATCTGAGCCAATGCTCTCTGAGATAATCAAGACCCAGAAAAATCAAGGCTTTAGAGACCCATATCAACACTTTGAATTTGGCCCAGAAGCAAACAAAATGACAGAACAATTATTTCAGTACTGGCGTAATGTAATTGTACTTGCTAATACCAGACAACAGCCAGGATATGACATTTTGTATTAGCTGAAGTTTCCAAATTGTGCTCAAGAGCAGTCCCACAAAGAACATATTAAAACTGTCTGATCTGGAGTCTGAAAGTTTAATACCCTGCCAACGCGTGTTCCGCACCTCCTCTGTTCTCCTTCGGGTGCCAGTTGAAAAGATTTTTATTCACTCAGGCCCTTGGCAATATTTGGGGTTGTTATTCTCAGGATCCCTTCTGTCAACTGTGACTTTGGTTTACTTTGCTCTGCTGTAACAAATGGTAATGGATTGTCATTTTTAATTCTGGTTGCAGACTATTTTAGAGAGCTGGGTTGGATGGAAAGGTGAAATATAAATGTTGCATTTTTTTAAAAAAAGTAATCCTAAAATTCATATCTTTTTAGTTGTATAGATGCATTTCAAATATCTTACAAAGAGCAGCGGTAAACGTTTCTAGGATTTTGAGGGCAGAGTCTTGTGCCCTCCGAAGAAGAGGAGGACGAAGAGGGGAAATGTGGATTTATACCCCACCTTTCCTCTTGCAAGAGAACTCAAGGCTGTTTACAAACTCCTTCCCTTCTCCTCCCCACAATAGACACCTTTTGAGGTAAGAACATAAGAACAAGCCAGCTGGATCAGACCAGAGTCCATCTAGTCCAGCTCTCTGCAACTCGCAGTGGCCCACCAGGTGCCTTTGGGAGCTCACATGCAGGATGTGAAAGCAATGGCCTTCTGCGGCTGTTGCTCCCGAGCACCTGGACTGTTAAGGCATTTGCAATCTCAGATCAAAGAGGATCAAGATTGGTAGCCATAGATCGACTTCTCCTCCATAAAGCTGTCCAAGCCCCTTTTAAAGCTATCCAGGTTAGTGGCCATCACCACCTCCTGTGGCAGCATATTCCAAACACCAATCACACGTTGCGTGAAGAAGTGTTTCCTTTTATTAGTCCTAATTCTTCCCCCCTATTGTAAGTGAGGCTGAGAGAGTTCTGAGAGAATTGTGACTAGACCAAGGTCACCCAGCAAGCATCATGGGTAGGAGCGGGGCAGCAAACTCAGTTCTCTAGATAAAAGTCCGCTGATCATGTAGAGGAGTGGGGAATCAAACCCAGTTCTCAGGATTAGAGTCTACTGCTCTTAACCACTATATTACACTGGCGTAGCTACTTAGACTGGTATTCTTCTTTCATTCAAGCTTCCTGACAATGTCTTGACCATTATAATTTTTCTGCCTCCCACCATCCTAATCCCAATAGTCCAAAAAGCCTCAAATAGAAGGTTCAGAATAAAGGACTGAACTTTACACCACTATTCCTGCTGCATTATTTCTGCAATTTACTTCCATGGGGAATTTAGTTTATGGATCCCCCCCCCCCCCCAATTTTACACATTCTACAGAAAGCCATTGAGGTGTAATGATTAAGGTGTCAGACTAGAGCAGGGGAAACCCAAGTTCAAATCCCCACTTGCACCGTGGACGTTCCTCAACTCGGACCCTGGCTAGTACATGGATGTGAGACCTCCATGGAATACCAGCGGTGTGACGTGGAAGCAAGCAATGGCAAACCACCCCTGAATGCCTTTTGCCTTGAAAACCTGTGGAGTCACCATAAGTGAGCTGTGACTTGACAACCCAGCACAAAAATGAATGCTTGGACTAAGCTTGGAATGCTTGGAGCAGCAGTGGCGTAGTGGTTGAGAGCAGGTGTACTCTAATCTGAAGGAGCCGGGTTTGATTCCCCGCTCTGCCGCCTGAGCTGTGGAGGCTAATCTGGGGGATTCAGATTAGCCTGTGCACTCCCACACATGCCAGCTGGGTGACCTTGGGCTAGTCACAGTTCTTCTGAGCTCTCTCAGCCCCACCTGCCTCACAGGGTGTTTGTTGTGAGGGGGGAAGGGAAAGGAGTTTGTAAGCCCCTTTAAGTCTCCTTGCAGGACAGAAAGGGGGGATATAAATCCAACTCTGCTTCTTCTTAAGTAAGAATGTAAAGGTAGTTTATAAATGTCCTCAGTGCCAATAAACTGAAGAGTTCTTGTATAGTACTGGATCCCCTCTGTATACATTATGAGCTGCTTCCAGTCCAGGTAGCGTAGTTTAACATTTCTTGAAGGATGAATCCTCATGGGGGAAGGGGCAGTTCCCCACAGTGAGTACACTATGCCAGTGGGAATGCAGAGGCATTTGCAGCATCAATGGGGTGTCCCCGGGGGGGACACAGACCAAGTTTTTCTTGGTATCATCTAGTGCTTGCTATTCCTCTGAGTTGCTGGAAGAGTTTTTGCAGACTTTTTGTTTTAAAAAATGGATGCATCTATCATTTCTGCAGCATAATAACGATACAGCAAAAACTGGGTTGTTTTTTTTAAAGCTGGCAGAAAGAGCTGTCTCAGGGAGAGAATAGCCAACACAAAGGGATACAGAGGAATAATACAGCCAATTTGAGGTGGAAAGTTCAGAACTTTGTGCCCTCTTATTGCAGGGTATGGAACCCAGTGTTGGCTCCAGGCTGTCTACAGAGTTTACACCAAAGCAGTTTTGGAAAAGAGCGTACAGTGTACAGAAAAAGGATGATTGGAACATGGGCCCTGCTCCTCTTGGGTCACAGAACAGGAAGAAAAACGATTTGTGGAACCACCCCTATCATTCTCCTTTTCAACTCGACTCCTGAACAATATAGTTGGCTCCAACCATGACACGAAAGGAACTCCGGGATTTTAAAAACACACCACCTCTGGTGTTCCACTGGCCAGAGTCTTATTTCTGGACCTTCCCTGTACATTTCAGTGCATGTATTCGCTCTCTTTCGTCCCTTTATTTCATTGGAATGACGGTGCTCCCCTCATAAGGCTACGATCCTGCCCTCACGTGCAATTTCAAGTGAAGTCAGGGGGGCACGCTTGCATTTATGGCTCAACAGAAATCCCATCTGTGGAAGCCCTTGAACAACAGAGCAATGAAGAAGAAGAAGAAGAAGAAGAAGAAGAAGAAGAAGAAGAAGAAGAAGAAGAAGAAGAAGAAGAAGAAGAAGAAGAAGAAGAAGAAAGGAGGAGGAGGAGGAGGAGGAGGAGGAGGAGTTTGGATTTATATCCCCCCTTTCTCTCCTGTAGGAGACTCAAAGGGGCTTACAATCTCCTTGCCCTTCCCCCCTCACAACAAACACCCTGTGAGGTGGGTGGGGCTGAGAGAGCTCCGAGAAGCTGTGACTAGCTCAAGGTCACCCAGCTGGCGTGTGTGGGAGTGTACAGGCTAATTCCCCAGATAAGCCTCCACAGCTCAGGCGGCAGAGCTGGGAATCAAACCCGGTTCCTCCAGATTAGATACACGAGCTGTTAACCTCCTACGCCACTGCTGAAGACAGAAATGCACTCTGGCTGTTACATTTTTCTGTTTGTGGCCACTGCTTGGGAAAGCGCTGATGGCACAATCAAGTCAGATGTGCTGGGAAGGCAAAAACCCACTCCCATCAGTTACATTCAAAGGTTTCTATTCCTCCATCTACGGTCTCTTGCTTTCCTCCCAGTCTGCTAGCTCTCCCCTAGGTATACTTACATATGCAACCCCTGCTGAGCAACAATAATGAGATTTTTTTTCTGGATACCCCTACTGTGTTAGTTGAAAAAGAAATGGTGAGATTCTCCCTGTCCCGAACAAACAATGTGCACAGGCAGCTCTGGGTGAAGCCTTCCACAAGAAAGCAAACACGTCTTTTGCTCGCCTCTTCATCTGTTCCCTCCTACTTTGCCACGAAAACACCATTTCGCCGTTCCAGGGATAGATTTCCCGAACTCGCAGTGAAAATTCAGTTTGTGCTTTGCTATGTGTTAGGAGCAGATTCGCTGTTTCCTGGATTGATCTATTCCAGGTTTCCAGCATAAAGATGCTTTTTAAAAAAAAGTTTTAAAAAATTGCAGATCCCTAATTTGGGCCACATGTTGCTGGTGGTGATTTGAAGTTTGGGGGGGGGGGGAAGAGAGAAGGGAGGTATGTGGGGCGGGAGTTGTCGGTGGGGGGGAGGGGAAGAAAAGATGATGAAAAGACCAGCACCACAAGTGAAGCACATTACCAGCACCGAGTGGAAAGGGCCGGAAGGAAAACCCACCCACCTCACCCTGCGTTTATTCTATCAACCTGCAATTGCAACAATCAAAGCCAGATGTCGGCTCTTCCAGATCTTTCTCACAGGACAAACATGCAAAAGGCCTAGGGCCTGGCGTTGCCATCAAATAGTAATTGATACCATATGAGCCACAAAACCGAAAAGCACATGCAAACCACCCCTGGCCCCGTGAGAGGTATGAAATTGCAGGTCCCGCTGAGCCGTTAAGTGCACCGTGCACCATGAAAAACAAGTGTACGTAGCTACGGTAACCACCTGTAAGGCACAGAGGCAAAAAGAGAGAGGACTCCTTGGCAAAGATAAAGCCCTGGAGGATAGTGAGAGGTGAAAGATCACCTAGGGTTAATGAAAAAGGTTGCTTGGCACGGCCGAAAATGAATGCAGGTGTGAGAACGATCACAATGGGCTGGGATGTTCTCTGGTCTCACACGCTCCCCGTTATTTAATTGCAACACGTCCTCCTGCGTGCACCTTCTGCTGAGCACCGAAAATGTCAAAAGTGTCTTTCTCAACTTCCCCCTCCCGGTTGATCAGGCTACAGATAATATTTTGCTTAAAACACACCACCCGAGAAAACACAATGGATTCATTAAGAGGAGAACGGTTGCAGCGCTCCATCTGAAACCGTAGTAATGTCCCTGTTTTACGCAAGCGTCCCGGCTGAAAACAGCTGGCAAACTGGTGTTCCTTAATACGAGGGAGCTTACTTAGCGACGGCCCAATCCAATACATGCACACATTCTCAGTTTTCCCTTGCTTTGATAAAAGCACAACAGGCCGCTTTGCTCCCATATATATTATATCAATGCAATCAAGCAGAAATGCGCAGAGGCTGCCGTACGTTCAAAAGTTGCGGCTCGGATGCCAGTTTTGAAAACCGCAGCTTGTTCGGAGGTGAAATGTTGAGATACAGACCACGCCACCCATCTGCTCCGCTATATTTGTTCCACTGATCACTTTTATACAAACAACAGCCTGATTCTAAACATGCCCTAACCATTAGCAGTCTTGATTCCCCCACCCCACCCCACCCCCCCACTCCCGGTATCCCTCTGTATATGATATCCTAACTCCACACATCAAGTCTAGCTAAAATATTTTCCAGATGGAGCAGCTAAATTCTACATCTTGTGAACGCCCAAAGTTAAAAAAAGGTCAACTAAATTAAAAAAAATGATGTCATTCCTGTGCAACCATTTACATTCTGGTACAGTAACAACCATTAGGGGAAAAAATAGATGACTCTGTATAGCATCTATTCATCTATTCGCATCCGCTACCTTCACCTGGGAAGGTACTTATCTTGTTTTATCTTTTCCACCTCTCCAAATTTAGTGCAGTCCTTGAAGTAAGTTTATGAAATGTTGTGCTGCCTGATAAATTTATTAGCGTATTTGCTGCAGAGGATGGAACGCTGAGAAGCAAACTTTGACACAGGTAACCCTCAAGGCGGAATTAGCTCAGGCTTCCATAGTGAATAAACCAACTCGGAGTCTTCCTCTAGCTTCGTCTACCTTTACTTCCAGTTCTTCAGAGAAGCGCTTTGCTTTTCGCTCATTCCCTGTGATAATGTCTTTCTCCAAGGAATCTTGTATCCCATACCACTGTCTGCAGAGAGCCAACAAGCAGGCAATGGAGGGCTTCACTGTAATCAACTTGCCTCATGCTAATTTCTTGAACCTCTAAAGGCCCCAAAAGGCAAAAGACAGCAGCAAGTTATGAGAAAATTACTGGACAAATCATGACTTGGATTCCTTGGTGTATTTCTGCTGATAGAAAGCATTTCTGTCAGAGGAATGGGACTTCCCCTCTTCTTTCTTCACACCGCTGCCCCAAATGCCCTTTAAATGCTGCAGGGGGAAAGAGAATCACTAAAATTTCCCCATTCCTTCTGTGGAAATTCAACCTTAAATGACTTTTTTTTTTACCAGCTATGAGTCAGCATTTTTTTTTCAACTGGGAGGGTGCATGTCCCCGCATAAAATGTGAAAGCAATTTTGGGAAACGACGGTTATTGGAAGGAAGTGTTTCCTAAATGGGCCAGTCAGCTTGAAGTTGTTCGTGATTTCTGACGAGAGAAAGAAAGGAGAGGAACAAATGACCGGGGGTGGTAAAAAGGTAGACGTGGATGACAGAAATATTAGGAAAAGAAGAGATAAGGTAAGAAGTAAAGAAGCGATAAGAAGTAAAGAAACAAAGAATTCAGTTTGTTTGGGTGCTGTGTGGTTTCCGGGCTGTATGGCGTGTGGCTGGCATCATTCAGCAGGATTCTCCCTGAAGATGCCAGCCACAGATGGCTGGCAAACGTTCAGAGGATCCTCTGAGAATGCTGCTAGCCACAAACATCGGCCATACAGTCCGGAAAAATAAGTGGCACTAAACCACACAGCTACCCAATCCTTCAAATTCCGGCCGTGAAAGCCTTCGACAATATAAATTCAGTTTGTGTTTACACACTTTATTGATTAATTAAAAGATATATAACCTGCCCTTCTATAGCCATATTCTGTACTCAATGGCTTAGAGAATGATTTGGAATCATCACCATGCTAACAGAAAACTGTATGGGAAGAATAGGGCAGGTACCGCCTGGATCAGTAAGTGAAAACACCATTCAAGATCCCACTTGGTGAAACGTTTAGCCACCAGTGGACTAAGTAGCACAGGGACAATGGAGCTGGAAACACAAGGCTGGAAGAAAGTATTGCCATGCTGGCATATTAATGAGAAGGCAGATTGGGTTGCCAGGCAAACAATGAAAGCAATCTGAGATTGCAGAACCAAAGTCCCCAGTATTTCAAAGATTAACATAACAGCACTTTTGTGTACTTGTAATACTATATTTTCGCACCAGTGTTGCCCTCGCTTCGCCGGTGCCCACGGCAGAAAGTTCAACACCACCTGCTGTACATGGTATTCACTGTACAGCTCTATTCTACTGAAGCTGGTGTGTTCCTGAACTGGCCATGACTGAACCTCTGTCTGAAACTTAAGTTAAGTTCAATATTTTGCTCAATCTGTACACCCCAAAGACAAACAGCAGCTCAAACAATATTCACAGTATATTTCGAAGCCGCCCCCCCCCCCCCCGTAAAGTCACATATAACTTATGGTGATCCAGCCGTTGCTTGAAGACTGTCATAGAGGAGGGGGTGAGATCCTCCTCTCTGGTGGTCTTCAAGTAGTGGTCAGATGAAAATTTGTCTGGGGTGCTCTGGCTGATCCTGCATCGAGCAGGGGGTCGGGCTAAATGGCCTGTAGGACCCCTTCCAAATCTATGATTCTATGACCCCTGGTGGGGTTTTAAAGCAAGATATCTCCAGAGGTGGTTTGCTGTTAACCTGCCTCCACGTATTCCTGGGAAGACTCCCATCCAAATAATTACCAGGGTCAAACCTGCTTAGCTTCTGAGATCTGTTGAGATCAGGCTAGCCTGGGCTACGCAGGGCAGGGTTACTCAGAGGTAAATCCCAAGGAGTTCAATTCGAGAAGCAAGCCTTTATTGGCATAGACAACAGTACAACAACAATAAAAACCGGATTAAAAAGCATATACAATACAGGTCGAAGGAAATCTACTGGCATTTAGTAATTTCCAGGAGAAAGTCTGCCACTATCATACAGAGAGAAGGATCAGGGTTGTCCAACAAGTAGTGTAATCTAATTAAATTGGGGAGATGGGGTAAATGTAAAGGAGTAAGATTCACATACTTGGATCTGATTTCCTTGAATCTGAGACAGTGTAGTAATTGGTGGGCCAGAGATTCACCTGAGCCATCGTTACATGGGCACAATCTTTTAGCCTTTTCTTGCTTATTAGGAGTTCAATTCATTCATTCAACTTATAGGCTGCCCTTCCCCATATGGGTTCAGGGTGGCTTACATCATCAATTAATAAACAATACAATCAGTAAAATCAGTAAAGCGTTCTCGACTACAAGGGGCTTACCCCCTGGTAAGTATGCGTAGGATCACAACCATGGGCGCTAATGGCAGGCAAAGGAGGAAAGAGAGCAAACACTGGGTAGACACCTGCTAAGTCTCACGATCCATCATAATTATTACCCTAAACAGGTAGGCTGAGAGATAACCTTCACCTCAGAATGCTGAAGAAGGAAAGGAACAGGGTAAAACAGAAGCGAGGCTAACAGCAAGAGAAAGAACCAAATACCGAATGTTCTCACCGAAAGCTCTTCTGGTTCGGACAACCTGCCAGAAAGCCCAGCTAGATACCGAGATGCAAGTTAAGGCAGCGCTTACACGAGCAGAAAATGTAAACTGAGAGCGGCATGCAGCAAATTAAGGAAGAAATGAGAGGCATGCAAGCAATACCAGGGCTTGATCCTCAAGGGTGATAATCCTGCAATCCTATTATTCCAACAGAAGGTGGGAGAGGTTCAGAAACCCGGCACCCATTTGCACATGAAGAAATAAAAAAGAGTGCAAAGGAAAATGTTAGGAAGCAGAAATAAAAGTGATGACAAAAAGAACAAAGGTGCCATTTGGCAGAAATTCAGGGGTGGCTGCCATATGTAAATTCTAAATCACATTTAATTTAAGCTAGTATGTCCCCAAGCATTTTTGAAGGGTTCCCAGTAGAGGGAGAGAACAGAAAGAAGCAATTCATGTGTTTTCCTTTCATTTCCTATCAGCTATATGGAATTTCTCCTAGCCAGATTTATGGAGAGCCATTTTGTGCTTTTCAATTTCCACATTCTGTTTACAAATACACATGAATACAGAGAAGGCATCAGACATCTGCCCAAATTCGACTCCATGACTTCTCTGCAAGAAACGAGCCTTATTCTTAAGATTTTCCAGAGACTCTGGTCATTACCTACCTAGTACAGCGTGATCAAGTGACTCTTAAAGAATATACACTTCATTAATTAGATCAGACCCATTTCCCTGAAACACCCCTAGCAAATTCCTGTAAGCGTGCTCTGTGTACTACAAACACTGCCATTCATGATTCTCTATTTGGTATATAATTGGCAACACTCATCTAAAATCAAAGGAACTACATTCCTCTGGCATAGACAGAGCAAAATCCAATAACACACCGACTAAAAATGTCTAACTGCACCATTCCCAGACAAGTATGACATTTATTTATTTATTTAGAAAATGTATATTCTTCCTCTTCGCAGAGCTCCCTGAGAAGGCTGACCAAGTAACAATACAACGATAAAATAGAACCTGCACGGGACACAAACCTAGCATGTAAACAACATTCAGCTGCTTAAAACAGTTTACATAAAACCTCCCTCAGCATAAAAGCCATGAAAACACAGCTAACAATGATGGAACTTTTCAGTTGAAAGCCTGGGCAAAGAGAACTCTGCCTAAAGGAAAGACAGGTAGGTGCCAAGAGAGCCTTAAGAGAGGGAGAGTTTCGTAAGTGTGGTGCCACCACTGAAAAAGACCTGTCTCCTGGGTTGCCACCTGTCTTGCCTCTGAAGGCAGCGGAATGGAAAACAGGGGTTATACAGAGAATCTTAAGAACATAAGAACAAGCCAGCTGGATCAGACCAGAGTCCATCTAGTCCAGCACTCTGCTACTCGCAGTGGCCCACCAGGTGCCTTTGGGAGCTCACATGCAGGATGTGAAAGCAATGGCCTTCTGCGGCTGTTGCTCCCGAGCACCTGGACTGTAATCTTAACTGGCAATGTGGACAATTCAGGAAAAGGCACTCCTTCAACTGTCCTAGCCCCAAACCATTTAGGGCCTTATACATAACTGGCACTTTGAGCTGCACCTGTAAACACAAGGGCAGCCAGAGCAGTTCTTTTGGCACCAGAATTATAGGATCATTGTATCCAACCCCCAATAGTAGCCCAGCACTGCATTTTGGACCACCTGAATTTTTCAAAGGCAAGTCACACATTATGATAATCTCATCTGGATGTTATCAGAGCATTGATCACCAAAGTCCAGTCATGCTACCTGAAGAACAGCCACAGATGGCATATCAGAAAAAGCTGATACAAGGCAGCAATAACTACAGAAGTATCCCGAGTCCTGAAAGTGTATGTCAGGATGAAGGAGCCCCCCTGAACTATGAATCCTCCCCATTAGCAGCAGTGATATTAATTAATTAGTGGCGTAGGAGTGGCGTGGGAGGTTAAGAGCTCGTGTATCTAATCTGGAGGAACCGGGTTTGATTCCCAGCTCTGCCGCCTGAGCTGTGGAGGCTTATCTGGGGAATTCAAATTAGCCTGTGCACTCCCACACACACCAGCTGGATGACCTTGGGCTAGTCACAGCTTCTCAGAGCTCTCTCAGCCCCACCTACCTCACAGGGTGTTTGTTGTGAGGGGGGAAGGGCAAGGAGATTGTAAGCCCCTTTGAGTCTCCTACAGGAGAGAAAGGGGGGATATAAATCCAAACTCCTCCTCCTCCTCTTCTCCTTCTTTTAATTAATTAATCAATTAATTAATTAATCAATTAATTAATTAATTACTTTTTCCAATTTATGAGTCACCCTTTCCCGAAGGGCTCAGGGCGACGTGCGACAGAGAATGATATACAAAACTTAAAACCCTTGTTATTAATTAAAATAGATAAAGATCCAATAAAATCATATACAATATCAACAGAATACATTCTTAGTGAAGCCCCCATGTCATACTACACACTACCAAAGAGGGTCCCTCAACTTCCAGGGACTGCTTTTCAAAAGGAATATGGGGAAGATTCATTTTGTGAGCAGGGTTCCATAAGCAGCCTTTTCACTCTAATCCAAAGATATTTCTATTTCCTGTGGGAATTGTCATCAGACTTGAATTGTCAGCCTGACCTGGACAGCCCGTATCACCCCAATCTTGGAAGCTAAGCAGGGTTGGCTGTGGTTAGGGTTTGGCTGGGGGATTACCGAGGAAATCTATGGTCACTATAAAGAGGCAGTCAACAGCAAACCACCTCTGAATGTATCTTGCCTTAAAAACCCTGTGGGGTCACCACAAGTCAGATGAACTTGAGGGCGCTATCACAGTTCTGGGAAAGCCAAAGATACTGAATTTCTTGAGAAATTCAGGTAAGCTACAAAGCAGAAGGGAAACAGGGTGACAGAAGCTTCAGGTGCCAAGATACAATAAAACAATGCGAGAAAATGTTTGCTTTTTATGTCAGAGGAGATGTCAGTACCCATTAATAAATCTATCTGCTAAATCTACTCTTATTCATGAGGGACATCACCAAGTTAAAGTAAAATAAATTATCTTTAATTAAATGGAATTGTCGTCTTCCTCCCGCTATCATCCCCAATTATTACATCCTAATCAGTCCTTTTGGGAGAAGGCAAGAGAGAAGGCTGAGAGGCACATTTAATATAAATAGTTTGTCTCTCCATCAAAAGATGGAATTTTAATTTTATTTTAACTGTGCGGGACTGGAAATTTCACCCTGTTTCTTGGATGAGGGAACAAGAGTTACAAGGGGGATCGCTAAAAAAGGGGGAGGGATCACTCTGTGTCTGGATTGAGACCACTTCCTTTTAGGCCTCTCCTAAAATTCAAAACCTGGAGCAAGGTAGAACCAATGAGGAAACAAGCAAGCCGTATGCCCAAATGAACTCTGAAGGGTTGAATTTTGACCGGAACGGAAAGATAAATGCAATAGGGGTTGTGCAACAGACAGAAGAGTAGGGTTGAAGCTTCAGCCCACTTCACAATATTGTGCACAAGGCGAAGCAATCTGGGCCGTGTTTCAGCTATGTGCTATGTTGGGATATTTTTTAAAAAATGGGTGGATGACAGGGGGATGCTATCTAGGTGATTGAGATACGTTCCCAAGTCAATGTAACTGCTTAAAATAACAAACTAGTGCTGCTAGAAAGATATGTGTTTATACTGTGTTTTAAAGTATGTTTTAAAATGGTTGTTCACCACCCGAGCCCCTAGAGGGAGGGCTGTATATAAGCCCAAATCAATCAATCAATCAATCAATCAATCAATCAATCAATCAATCAATCAATCAATCAATCAATCAATCAATCAATCAATCAATCAATCAATCAGCCTGCCTGCCTGCCTGCCTGCCTGCCTGTCCGCCTGCTTGTCTGACTGCGTGTCTGCCTGCCTGCCTGCCTGCCTGCCTGCTTGTCTGTCTGTCTGCCTGCGTGTCTGTCTGCTTGTCTGCCTGCCTGCCTGCCTGCCTGCCGGCAACCAGCCTGCTATATGTATCCACTGCCATCTGTGCATTCTTACCTTGATCTCTACTTTATGGCTTCCTTTATGGCTTCACAAGCTTGGTAGACAACTGGATTTCCATTGATACCTCTGTTTTATGAAAACAATATTACATCCGTCATCTCGTAGGGCAGGAAGCCAGGTGGCTCCCTCTTGCTATCTGTCGCTGACCTTGGGGCACCTCGGCTCCAAATACTTTTTTTCACAACCTCTTGGGAAAACGGGAAGGGGGCTTTCAACGAGGGATCAAGGGGACTGTGAATGCCAGCTTCATCAGAACTGGCTATGCCAAGTATGGTGCTTCAATGCCTTTTCAATAAATGCTACTGATCACTACTTCGGAGTCTGTTTTGTAGTATGTCGTATTAAATATCTGCAAATACATGTGTGTAAAGTGCTGTCAAGTCACAGCTGAGTTACAGCAACCTGTAGGGTATTCAAGGCAAGAGATGTTCCAAGGTCGTTTGCCATTGCCTTCCTCCACATTGTGACACTGGTATTCCTTGGAGTTCTCTCTTCCAAATACTTGTGATTGGTCCAAGGTCGCCCAATAAGTTTCCATGGCAGAGTGGGGTTGGGAACCTGGGTTTCCTAATCTGACTCCTTAACCACTATGCCATGCTGGTTCTCGCAAATATCTCTAGCTGCAAAGAAATGGGAAGTGTCTCCTCAGTTATCCACAGTCCTGTACAGTTTGATCTAACAGTAATGAAAAACTCCCCAGCAAAGAGATTTTACAGTGCTTTAGAAACCTATACATCTTTAACAGCTAAGACAGCACTTTCTGGTAGCCAACATGATTATTTTTCTTGCTTCAGTTTGTCTGCCCAGCTTCCGATGCTTTCCTCAACATTCTTCCTCTTAAGGAATGGTTCTTAAACATTTGAAAAATCCACCCATGACTCTACTTAACCTTCTGTTCTTTAAGGTGCAGAAGATCCTACAAGCACCTTCTCAAACACCATGTCACACAAATACTTCATTGCCTTTTCTACGGTTCTCTCAGAATGAAATTACATGGTATTAAAAAACGGTTTGCTGCTGTCCAAAAGAGAAGTCCCACGTTGACTTC
Organism: Sphaerodactylus townsendi; assembly: GCF_021028975.2. Taxonomy (NCBI): domain Eukaryota; kingdom Metazoa; phylum Chordata; class Lepidosauria; order Squamata; family Sphaerodactylidae; genus Sphaerodactylus; species Sphaerodactylus townsendi. The sequence continues at coordinate 16,179,996 of NC_059431.1, forward strand.
CGCATGCAAACAAAAACACACCTCACAACAGCATGTGGTTCTTTATTTAGCATCATTACACAGGGCTTGTACCCAACACTACTCTGTAGCACTGCCTGATGATGATTAGCACTCTGTATAGTACTACTGGAACACAATGTACGGTGAAGAACACGCTACCGACAGACATAAAATGTTTAGCGGAAGGTTCTATGTCCCACCCCCAAACCCACCCATGATCCTGAAGCTGACATCACAAGGGAAAGTTACTGTAGATGTTTTTGGATATTACAGCTATTTCGTCACAACCATGACACTAAACCAACTTTTTGTGGTTCTGATATTTCAGGAGGGTAGTACCTCCTGGGGTGGCCCTCTGCCAAGAACACTAGGAATAGTTACAAGGGATTCTGCTGGTTTGTTATACTATGGAATATCTGCACGCCTAATGCCATCACTGTTTGGACTCAAACCCATTTAAAAAAAAAATAATATTTGAGGTAATAAATGGCAGAAACGCAGGACACAATCTTTGAAATAAGTAAATAATAAACAAACACTACTGTCCCCCTATGGTTAAAATACAAATAATATACACGGGTATGTAGAAGCAGCAACAATACGTTATCAGCTGTTGTGTTTCATGCTATGTGGCTATGATCTAATAGCTTTAGCAACGAATATTTCGCCGACATCAATGGAGGCATGTTATGGTAAGATGTATGTCATGTGGCACAGTGTGCCACAGAGAAGAAGAGTTTGGATTTATATCCCCCCTTTCTCTCCTGTAGGAGACTCAAAGGGGCTTACAATCTCCTTGCCCTTCCCCCCTCACAACAAACACCCTGTGAGGTGGGTGGGGCTGAGAGAGCTCCGAGAAGCTGTGACTAGCCCAAGGTCACCCAGCTGGTGTGTGTGGCAGTGCACAGGCTAATCTAGTTCCCCAGATAAGCCTCCACAGCTCAAGCGGCAGAGCGGGGAATCAAACCTGGTTCCTCCATATTAGAATGCACCTGCTCTTAACCACTACGCCACTGCTTCTCGTTTGGGACTCTTTAGTTTGGAGAGGAGACGTCTGAGGGGAGATATGATTGAAGTCTATAAAATTATGCATGGGGTAGAAAATGTTGACAGAGAGAAATTTTTCTCTCTTTCTCACAATACTAGAACCAGGGGGCATTCACTGAAAATGCTGGGGGAAGAATTAGGACTAATAAAAGGAAACACTTCTTCACGCAACGTGTGATTGGTGTTTGGAATATGCTGCCACAGGAGGTGGTAATGGCCACTAACCTGGATAGCTTTAAAAGGGGCTTGGACAGATTTATGGAGGAGAAGTCAATTTATGGCTACCAATCTTGATCCTCTTTGATCTGAGATTGCAAATGTCTTAACAGACCAGGTGATCGGGAGCAACAGCCGCAGAAGGCCATTGCTTTCACCTCCTGCATATGAGCTCCCAAAGGCACCGGGTGGGCCACTGCGAGTAGCAGAGTGCTGGACTAGATGGACTCTGGTCTGATCCAGCTGGCTTGTTCTTATGTTCTTATGTTCTCCACCACTACGTCACTGCTGAGAGAAACATATCTTACCATTACATGCCCCTAAAGATGCCAGCCATAGATGCGGGCAAAACATTAGGAGCTAAAATTACCCACAACAGCCAGTTAACTCTGGCTGTAAAAGCCTTTGACAATACAATATGTAATTGTTTAGGGAATTCTTTCTGAACCGAATTTTAAAAATAAATAAATAAAATTCATAAATAAAATCATTCCTTTCCAGTCACTAGCACTTTTCTGGACCAAGTTACAGAAAACTAAAGAGTTTCAGCTGTGCTTAACATTTGGATTAATTAAAAGTTGGCATTCAAAGTGAAATTAGAGGACGGGGAAGGGTGGAGGAAGCAGCTGAATTTTTTCCTTGACTGCCTGAGTTGTTCCATAACAGCTAGAGTTGTTCAGACTCATTCTTTGATCTCTGATAATATAACTAAAGATGGCTTGCTAGGTCTGGTTCACCTTCACCCAAGTGATAAATCATTATCCACAGTGTGCTTGCAAATCAAGTATTTTCACAAACAAAAACTGGTACACAATGCCTCGACGACATGATCATTTCTCCCCACAAATACCCAGCTTACAGGTATGGTTGCCAGTTCAATTCCTCAAATAACATCAGGTCTATGCTTAGAATACATTAATGTTAAAAATCTTTACATAGTAATCTTCTTTGAACTTTATGATATTGGCTTGTAGGCATGAAAAGCCAAAAGTTATTCGATTGTCCAAAATTTGAAATCATTTGCCCAACTCTGCAATAATCCTGAAAAGACTGGAATATATAGCTTCTATCTCAAACTAGGGCTCAAATTACCCATTTTGCCAAACCATGTGTAGTTGTGGTTTTGTATCCTTTCCAAGTTGACATGGTTTCCGGTGGGTTTGTAAACCATGATTTCTGATTGTGGTTTGGGATGATATCTGGATTGATGAACCATGGCTATGCCTGTGCTCCAGAAAATAATGAACCACAGAAACTAGATTACTGTACAGATCAAATATTAACAAAAACCCGAACAGCTACAAATGGGAGACCAAAGCAGACAAGAAACCCCAAATCAGTTTGTGTTAGGTCTCAAACCTTGAAGCAATAAATGGACTCTGCATTATTGATCAGTAGTGTTTACTGATAGGCGTCGAAGCACTTGACAAAGCCACTTCTGGCAAACCTGGCGTTTACTATCCCCTTTATTCTGATGTTAGCCCCCCCTTTATTCTGATGTTAGCCCCCCCCCCCATTTCCCCAAGAAATGTGAGAAATAGTTTGGAGCTGAGGCGCCCCAAGGTTGGCGACAGATAGAGACAGAGAGCCTCCTGGCAACCTGTCCCCACAAGATAATGGAAACAATCCCAATTCTCATGAGACCAAAGTGTCAGGGGAAAGCCTAGTTATCTATGCGGTGTGTGAAGCCATAAAGTAAGGATCAAGGAAAGAATGCCCCAGAATGGCAGTGTTAACATATAGCAAGCTGGATACACGGATAATGTAACAATTACATTGAGTTAGGAATGCATCTCAATCACCTAGGTACAATCCCCCTGACATTTTGTCTGTTCTTCTAGACCCCAAACAATCAATCACCTTTGTGTTTGGAGGTTCATACTATGGCTTGATATGATGTCTCTACAGAGCCACTGGTTCCGATCACGCCAACCCCCCTCTATTTTTTGACAAACCTTAATTTGCTTGTAAACTGAAAAAACCCATAGTTTATTGTTTTGAGTTCCGGTTCACAGACAAACTAGAGATCGCTTGAAAAGAGGAAGCGTAAGAGAAAATCCATGTGAGTAAAATAAAGAAAGAAAAGGAGCTCACAAACCCAAGTCCTACTCACTAAATGCCAAAAAATCATTTAGCATTACATCTGAAACGAGTCACAGTCTTGTTTATGCAAATTACAGGGAGGTAAGTCACTTTGATTTATATGGGACGTAGTTCCAAGTGACATGGTTAGCATTAAAATGTTTAAAGAACTGTGTTTCTTCCCATGTATTAATTTAAAACATTAAATATTTTTGTAGTAATAAAGATCAAAATACATATTTTAAGTGATGAATTTAGAGAAAAATCCTACTGAAGCCTACCAGAGGGCCTTACTCCCCCAAAAGTTTGAAGTCTTAGAATATCTAGTGGGACCAGCAGAGAGGAGTAGCAGCAGAAGAGACTTGGCCAGGAAGAGCAGAGTGACCTGCTGGTGTTCATTTTGGAGGGCTTTTCTCAAAGCCACAGCTTTTAAAACAGTAATAAAAGCTCAGCTGGAATGTGTTCCACAGGTTAGAAAAGGCAGCGCCCAGTCCAAAAGAAAGCCACCATGGTTAACAAGAGAGGTTGAGGAAATTATCAGAAAAAAAGAAAATGTCTTTTAGAAAATGGAAGTCCAGTTTGGCTGATGAAGAATATGAGAGGGAACACAAATGGTGGCAAAAGAGAAGCAAGTTAGCTGTAAGGGAGGCAAAAAAGGATTATGAGGAACGCATGGCTGATTGAACATCAAGACCAGCAACAAACAGTTCTTCCAAAGTACATCAAAAGCAGGGAAGCCCAGCAAAGGGAAGCTGGGTAGGCCCGTTAGATGACAAAGGAACAAAGGGTGTGCTAAAAGATGGCAGGGAGATTGCAAGAGAAGCTGAATGAATTACTTTGCATCTGTCTTCACCCAAGAGGAGGTGAGGAACATTCCCTGCACCTGAACCAAGCTTCTTAGGAGGTGAGAATCCAGAGGAACTAAGCGAAGATAGTGGTAGACAAAGGAAGAAGTTCTGGCAGCCATTGATAAACTAAGTGCTATACCAAATCCCTGGCCCAGATTGCATTCACCCAAGAGTTCTTAAAAGAGCTCAAGCATGAAATTGCTGATCTTCTCACTTTAATATGCAACTTATCCCTGAAATCAGGCTCCATCCCTGAGAGACTGAAGAAAATGGCCAATGTCCACACCAATGCTTTAAGAAGAAAGGATCTAGGGGGGGGACCCGAGAAATTACAGAGCCAGTTAGTTTGACATCTGTTCCTGGTAGAATTAGTAGAATCTATCATTAAAGATAAAATTATAAAACATGTAGAAAAGCAAGACCTGCTGAGAAAGAGTCAGCATGTGGCTTTTGCAGAAGTAAATCCTGTCTTACAAACTTACTAGAGTTCTTTGAGGGGTGTAAACAGGCATGTGGACAGGGGTGAAGACGGTGGACATTGTCTACTTGGATTTCCAAAAAGGCTTTTGGCAAGTTCCTCACCAGAGACTGTTGAGAAAACTTCAAGCAATGAAGAAGGAATAAGAGGGGAAGTCCTCCTATGGATTAAAAAACTGGTTGAGAAACGAGGAAACAAAGAGTGGGTGTAAATGGGAAGTTCTCACAATGGAGAGATGTGGGAGTGAATTGTCCCCCAAGGATCTGTTTTGGGACCAGTGCTCTTTAACCTATTCATAAATGACCTGGAAGTAGGGGAGGTGGGTGGCGGTGGTGGCCAAGTTTGCAGATGATACCAAATTATGTAGGGTGGTAGAGAACCACAAAGGATTAGAAGAGCTCCAAGCGGACCTTGATAAATTAGGTGAGTGGGCTCCAGGAAATGGCAAATGCAGTTCAATGTAGCAAAATGTAAAGTGATGCACATAGGGGCAAAAAAATCCAAACTTCACATACACACTTCCACAGGGAATTCAGTGCCTATCAGTCACAGACCAGGAAAGGGATTTGGGTGTCTTAGTTGATAGTTCCATGGGGATGTCAACTCAATGCATGGCAGCTGTGAAAAAGGCAAACTCTATGCTGGGGATCATTAGAAAAGGAATTGATAATAAAACTGCAAAGATTGTCATGCCCTTATATAAAGCAGGTAGAGTGCGACCGCACTTGGCCCCGAGTCACTGTGTCCAGTTCTGGTGTAGCCACATCTCCACAAAAGGAATATTGAGGAGATAGAAAAAAAAAGAGGTGCAGAAGAAGGGCAACAAAAAGGATGATTGAGGGACTGGAGCACCTTCCCTATGAGGAGAGAGAGCTGCAGCGTTTGGGACTCTTTAGTTTGGAAGGCTGACTGAGGGGGGATATGATTGAAGCCTACAAAATTATGCCCGGGGTACAAAACGTTGACAGAAAGAAATTTTTCTCTCTTTCTCACAATACTAGAACCAGGGGGCATTCATTGAAAATGCTGGGGGGAAGAATTAGGACTAATAAAAGGAAACACTTCTTCACGCAACGTGTGATTGGTGTGTGGAATATGCTGCCACAGGAGGTGGTGATGGCCACTAACCTTTATAGCTTTAAAAGGGGCTTGGACAGATTTATGGAGGAGAAGTCGATTTATGGCTACCAATCTTGATCCTCTTTGATCTGAGATTGCAAATGCCTTAACAGACCAGGTGATCGGGAGCAACAGCTGCAGAAGGCCATTGCGTTCACATCCTACATGTGAGCTCCCAAAGGCACCTGGTGGGCCACTGCGAGTAGCAGAGAGCTGGACTAGATGGACTTTGGTCTGATCCAGCTGGCTTGTTCTTATGTTCTTATGTTCTTATGACACAGAAACAACTGGTTCTTTCTCCACTGAATATTAAGATTCCTAAACCTAAAAGGAATGTTAAATTTCAATTTGCTTTGTGACCAGAATGACACAAACTAGCCCAGGGGTCTGCAACCTGCAGCTCTCCAGATGTTCATGGACTACAATTCCCATCAGCCCCTACCAGCATGGCTGATGGGATTTGTAGTCCATGAACATCTGGAGAGCTGCAGGCTGCAGACCCCTGAACTAGCCCAATCTCCAATCTCAGAAGCCAAGCAGGGTTGAACCAGGTTAGCAGTTGGATGGGAGAACAAGTAATTCTGTGAGATGGAGGAAGGCAACGGCAAACCGCTTCTGAACGTGTCTTGCCCTGAAAACCCCATGGGGTTGCCGTAAGTCAGCTGCGTCCTGACGGGACTTTCTGCCACTTTAATAATGTATGGCATGTGAACTGTACTCCAATACTGCAGGACTGGTTCCAATAAAATCAGTAAACATCTCTGCAATATGATCAGACCTTCAGGGGTGCACATCTTGCATTCTAGCTCTCCAAGTACAAAGGACAGTGGCTCATGATGACTTTTGTGAGTGCTCTGCATAAGCACGGAACAAACGGCTTGGGGAATAAATTCCAAGGGAATAACCTTGGGCAAACAACAGCATCACACACACACACACACACACACACTCACACCAAAAAACAACTTCATGGAACACTGAAATCCTGTGGCTAGTCCGCAAATCTGCCTAAATGGAAAAATATGCCCCAAAGTTAACTGTACTGGACTTGGGAGAGTAAAACTCTGCAGTGTCATGCTACTTACTAAGAGTTTGTGCATACATTTACACCACTCATTGTTCAGGTTCTGGAAACTTCCAGAGCACAGCCTTTGGAGTGCCTCAGTTGCAAAGCATTGGATGGGATACAAAGAACTCTGACTGTGAGCATGAAGTCAACCTTGTGGAATAATTGATGTCTTGCTTGGTTCTACCTGATTGCGAAGATCCCATGACCTTCAAGAATGACTTTTTGAGGAGCGCAAATGATCTGTAGTGCAAAAAAGGAGTGAAAAGCACCACTGCACAAGCAGTCTTCTGACCATGGTTCTTTGGATTCCAACCATGGTACCAGAGGTATATGAAAGTTTTCAAGTTCTGAATATCAATAATATTTACGCAGATAATAAACCATTGCTGGATACTAGTGTCAGGAGGTAAAATCAGAAGAAGGCCTCAGCCTGTATGCCCTTTTCCGCTAGCCCTCCAGGACAACTGGTTGGTCACTGAGTGCTGTAACAGGAGGTGGTGATGGCCACTAACCTGGATAGCTTTAAAAGGGGCTTGGATAGATTTGTGGAGGAGAAGTTGATCTACGGCTACCAATCTTGATCCTCCTTGATCTGAGATTGCAAATGCCTTAGCAGACCAGGTGCTCGGGAGCAGAAGCAGCAGCAGCAGGCCATTGCTTTCACATCCTGCACATGAGTTCCCAAAGGCACCTGGTGGGCCACTGCGAGTAGCAGAGTGCTGGACTAGATGGACTCTGGTCTGATCCAGCAGGCTAGTTCTTATGTTCTTATGAGTGGAGAAGGATGCCAGTCGCCAGTCTGATTCAGCACGGCTCTTATATTTTTTAACTGTGGTGTTTTAAGCTGTATGGTGGCTGCTTGATTAATCAAGGACAGCCAGGATCTTAGCATAACTACCCCTCTTTTGGAATAATTTCTAACACAGCTAAAAAGGACCCTGCAGGTTGAATTCATGATCAGGAGATGTTAGGCTACTATGGACTATCCCTGAGTGGTGCAGTGGTTAAGAGGAGTGGATTCTGATCTAGAGAACTGGGTTGGATTCCCCACTCCTCCACATGAAGCCTGCTGAATGAGGCTGGGGTAGTCACAGTTTTCTTAGAACTCCCTCAGCCCCTCCTACACCACAAGCAGAGGTGGGATCCAGCAGGTTCTCACGGGTTCCTGAGAGTAGGTTACTAATTATTTGTGTGTGCCGAGAGGGGGTTACTAATTGGTGATTTTGCCACGTGATTTTTGCCTTAGTTACGCCCCTCCTCTCAGCAATAGCGCGCAGACTTGAAGCAGTCTAGCAGGAGGTGCACCCGCATGTGTAGAAGCCTGCGCCTGCGTGCATTCGTTTCCCGCCCAAGGACCGGCACAGCGGCTGTGTCCTTGCCACAGCCCCACCCAGGAATGCCCCGCCCCTGGAATGCCCAGCCACGCCCCCATCGTGCCCCACCCAGCCCCATTGGTGCTACACCACAGTTTGAATCCCACCACCATGGGAACCTGTTACTAAAATTTTTGGATCCCACAAGGTGTCTGTTGTGACGAGAGGAAGGGAAGGAATTTGTAAGCTGCTTTGAGACGCCTTACAGTTGAGAAAAGCGGGGTATAAATCTGAACTCGTCTGTTATAATATCTGTGTGAAAAAGTTCCCATGAGTATAAAAGCAGAATGAGATCATTTGGGAAAAAAGGGGAAACTCTAATGCTTCACTGTATGAAACATTATTTATGTTACTTATGAGGGTATTAAACATTTTCTAGGCAACTATTGAAATGACTGAGATGAATCCTTTTTTTACAAGATATATGGCGTTCAAACACCGCACAAAAAGAAGAGGGTTTAAAAATAATAAATGAAGAAAAGACAAAAACTGTTCTGATTAATTAATCCAACGTTTCTTATAAAATTAATTTTTTCCAGGATGTAGCGCTGTTTTTATTTAACACAGCTTTGATTTGCCGCCTCAGAAGTTTTAAAGAGTGAGAGAGGGAGGAGAGACCAATAGCTACGCAATTCTGCTAACTTGTTATAAAAGGGCCAGTTTTAAACTTGTTTACGCTACTGATTTCAAATTAATTCAAGGCAGTGGCTAGTTAAAGAAAGAGACCATGGCAGAGATTTTGATCAAAGGACTTAAATTCAGCCATGTTCCGTTTAATGGGCTACAAAGCCACGAGATACGTTCTAACTGGGCTGGAGTGAGCCACATCAATACACTGGCCTTTCCATATAAAAGACTACATAGAGTCCTTTTACATTAGTATGCAAGATGCTGAATGCTGAAACAAATGTTTAAAAACCATACAGAAGATAAAGATTATGCAACAAATCTAAATACCAGCATTAAAGTTTTTACAAGTGGAGGTCTGTGAAACTCATGGGTGAGGGGTGGGGGGGAATTCCACCTATCCCCTCCCCATTGGTCACCTTCCAATCCTGCTACAGCTGGACAGGCCTGCCAACAGTTCCTGTGTGCCCCAGTGGAGCCACCCCTCTCCCATCTTGGTAGGCAGGTGCACAAGACCTCTGCTAGGAGCCGCCTGCCCCCACAACAGGTTGGCAGCAACAGAACAGCCCAGGAGCCATGCTGGACCCAACTTTCCCTCTCCCTCCCTCTATGGCCCTTTCGTGCATGGGTCAATAAACACGGGTTAAGGACGGGATAAAACCCGGGGGGGGGGGGGGACACTTCGCATGGATCCCGCTCCTAAGGCAAGTCCGCTCCGCGTTTTCCCCCAACTGGGTTTTTCAAGAATCACACAATGTGTCTTGCAGCCACAGCCGAGTGAATGGTCAGGCAGGAGGCTCTTTAATTGGGCGCACTTTCCTTTTTAAAAATATCCCAGCTCACATCTGCAGAGCCACACAGACCCAAAGGGACGTATTATGGCTGTGGGGGTTCATTAGTGCCTGCCTGCGGAGCTACCCATCGGTGGAAGGTAAATTTTAAAAATGCACCGCCGTGCAAAGGCTCGCACTCTGGCCAATGTGCTTGCTGTCCATGGGATAGTCAGCCATGCAAATGGCCCGGGGCATTTATCCCACCTGCAACCCACTTTAAATTTGCTGTGCAGAAACGGCCCATGTCCATCTCTCTGTCTCTCTCTTGGCAGGAAGCAGGTTGAGCTGCCTTTCTCTCTGTTTCCCTCTCTCTGGCTGCTGTCAGCACAGCATCCTGGGAGCTGCCTCTCTTTCTGTCTCTTTCTTTGGGCCGCTCCCCACTCACCATAAGCCGCGGGGTCACCTCTTTATAAGACACGGGGATCCTGGACGCTCCCCACATCGCCAGCGGCCACTGCGCAGCTGCCAAGAATTTGCCGCTCTCCCACCTCCTTGGCGCGCGTCAAATTAGGTCCTCTACAAACAGCAACATTTTCAAAAACCCCGCGGGTGCCGCGGGGTGGTGGGGAACCTCGGCTGATTCGCGCGGCTGATTCGCTGTGACGCACAGCTTTCCGGCCAATCAGGAAACAGGAACCGCCATTTTGTTAAGGGAGGGTGTCCCCGTCAGAAAGTGCACGAAGTGATGATGTAGACACGAGTCGACATCCTCGTTTCATGGCACATTCGGGGAAATTGTGATGTGTGCACAACGAGACGTGCCAACGTTGTGCCGACGTCTCAAAACAATGCCTCCAGCCTACCGAAACCAACTTCTCGTCTCAGCCAATAAAAATGGAGGCCCGCCTTCGGCCGGCCACAACCTCCACGTGAACGTGACGCACACGCGTGCCAGCCAACCAGAACGCTCGATTGCAACGGGAGTCTTGATGTAGAACCCCGCGCTATTTCCTGAAATGCTGATGAGTGGGGAACAAATGTCTCCGTGGTCAAAAGCCGCGGAGGCTTCTCTACGCAGGGTCGCTGCAAGGTTGCACACAAAAGAGGTAAGTGGGGAGTGGCCCTTTCTCTCTTGGCAGAAGGCACTGCTGCTGACCCCAGAGTAGCTACAGGGTTGTGCTGCTGTCGACAGCCTTTTTTGTGTGTGGGGGGGGGGATTTAACCCCCCACTTTTTAAAAGCTTTTAAAAACTGTTTGGATTTTTCCTCAGACCCACAGGGTTCCCTGAGTCTGAAGAAAAACCTGTTGGTAGGAAGAGTGCCCGGTAACTACAAATGTAAGTATCCATAGTAAAGGAGAGATGTGAGAATTAAAAATATAGATAGGGAAGGGATTTAAGTGAGCCAGCTTCTCTCTTCTGCGAGCACGTCACGGATACGCACAAGTGAACTGCTTGCGACTTGGCATAACTTCCACTCTGCCCTCCCTAAAAGCAGAAGAAGCAGCAACAGAAGAGATTCTGGTTGCTGTGGGTTTTCCAGGCTGTGTGGCCGTGGTCTGGTAAATCTTGTTCCCAACGTTTTGCCTGCATCTGTGGCTGGCATCGTCAGAGGCGTATCACAGAGAGAAATGTGGAACACATCCACAGATGCAGGCGAAACATTAGGAACAAGATCTACCAGACCACGGCCACACAGCCCGGAAAACCCACCACAACCAGTTGAATCCAGCCGTGAAAGCCTTCAATGCTGGGAGATTCTCTTTAGCACTCTTAATGTGGGACAGACCACAGAAGAGAAATCAAGTGCACCCTGTAGACCACAGGTGTCAAACGTGCGCCCCTCCAGATGTTATGGACTACAGTTCCCATCACCCCCTGCCAGCATTAAGCTGGCAGGGGATAATGGGAGCTGTAGTCCATAACATCTGGAGGGCCGCGAGTTTGACACCTGTGCTGTAGACAATGAATGCTTCGTATTCTCACAGAAGAGTAATATAAAGCACAAAAATGTTTAAAGCCTTGCACAGGAAGGAACTCTTACAATTTCCAGCAGGAGGGAAAGGGTTTTTTAGCAGAACTGTAGGCAGCCATGCACTCAACAGGGCACTACTGATCTGTGCCATTTCTTGGCCCGCAATGGAACCCCAGACCTCGATGCTGCCGGGTCAGGCTACCATTCTCAAACAGGAGTAGACTGGAAACCCAGGCATGGTCTGGAAAACTTGATCGTCCTGAGCGCTTGGAAGCCAATGGCAAAACTACCACATTCAATAACACAGGACAGAACATCAAAGCGAACGGCGCACAGCTGCAAGTGCTTGCCAACACTCCTACACACTGTGTGCTAGGTAGCATGCGGGGCCTCTGCCTGCAGGCAGGCTGTAACCTAAGTTTTTCGTTTTAATTTTCTACTCAAAAGCTAGGCGTTTAATAACAAAATGGTCCTTATGGTTCTCTAGTTCACTACCTTAGAGATATTATATATATTTTTTTAAAAAAAAACAGCCATGGAAAAAGCAGTGGCTATGAAGGAAGGTTTAATTGACCAACATCCCAAGGCACACGTTGTTCTCACCCCCACAAGGAATAACTGTGACCGCCAGAAGGAGAAAGAATGATGTTTTCATAAGTATGCTTAAATTAACTCATGCCAAGATGAAGCATATGCAAACATACATTTCAAGAACAGCTATATCTTTGCCAGATAAACTTATGCTGAAATTTATGCACGTGCACTGGTGGAAATTCCTAAAATCCATATAGAATGGTACGGCAGAAGTGAAGTAAATAAATAAACTTTTAACCACGGTTAATGATACACATTGACCAATGTAGGAAAAAGCAATAGGCACCCAGCATTGGTATACTTCAGTGGTTCTCAACCTTCCTAATGCTGCGACCCTTTAATACAGTTACTCATGTTGTGGTGACCCCCACCCCTAACATTTATCCATTTTAGAGATGGAGAACGCTGATGCAGAGAGTCTTAGGCGACCCCTGTGAAAGGGTCGTTCGACCCCCAAAGGGGTCCCGACCCACAGGTTGAGAACCGCTGGTATACTTGGTTGTATTTGCCTTTACTTATATCCCACTTTCTTCCACAACAACCCTGTGAGGAAGGTAAGTCTGAGAGTGTGTGATTGGTCCACCTAGTCAAGGCATGGAGGGAGTTCATATCCAGTTCTCCCGGATCCTAGTTTTACACTGTAGTCCTACATTATACCAAACTGACTCTCCTATGCTCACTTATTCTTATTTTTGCTCTTCCCTTTCCAAATTCCCCAAGTTTTATTATTACGTCTGCACTGGAGTATAAAAATCCTGTTAATCTAGGTGCTGATGCAGTACTCTACCATGATTCGGGATGACAGAGCATCCCCAGATGACAATTTCATCACAAATTGCAAGAAGTATCCCCAAACACTTGGGGAACCAAACTTGTCTCCCGTCCAAATGCTCGGAACAGCACCGCAAGATGTTTTGTGCACATTCTCACCGTTCTACAACTCTCCCATGTCTGCTATAGGACAAATATATATTGCCGTTCATGATTCACAAAGGTATTTCAGTTCTCCTGGGCGGGGTGACTGTGTGGAGTTCCCCTCTATTCTAGACTTGCTTAATTTGCCTGGCTGACTCAGTGTTTGTTCCTGGGAGTGTTTGGGTTCAGATCAGAAATATTCGCACTGGCACATTCTCACACTGCTTTATCACAGCCACCTCTCACCATCCTCAATATGTTTGCTTAATACACCAGACTTGGGGGGAGGGGGGGCTTGGTTTTGTCAAACAGGGGGAATGGGGGTGTTGCAGCTTTGGTCTCTAGTATCCCAGACTTGTCCAGTTTCCCTGACTGAGTCATAAAGCTAAGTATTTCCCAAAAGATACTGACATACTTTGCACAATCTCTCAATCATTAACCCTTTAAACATTCAACAGAATAAGCAAGCGCTTAGGGCCTCAAGTAAAAATGGCCCCATAGAGGTTTTTTCCTCCTTATCTCTGCTAAGGATTGATGTAGATTTGTTGCATCAGATTCGTTTTGAAGATATGATCAAAGAGAAGACTTTTTGTAGTATAATTAAAGTTATAAGCAAGCAACAGTAAACATTGTTTTGCATCTTTGATTTATTTCAGTCAAAATGTTATGTATCTCCGAGGCAAGAAAACAAAGGAATAATAGGTGTTTTGTTTCATATAGATAATGACATTTATTCATTAGAATATATATTAAATTTACTATTGTTTTTATTTTGAATTACATATACAGAAGTACCGTAATCTTTTCAGTGCTCAGGGCCTCTAAAAGTCTTAATCTGGTTCTGTTTCCCAGGTTGATTCACATCATGAAAAACTGTGGTTTGTCTTCATTTAGCTCAAGGGGTCTGCAACCTGCGGCTCTCCAGATGTTCACGGACAACAAATCCCATCAGCCCCTGCCAGCAATAACACAATTGGCCATGCTGGCAGGGGCTGATGGGAATTGTAGTTCATGAACATCTGGAGAGCCGCAGGTTGCAGACCCCTGATTTAGTTTATTTGTTAACCACAGCCTGGCGAAGTGCTCTGTTGAATGAGATCAGGGCCCGACAGGATATAGCTCAGTTCTGTTGGGCCTGAAAGACAGAGTTGTTCTACATGACAGCCCTTTTCAGTTTTCCATTTCCAGCTTTGCTCACTCGTATTGCTTCTTGTTTGGCATTTTCTACATGCTCTGGTTTTGATTGGGAGTTGATCATTGATGATTTTGGAAGCAACGCTATCATCCCAACCCCCACTGAAACATATTTTGAAGGTTGTCATTTTAGAAATTGGTTTACACATACTTTTAATTGTGTATTTATGGTTGTTCACTGCTCTGAGTCCATTTGTGGGGCGAGTGATATATAAAAAATAATACATATTAATAATGTCCAGCGGAACCTCGGTTTTCGTTAGTAATCCGTCCAAAAAGAATCGATGAAAACCGAAACCATAGGAATCAATGTAGATCCAATTAATCCGTTCTAGGCACTCCAAAAAACATACCAAAACCACATTTTTGGTGAATAAACATAGTGTTTAATGCTGAAAACAATAACAAACAATAACACTAGGACCAGCTTCAGAGCCAGTGGACCAGCGTCGCACCAAAAAGCTGTCCAAAGAGGTCTGTTTCTGATGCCTGTTTCTGAAATGGGGCAAGACATTGTCATTAAACAAGTTGCAGACACGGCCTGCAACAGCTTTGTCAGGTGATTTTTCTCCACAAACCCCTGCACCTTCCTGCAAATCGATGAAAACCGAGGCAAATCGATGAAAACCAAGACAAATTTTTCACTGAAAAAATCAATGAAAACCGAACCCGATGAAAACCGAAGGCAATGAAAACCCAGGTTCCACTGTATACCCTACATTTCTCCGAAACAGGGACCTAAGATGGCTTACGTTGTTGCCCTTTCCTCTGTTTCACCCTCACAACAACCCTGTGAGGAAGGTTAGGCTGAGAGAATGTGACTGACAAAGGTTACCCAGCAAGTTTCCATAGTAAAGATGGGATCTGAACTGGGGTCTCCTAGATCCATGGTGGCAAACCTTCGGCACTCCAGATGTTATGGACTACAATTCCCATCAGCCCCCGCCAGCATGGCCAATTGGCCGTGCTGGCAGAGGCTGATGGGAATTGTAGTCCATAACATCTGGAGTGCTGAAGGTTCGCCATCACTGTCCTAGATCCTAGCCTGACATTCTAGCCATTAGTCCACAGTAGCTCTCAGAAGTCAAACAACGCCTTTACAAAAGCATTATATATCCAAGAGGCAGGGGCAAATTCAGGCACCAAAAGATATTAATTTGATCTTAAGTGTTTTTCGCCAGAACAGTTTTATATATTCATAACATAGCACGAGAAACAATGAGCCAGGAATACAAATTATTATTGCCTGTGTGTAATGTATAATTTACAGATACAGTTAGTGACTTAACAGATTCCAGCAGCTCTTTTGGTTTCTATTTAGCATACTCTACAATCCTTTGGCCTATTTTAAAACTTCACTGACAAACTCTTCTAGTAATTAAGCAGAACTGTATCCTTCTGAAATCTTGCAAACTTTAAAAACAGGAAATGTGGTAATACTGTACTGGTGAACCTTAAGCCTGCTAAGAAAGAGCCACTAATAACCAAATTTGTTCCTTGACATAAGTGGCAACTTTGTAAGAAGTGCAATTATTTGGGATCCTATATACCAGGGCAGTGTTTTCCAACCTTTTTGACGTCATGGTACCCTTGACCTCATTCTTCATATCTCACGGTACCCCTGCCATCCTCCCCCCACCTTCCCCTCCCAGGTGAAGGGAAGCACAGGGTGGGGGTGGGTAGGAAATGGCTGCAGACCTTGCGGTAGGCCCTGCCCCCTGGGCCAGCTCCATATCCTTGCTGGTGCCGGCGGGAGACACCACAAAAGTGAGGGGGGCAGTAGCGTTGCCGCGGTACCCCTGGGACTTGCTCATGGCACCCCAGGGTACCACGGAACCCTGGTTGAGAATCGCTGCACCAGGGATATCCAACCTTTTCAAGGCAGCAGACATCTTTGGAATTCTGACCAAGGGCAGTGGCGAAATCACCAAAATGGCTGCACAAGAGGCGGAGCCAATCACAAAACGCCAGAGGTCAAGATTATAGTCTAACAGTAACTCTTCAGCATTGAAGGCAGAAGCTCTGTTTCACAGGATGCCCAGCCAATCAGATGTCCAACTGGGGAAAGTCGCAACTAGCCTCGCCCACTTTCTAAAAACACATGGTGGGCTCCCAAGGGCACCATGTTGACGACTCTAGATATACACACTTATCCAGATATAAACCCAAGTGTGTGACTTACCTCTGAGTAGTCATGTATAAGAACACATGAACGGACACATGAATACATGAAGCTGCCTCAGATGGCATCAGTCCCTTGGAACATCCAAGTCAGTATTATCTACTCAGGCTGGCAGCAGGGTCTTGGACCGAGATCTTTCACAGCATCTACGACTACTCCTTAACTGGAGGTGCTGGGGGTTGAACCAGGGACCTTCTACTTATCAAAGAGACACTTGATCACTGGGCCATAGCCCCTCCCTGACATACTGCACAACTCACCAACTCTTGCACTGCACCAGATTTGATAACATCAGATCTAAATATACCAACCTACATTTTTCTTCCAATCTGGGCTGCCTGATCTGACTAGGTTATCTCTATTGTTAAACAACTCAGACCCTGGTCTTTGTGAAGAGATCGCCAATTTCATTGCGGAGATAGTTGAGAGTTCCCAGAGTTCCCAGTACAACGTATTTGTTGTGCTCCCCGTGGGGCCTTTTATCTATTATGTATCCATGCAATTGTTCCCGATTCATGTAACTTTTTTCTGACTATGCCAATAAAGACTTATGTATATTCTGCACAACTGATAGAAACACTCTCTTTACTACGGAATGACTGTTCACTACATTCCTTTTCTGGTTATTCAACAACAGTGCAGAGAAAGAGGCAGATTACTGAGCCTGGTACACAGAGCTCTCCATGTTCAACCCCATACATATAGCCTCGAGAGATGAAAGAAGAAAAAAATCATTTCGGAAAATATCACAAACAGATCACATGATTGTAAGGAGCTTGGCAGTTGGGTCCCAGTGTACCTGTCCCCCATCCATCTCCACAACACTCAGGCAATGGGGCACATACCATGTTTCCCTGAAAATAAGACAGGGTCTTATATAAATTTTTGCTCCAAAAGACGTGTTAGGGCTTATTTTCAGGGGATGTCTTTTTTTCTCCATTATTTTGCGCCCCCCACGTGACTAGATCAGCTGCGCCAGGGAATCTGTAACTAGGGCTTATTTTTGGAGTAGGGCTTATATTTCAAGCTTCCTCCAAAAATCCTGAAAAATTATGCTAGGTCTTATTTTTGGGATAGGTCTTATTTTCAGGGAAACACGGCAGAAGGACCACAATTCAAAATTATTCAGATCCATTCCAAAGAAGGCTGCTGAAGATTTCCATAACAGCAAGCGAACAGAATGGGAAAATAACAGAAAAAATATCTCTTTATAACCCCACAATCACACACAACACATACAAACCTCTTTCCAAAGAAATGAAGTGCCCATAACCTACTCCTATTGGCTATTACCACAAGCATGTCATGCATCATATACCTGTATAAACAGAGAGTGAATTGTGGAAAAACTGAGGCTACATCAGCTGGGAACGTTACATACAAGAGCATAGCATCCACTGAAGCAACTGCAACGAGGTCCAAACAGCAGATTACAGGATCCGCAAAACCAATCAGAAAGACAGAATGCTATTGGTTTGGGTATACACATCTGCAGAATAGGACAGAAATCCACAGGTCTCTCTTCAGAGGCCCCGCAAAGAATGACGGGGCGGGCCAACCGTTCTAGCAAACAGCAGAGAAGAATTCTACCTTCCATTTCACTCCAGTTTGCTTCTGAGCTCAGCTGGGCACTGTCTGTGGCTGCAGCACATTTCTATCTTTGCTTTTCCTCCCAGCTTCAAATACCAATGCAGGAATGCTGCACATGACACCCAAACACTGCTGCTGTTGCTGATCTGTTCTCTACCTGTCTAGCTGTTACCCCCTAACGCCCTGAGTCACCATTAGAACAACGGGTATTGAATAATTGACTCAACTCAGTCCATCTGGAAACTGGAATTAAATCCCACCCACCCCTGAGTCTCAGGCCTGGTGCTGCTGATATTTATAGTTGGTCTTTTCTATTGTTCCCCTTGCTTTGTCCTCCTAATGCAGCGGTTTTCAACCTGTGGGTTGTGACCCCTTTGGGCAGTGGTGGTGAACCTACGGAACTCCAGATGTTCATGGACTACAATTCCCATCAGCCCCTGCCAGAACGGCCAATTGGCCATGCTGGCAGGGGCTGATGGGAATTGTAGTCCACGGACATCTGGAGTGCTGTAGGTTCACCACCACGGCCTTTGGGGGTCGAACGACCCTTTCACGGGGTCGCCTAAGACTCTCTGCATCAGTGTTCTCCATCTGTAAAATGGATAAATGTTCGGGTTGGGGGTCACCATGTATTAAAGAGTCGCAGCATTAGGAAGGTTGAGAACCACTGACCTAATGGCTTAAAGCACTGTTTCTATGGGTGTCTTGGTCTGAAATCTCTGACCACAGCCAGAAATGTGGATCAGTGATCCCAGTGCCCACATGCATGCATCCATCCTATTGGTGCTCACCAAAGCCATGTAACACAAGCAGTGCACACGGTAAATAAAGTAAAATCCTGGACCGGATTCGTGTAGCTGAAATGAATTCTGTCAACTTCCTGGAATGGCACTGAAATACAGCATCTGAAAACTCTGATTCAACTTCCTATTGGTACTTTCACATTATAGGGCAAAATAAGCCCCTCCCTCAGCAGCCACACTCCAAACCACTTCTCACTGTATGCCCAGGGACACTTTTGCATGCATGATTTCAGTTACTAGTAATAAACAGCAAGCAGAATAGGGGATAAGCAATTGGGTCTCCTCTAGAGACAGGGTGAGTATCTCCCTCTTGAGCAGATCTAAACCAATTTAGTACGTGAATACTCCCCCCACTTCTGAAATTATTCCCTCTCTCCTTATACCAGGGAGAAAACTTCAAATCTAAACTCCCAAAGACACTGTGCAATCCCCCCCCCCCCACTGACTATGTATCTGTTTAATCTATCAATATCCTCTCCCTTCACACTCTTTTCTTCCTAATTTTTAGTTGACTATAGTCCCTCGTAGGGCTGACAATGTATTTGAAATAAGCTGTCAACGCTGGCTAAAACTGAAGTCTACCGCCAATTAGTTCAATGTATCTCAGAGAGCATATTCACACTTTCCTTAATTTTGTCAGGTCAGAGTGGTCATCTTAGTACTCCACCATGTGTGCATATTCCAGTTTACTGTGGCATCCAGTGACAAATCTAGGCCGACAAAACAAAAAACTGTTTCCCATATTGAACAGAAACAACGAAACAGATACTGTGAACAGGATAGACGCGTTGATATCGATGCAAGAGTCCAAGATATAGCTTTGCATGTTTGGAACTGATGCAATTTGATAGTGCAGCCCTAAAAAGAATTACACTTTTCTAATTAAATTTATTGGACTTGGGAAGCTATGACTCTGCTAGGAGATGGAGGGGCAAGGAATGGGGGCAGCCATCTGTCAAAATCGGAAGTGACAACACACCTCTCAAGGAGCTGGCTGAAACTCTATGGCTTTACCACACATGTTTCAGCCAATTCCTAGAGAGGACCGCCATCTCTCCAGGGTTTTCTCAGAAGTATTTCATACTGATGGTCATTTTAAAAATATATTTTCTCCTGCTGGTACTGAAAAATGCCAGCTGGGCCAGAGGCGTGGTTTGAGCTGAACATCCCTGAAAGGCACAATATGTTTAATTTTGGCTTATGGTCTTTCAGTTCAGGCGATTATTGTCGATTGCGAGGAAAGTGCTATTCTTTGCAGAGAGGGTTGGATCTAGACTAAATTTTCTATCAGGGGTACAGAATTTCCTTGCCTCACTGCAACCCACTGATCCCCATAAAATATTGTTCCTAGGAGATGAGAACCCCCCCCCCCCCCCCCCGGAACAACATAAGTGGCAATCTGCAGTGGTAAGGGTGAAATTGGTGGGAACTGTCAATTTAGACCGGATCCACACACATAATCGTTTATTGTTTTAAATAATGGATAATATAATATAGTATATTTAGATGCTTCATAAATAAGTATCACAAATATTACTAATAATGTTTAGAGCGTCATGCTCTAGTCACTGAGACCTGGGTCTCTTCTCAATGGACTATCTTAAGTCAGTTACTATCTGTCAAAAAAAACCTACTTCCAACTTGTAACTTTAAAATAATATAATCCTATTATTGCTGCTGTTGCACACCTTGGAGAAAAGGATATGCAAACTGGATGGGGTAGATTACTGTTGCCAGCCAGGTGATGGGTCATCAGAACAGTGTTGGTGAAACTCTGAGCACCACTTAGCTGTGTTCCGACTTCAACATCCAGTCCATGAGATCTTTCTTGTTGGCCAGATTCCTCTTTTTCTCTTAACTACATTTTAAATACCTGCAATGGTTCTGGAATCCCTGGGCAACACCAATATAAAAAGACACTTGTGGTCAGGGCCACAATTACAGAACCTTGAAGGGTACCTACATGGCTGCCAAGTAGGCATTAGGCTATACTTGCCTACACAGACAAACAATGCCTGTGGTTTCATAGGCTGGACATCTATATGCAACAGATGATTCTGCAACAGGACATAAAGAATGTAATAGTTGATCAGGAGAAATATTGAAGGTCAGGAGCAGGTGCTTCTAGATACAAAATCAAAGTTTCTGTTGATATACCTTGATGCACCATTAAAAAACGCCAGAGGGCGCAGTGGCCAGGGTCAGTGGCCAATTCTGTGCCACCTGCAAAGGGGGGCAGGAAGACCCCAAAACAATTCCCCCTGCCCCCTGGAAAAAAACCCATTTAAAAAGGACTTATGCCACATTGGTCTAAATGGAACCTGTGGCTTTCCAGATATTCTCATCAGTCTCTACCTCAGCATGGCCAATTGGCCATGCTGACAGAGGCTGATGGGAATTGTAGTTCCTGAACATCTGGAGAGCCGCAGGTTCCCTACCCCTGGTCTAGGGGCATAAATCTGCAGCTGGGGAGAGAGGCATTCTCAAGATGAAAGCCAGGTGGAAGTTGACGAATTAAACCAGCTCATCCCCCGCTACACCAGCATGCTCTCCAATGCCAGCACAGCTTTGGTGAGGCAGGCCCTTCTGGGTGTGGGTGCCACAGAGCGGTGTGGTGGCTGCCCATGGAGTGTCTGCTCTCTCCGCTGACATAGGTGCCCCTTATGCTGGCAGGGTGGGCAACCTCAGCAGCATAGCCCTCACTGCTCCCACAACCCATTTCACCCCCACCCCCAGATTGGGCTCTTAAGCGTTTAAACACATGACACGATTTTCAACTTCTTTGTTGCAAGAGAGGCACTGATGCGGAGCCCTACCAAATACATGTACGTGCGTGGGTGTGTAAAGAGTCGTCAAACCTCAGCTGACTTATGGTGACCCAGTTGGGGTCTAGCAAAGGTGGTTTGCCATTGCCTGCCTCTGCACAGTGACCCTGGAAGTCCTTGGTGGTCTCCCACCCAAGTACTAGCCAGGGCTGACCCTCCTTAGCTTCTGAAATCTGATGAGATCAGGGTAGCCTGGGCAATCCAGGTCAGGTCATACACACTGTATAAATGTCATGGTCAAGCTGAAATGGGCAGAGAACACTTCCATGGCAACCGCCCCCCCCCCCAATCTTCCCATGAAAACTACATTCCTTTGGTATTTTTCAGGGAAGTCAAAACATTCATGGAGTACCAGCACTGTCCCTAACGCAGCCCATGATACCCAAGACAGGCAATGTTCCTCAGTGAAGTCTTTTGCAGTCACAGCTGGCTGTTCTTCAGTACTTCTCCCATGCCCCAATATTTCATGCTCTGACCAGGTACAATCAACGAAGAGCCCCACTGTGAATTAGATTCACTTACCCCGAATGACACTATTATGTAACTCAAACTAAGTGGCTACCAAATCATGCTTTGCTGACAAACACTGATTATGGAATTGTTTGTAAGCAGATCCGGAAATATTTAAAAAGCATTAACTGGGGGAGCCAAAAGCAGTGAAGTGGTGTACGTCAGGAATCTCTGGGGCCTCTGCAAGCCCACCCCACGTTTTCACACAGAATGTAACTGCTCCTAAACCTTTGGTGCAGCCTAATCAATGTAGGGTTGTACATTCCTTGGAGTCATGAACCTGTCTTTTGCTCATGTTGCTCCATAAACTCTAAATGAGTGACTGGACAAATAAAATACTGACAACAGTAGTATACATTTCGGGTATTTGGGGTGGAATATATGTCAAAATGGAACCTTAGAAGGTTGCACTTATGTAGTATTTTTGAGGTTATGTAGTATTTTTTATGTAAAAAAACGAAGCTGGCAAACAGTGTAAATTTTAATCTAAAATGGAAAATGCTAGGGTTAATATTTACCACAGATACAGATTTATTCAGAAAGAAAGACTGAAAGAATTAGTGACTTAACTTGAAATGGAGCACTCACATCTGAAGCTAGGCCATACTTCTGTAGAGTTAATCAAATTTCATCCACATTAGTTTGAAAGCAGCTATACTAATACGAAGGCCTTACAGTGTAATCCTAAGAATGTTTACTCCGAAGAAAGTTCTACTTAAGCGTGCCTGGGATAGCGGCCCTAATATCAGCTCTGTGGAAAGGCTTAATTTATTATGCAGCCTTCTTCCTGTTGTAAGTGATTTCAAAACTGCCTGTTTATTTCCGACAGCTCCAGTCAAGAAATAGGCCTGCTTTATTTGCTAGCGCTGGGAAAAGGATTACCGTAGGCAAATCAGAACATATCATCTTACTGTTCCAGCGTTCACATACTTAATACTACACAAGGTCTCCTTTTCAGGTGTTAATAGAAAAATCAATTTTCCATCACAACAGCTGGGATCGTTTTAAATATCACAGCTGTCAGAATTCGAAAATAACTAATTTGAACACGGCCACTGTGTTGAAAATGTAGCAAAATGAAAACAAAACAAAAAAAACCACCCCTGATCTGTACATATTATCCCCTGTGCCAAGCAAACTTCCGGTACGACTGGCAACGTACGGTGCAGATATCTAATAACAGGTTTCAGTTTTTAGTCATGCTACCAGAGGGGTGAATTCACTTAATTTATCTCCCCTATGAGGCAAGTGAAATGCTTAAAGAAGTACCAGAGAAATGATCTGTTTTTGTGCACACTTATAGCATCGCTGGAAAACATTTTAAATTACAAATATGGTGTGAACCCTTAAAAACACGCACGCACACACCTTGATTTAAAAAGCAGCCAAGATATTTACATAGCTATTTTGTTGCCAAGTCAGCACGCATATTGAGTAATATCTGTGATAAGCATCACAACTTCGTAATTCTAGAAATTGAGAGGTTTGTCTTAAGGCGAAATTCTAGAAAAGCTATGTGCGAGGAAGAAAGTATTTATTTGTTTCTCTACTATTTATAGAGACTTCTACACATTTGTAAAGACCTGCAACGATAAATCATTTTTGGACTAAGTCTGTAATTGAACTAACTTGATTTTCCACAGTTCCTAAACTACCAACATTAATTATGGAAAAAGCTCTCTGAGTTCTAATAATATACAGTTACAAGAAAAGTTCCTAGTTTCTAAAGTAAAGCCAGCCTAAAAACTCCATCTCTCATGCAAACCTTTGGTACAGACTGAACATGTCAGTCATGGTCAGGAAGGGAGCTCTGCACATTCACAGAGGCACTCTGATCTTTATGGTCATGTCAAGTGTTTCAACGTTAAGCGCTAAAGCCAAAAATTAGTCTCAGTTCTAGCCTCTGATGTGCTCAGGATTCCCTTCATCAAAACGATGAAGCTCATGTACTGTGATGTGGAAAATCCCTGGATCAATAAACTGTATTAACCAAGCTATTATTCTCTATGCTTCAGTCCCCTCCCAGTGCAATATGGGAAATAATAATAGCGGCCTGCCTTACTGGGCTGTTTTAAGGAGTTTTCAAACAATGGATGTAAAATGCTCTGAGAACGGTGTATAAACGCTATTGGTGCTGGTTAAACTCTGCACAAATCTAAAAAATAGCAAGGATACAGAGAAGGGGGAAAAATGGAACGCCTCAAGAGTCTGGATTTACTACAATTTTGTCTTGAGATCTCTCTTACTGGCAATAGGCACAGGAAGTGCTGTTCGCATACCTATATTACCAAAAAACATCTGCTAGGATTTCACGATGGCCCGCAAGGCCTTACTGTGCTATAAAATGGCAAAATACGAACATGCAAATTAATCTTGAATCAATATGATTTTTGATTCAGTTTCACAAAGGCGCTGCTGATCATTCTGGGACCATACCGAAGAACTGTTTTTAAAAGAATTAGAAGACAAGGGAAATCTTTATCACTGATCAAGGCAGTCTGTGAAAAGGAGGCTACAAACGCACAGCTGCACGCAACGAACACGATCCAGCACAGAGCAGTGAAACTTGACACTGCATAGCAGTGCACTGGATCGTGGCCTATGCATGCATATTTGTGGGGCTGTAATTCAAAATGCCTGTTCTTAGAGAAATGATTCCCACAGATTTCTGTTTAATGTATGACTGAGTTCATTTGATCAAAAGTATTCGGGCTTGCTTATGAGTCCATGTGTTGTGGGGTGTGTGTGTGTGTGTGTGTGTGTGCGCGCGCGCGCGCGCAGTAAAGGGTATACAGGTGGATATGGATGAAGAGCAACTGAGGCCAGCAATCGCAGGTATCAGTTCATTTCAAGTATTTGTTTCCAGGCCTACACAAAACATATCGAGAACTTCAGCCCTAATCAAAACAAGCGCAAGGCATCGCAAACCAAATTACGCTCTCGAGATACCGTGTCTCCATTTCCAATACTCCACAACTGCTCTCCCAAACAGCCGAAAGAGTCATTGTCACACAACGCCTTGCCGCTTGTGTACTGGAATTGTCGTAACAGGTGCAGTCGTAATAATATGCTGGGCAATCAACTTTTACCCTGCTGATCTGACAGTTTAGCTTAATAATGCCATTAAGAATGTAAACATTTCTGCAATTTATATTTAAAAGTCAATGAAATAATGGGGTGCACTACTTATCCTTTTTAATTTTTTAAGTAATACATTTGATTATTTTAATCATGCCATCCCTTAACTGGATGGCTGTAAACACGCAGGCTACATTGACATGAAATTTCCCCCTCCCTTCATTAAAAAAGCCACCGAGCAATTCCATCTGACTCCCTTTAAAACAGAGACAATAATTTAGGGAGAATCAGCAGACGGTCTACGCGTTCTGCTGTTCTCGAGAACAAGGGTGCCCGTGAAATATATCTTTTATTAAGGAAGAAGTGGACCATAATTGACCATAAAGGAGCTGGAATCCGAACCGCAGCAGTCAAATAAAATAACTTAGTAATAATAAGGATCAGCTATATAAACTGTTCCCAGTGTAATTACAGGGAGGTAGCCAGCAAGTGTAAGACTGTTTTTTAAGGATGCCAAAAAAATCCCCCAGCATCGTAGATCTTTGCACTTTATCGTTGCGGCTCCTAATACACGGGATTTGCTGGTCTATAATTCTCACTTGAACGTCTAAAGAGGTGAAAAAGCCAAGCCAAATGTTAGCTGGGATTGTTAACATCCTCTTTGCATTTGCAGGTCAGCCTACAATGGAAGCAGCTGGAATGTAACATTCTCCACGCTGCCCCACCAATTACTTCAACACTGCCTCCTCTCAGTACGAGTGTAATTTGGTCTCTATGAAAGCCCAGATCTGGGTCCCCTGAGAACGCCAAGCAAAGACTACATATTTCAGGGGTGTCTGAGCGGAGACACATCACAAAGCAGCTTTTCATTTGTTATCTCTCAGCGTTAGACCGTTCTTGTTTGGCCGGAGCGTTGTCAGATGCCAACGCACACCTTTATTAGAACAACTAAATTTTCTACGCTGGGATATTTATAGCAGCCCCACTTCTCTTTAGACACCTCTTAAAATGGTGCAGGTGCACAAAATCCCCTGCATTTAAATCGTTATTAATCTTTTGGGTCATCCGACGAAAACCCTTATGGAAAAGGAAGGAAATCTTGGAAGGAGGAGAGAGATAGCAGAGATACTGGCACATTCTATAAGAATGATACAATTACAAGATGTTCCACATCAGCGAGCCTTCTCAGTTATCTGGGATTCCGTACCTGATCACACCAGTCGGTGTAGATAGATTGAATTGTATGGCATAAAATACTCAAAGAATCAACAGGAAACACGCCAATACTGAAAACAGATCGGAGTGGAAATACTAAAAGAATCTCTGGGGACTGACAGCATAACTGCATTTCTCAAAAGGTTTACCATGTGATTGCAATGATAATATATGAAGACAACAGCGGCAGCAGCTATCAAACTTTTTAGATGTGTGGAACTTTTGTGGGTGGGTGTGAGTCTAGAAAACCGTCCATTGGGGATGCACAATAAACATATTCTGTACAGTATACTTCTAGTGCACTTCCAACAGCTTATTCCAGACGGTGCAACTGGTTTGGGCATTTCACTTCTCAAGGACACGT
This sequence comes from Sphaerodactylus townsendi, assembly GCF_021028975.2. Classification (NCBI taxonomy): domain Eukaryota; kingdom Metazoa; phylum Chordata; class Lepidosauria; order Squamata; family Sphaerodactylidae; genus Sphaerodactylus; species Sphaerodactylus townsendi. The sequence goes on from NC_059431.1 coordinate 16,206,871, forward strand.
CGGAACATCTTCTGGGACGAAAACGTAAGAACGTTTACCAAGCAAATTCTAATATTTCGGCAAAACAAAAACATTCTGTGTACACATGAAGGCTTAACGAACAAGCGTGGTCATACGCATAGGACTGGTTCTTAAAGACCCTCATTGTGATTTGTAGTCTGGATTGTTGGGACTAAAATATTAAAAATACGTTAATTAATAGAATGCCTGGTTACTGGAGGCTAGGGAGTGAAACTACGTTCTTAGCAGTTCTCCAGCAATCTCAGTCAGTTTCATCTGTGCTCTTTAGAAACAACGTTCTTTTATTTCCAACATGATGAAGTGCTTTAAGACAAAACACTCTCCATGCATATGATCATAGGAGGCACTGCTTGTCAAAAGCAAAGCTCAAAGTGACAGACAATTGACCAGACAACAGGAAGGTACAGTAGATCCACAATCCAGTTAAATTGAATTATTAGGATTTTAAGCCAATTTATTCCCATTCATTTCAATAGGACCACATTATTTTAAGTCAAGGACTACAAACCTCACTGGGTTGTGAATCTGGCTGTCAGTTTTTCCTCAACATTTTACCGTATGTGATGGATTCCTACTGTCAATGCAATAGATGCAATAAATCGACAGCAGTTGCCTTTTCCAAAGATAATCCTCTCTATAAAAACTGGAGACGAAAATTCATCCTGGTATACGATAACAGATATCCCTATGCATCTCAATGGCCATTGTCTGACCTCTACTCTTGTAAATACAACTTGGAACAAAATCTCCAAATCCTGGGTCCTTGACATACTACGGCAATTTTACAGTAAATGGACTATAACGTGAACCAGGCGTATTCTTAAACAGGAAACAAACAGTTCTTCTGCACAATTTCCTGTAGATCACTTGGAAAGTATCTAAAGGCTGCACTGGCAATGAGCTAAAAAAAAAAAAAATTACACACACCCCTGCCCCTTCCTTCACAAAAACAAAATAGGCACTCAGCCCAAGGTTTTGATAATACAGTTTTTTAATTTTCCAGATTTATCAGCAATTCATTGTTACACAGATAATCTACAATTCATAATTTTATTCATAAAGTAACTGGAGGAATTTTTATTCCTGCAGCTGTAGTCAAGATGGTATTGCCACAGGGAGGTGGTCAGCACACAGAATACAAAATGTATGTAAGGCCTGAGCCATATAAACTTGCATTCAAAAGCAACAACGACACACACACTCACAGAAGTATGTGTGTATACAGACAATAAACAGGATAATGATCACTTTTTTGCACCAGATGACACAACATAGCGTTGTTAAGGAAATGTTTAGAAGAAACAATTTTAATTTATAAAATAATTACCATCTTCATGACACTGGAAATATTTCATTTTAAAATATGAGATATACACCCAAAGGGGCAGAAATAAGCAAAGAAATCCATATCTGTCTTCTGTTCATCATTTTCTACTTTTTTCTTTTCTTGATACACCTGGGTAAAATGATATGTTCCAGACCTAAGTTTATCAACAATTTAGAAGGCACCAGCAAATCTACAGCAGTGGGAATAATTCTACCACTTTTTAAATTTTTAAATACCATGTTGAAAACAGACATTGGTTTATTATAAACATAAAATTAAAAATTTCTATGATAATATTACCTGGAAGCTACAACTTTAGCATTCTAACGCATGGGCTGCTAGTATCCACCCTTCAACTTATTTCAATGGCGTTTACCTCTGCATAATAGATTTCTGTCATGTTTGTGTTCAAGTCTGTTTGAATCTCATCCTTTATTCCTGACATGATTTTTCAAATCTAAATACTGTCATCAATGTTTTCCAAATGTAGTGCTTAGTCTGAAATCAGGAATATAGGTTACACAGTTTCTTTCTTTTTTAAGATTAAATAGAAAGAAGCCTGACTGACAGGTACTTATTTTTGTTCCTTTAAAAATAGAGAGGTTTCCAGAAAAGAGGGACGACACTGTTATGATCCTCCATCATTTACCCTTTTTTTAACTGTTAATTTATTACACTCGATAGATGAAATGATCATACTATTTGGCCTAGACTATTAGCAGCTATTGACTATTTATCTCCGTCTCAGAACTTTATGGAGTTGAAAAGGTTCATAATAAGAACAGCAGACAGAATACAAACACGAAAACCTCATTAGCATTTACTTTTTTTTGTGATTTGATGACTTGACAAATAACGATTTCAAAACAACTAGTTGGTGAGATGGCTTGACGCTTGTTGGTATAACGTACAAAAAAAGAGCAATTATGATAATTATAGGGTTCTCTATATGATTTAACACAAGCGCATGCGGGTGGGAGCCAGTGATGAGATCTTAAAATACTATTAAGTGAAAGTTTTGCCACTTCTGCTTTCAATTCCATTTGCAATAATGTCATCTTTGCTGTCTCCGTGTTCTGTAAAGGATGGCACCGGCTCAAACAACTGCTTGCTAAAAAATCTCAGTCATGTGCAATTAGCAACGCGAACCATCGGTTTTAAAAAGCAGCGCTGCCACTGTTTCAGCCTCTGCCTGCCATTAGAAATATCTATCGGTATCAGAGTTAACAAGAAGCAAAGTTTTAAGAAAGTAGCATTTGCTGGACGATGAATAAAATATGCATCACTAAAATAGATATAAATGATTTTTTTTTAAAAAAGAAAGAAACACAGTCATTTCCCAAAGCATGCAAAAATTCAGCACGAGGTTCTTAGGAGCTGTGGAGCAACAGAGGGGCACATAATGCTTCATTCACACGCATTCAACGTGAAGCTTTTCTCTGCAAATGGTGCTTTATTTTTTAAAAATCACGACTTCAGATTTATAGAAATATGTCTTTAACAGTAAAAAGAAAAAATACAGCTGCAGAGAAGACAGATGACACGAACAACAGGTGAAGGGGGGGGGGGAAGGAAGTATGATTTCCTCAAATGCTGTAATGCCTTCAATACAAATAGAGCCATGCAAGGTATTTATCAGTCACAGACATTTACCTTTTTGGGGAAAAAATGGCAAAGGAGAGAGAATGAGAAGAGTATTCCTCACCATACCGTTCCTCCCACACTAACTTAAATATGGAGGGATCTGGAGTGATTTTGCATTTTTTCTTCTGTTTATTCCCAGGGAAGACCTGCTTCCGCTGGTCGCTCTCAGTTCAGGGAGTTCAAACTGAATTTAAACAAGTAATTGACTTGTCAAAGGAGGGAGCAGAAAGAAGAGGAGGAGGATAAATTTCAAACTACCTCTGGTTTGGAGACCAAAAAGAAAACTTGTGCAACTTATTGCAGCCTGGATGTTTCTCCCACAACCTGGAGAAAGATGTGCAATACCCCAACACGAAAACCAGCCTCTTTCCGACAGGCATTTTAAACAAGCCATGCAGGGCAAGCAAACACAATCTCTGCTAGATGCCTGGCATCAAATCAAGAGAAGCACGACGCTGGAGCTCAGCTAGAACAATACCAGCTGCATGAAAAATGCCCCCTCAAAATACAGAAATAGGATTTTTCCTCCTTTCCCGTCAAGTGCCAAAACACCGGCCTCAGCCTCACAGGTCCTATAACTTTGTTGCTATGATAAGATGCCTTTTCGCTGAGCTAAATTAAAGGGATGGAGGGACATCCTCCCCCCAAATCACTGATGGTTGTTCTCTTCACTGCCCAACACAAACAGCTTCACGTGTGCGATACTGAGCAAAGCTTATTCTTGATCTTTTTCTGTTGCACACATACCAACCAGAATTATTTTTTTTAAAGTCATTTAACAGTTCCCATAAATACATTTCCTCTGACAGTGATCCTGATTTTTATGAGTTCTATTCTTTGCTTCCTGACTCCCCCTCCTCTCACAAAAATCAACCCAAACTGGAACTATCTATTAACTGGGGGGCGTGAGGGAGGGGGCTTACGAGAACTATGATGTCATGTTCAGTGTTTTCCTTTTGTATTAGTCACAAAGTCGTTAGATGGGATGGCCCTGGAAACTTGCAACTCTGGCGAACATTTGGAAATGTCTAAATTATAAACACGGAATGGCATAAAAGAGGAATTTTCTTTCCCACCTTCTCCCTCCCCCCCCCCCACGCCAGCTTAAGGTACCTCCATAGAAGTCCCCATTTTTGTAAAGAAAACAACACAGCTGCACAGAGCCAGACAATTCACTGATTCCTAATTAAAGTGTGCTCTTTTTAGGAAAAAAAAGTCTCTTGCTTCTGCAAATAACAATAAAAAAATAACTTTGCCACTATAATACTGAAATTGGCTCCCTGTTTATAATGCACAGGAAATGACAGGCGGGCTGTAAATAAATCTCAAGTCCTTTTAAAAATCTCGTGGTAAATTTTCAAAACTTCTCAACTGTTGGCTTTGTTTCAGGGTTTGTTTTTTTTTTTTAAAAAAAAGCCTGACATCTTTCTTTACATTTTGCACTATTTCAGAACATTCTTAAAAACCATTACAAAGAACTGATACAGTTTTGGCTGGTAAGCATTGCGGGTGGGGTGGGGTGGGGGAATCAGATACTCCAACAGATGTCCATTCATGAAAACGGATTTCTCATACAAAATAATGCAATCTGGATATATTATATGTGCACCCTTGTACAATGCACACTCGTACGTATGGTATAATTAGTTTGCACCATCCTCTACCTCTGAATCAGGCCTTGGTTAAAGCTCTAATAGCTCCCTTTGGCCTAACAGCTATGCCCTGATTGGTATCAGATGAAATGCTGGAAAGTTGAGAGAACACAGGCTACAACTTGCCTTCTCCCCAGAACTTCCCAGTTTTATTTTCCTGTTTTTTTCAGCGACACGTCTCTTTACCTCAACAGCCCATTAAAATATATTTTTTTAAAAAAATCTTTTTTCCTTCCCCAGACCTAAGCAGGGGAAGGGGGCGACCCATTCCAGATGGCAAGTATAAACCTTCTGTTGAGGTTATGTGCAAAATACCAGACACATATTTTTTTTCCCCTTAAATAAAGTGTTTCTGATGGAAGAAAAGGGGAAAAAGTGAATGAATATAGGGCATGCATCTTAAATAATGGAACACGATGCCCCCACAAATTGGTCTTTTTTTATTATCCCGTCTTCTACAACTGTTTTTTTTTTTAAATGAGATTTCTCAATTTCAAGTTCTACATCTAGCTTCCTCTGTCAGTGGTTTCTCGGTCAAATCCATTCAACTGCAGATCCTGATTCGGGAAACTGCAGTCCTTGCCTCGGAAAGAAAGCGAGAGGGAGAGAGAGAGAGAAAGAACTGCACTAAAAACTTGTCTGCCCAGAAATCTGCCGGTGCTCTCTGTCTGCTAGATTTAAACATCCCTGCTCGTTCACATCATGCAACAAACTGAGAGAAACTAGTCCCCAAATGACCGACTTCCCGCTTAACGAAAAAGTTTCATAACACCAAACGCACCTCAAATCCCTACCAAGGCATTTTATTTCAACTTCCTTTAAAAAAAATAAAAATAAAACAAAACATCTCTATTTAATCCTACAAGTTCAGCACGCATTGAACCGCATAAAGAAAAGAGGGAGGCGAAGGTAGCCTGGACAACTTTCAACGCTCTAAATGCAGCAAATGACTCTCATTCCTAGGACAATAAAACTTGTCAAAATTACACCTTTAATTACAGAGCCAGCTTACCGCTTTCCCATTATAGTAGTACATCAAAGAGTTGCCGCCCATGCCAGGGATTGTGTATGCGCAATACATGGTCTCGTATTCTTTTTTTTTTCTCTTCGGTTCCCCCTCTTAACAACTTTTATTTCAAACTCGCTGTCCCTTTTTTCACAACAATTCCTTCAGTCGCATTTTCCCATATGGCCAGGCCAAGCATGGTGAATATGCAAAACAGGGAGAAACCATTCCTGACGTTAGGGGTGGCGGTGGTGGTGGGGGGGGGAGAGGAGGTGGGTAGGACTCTTCTGTCAGACAGTTAACTTTCCACAGCAGATCTGGAAGCCTTCCCAGTCCTGATTTAGCTGCGATTCCTAAGTCAGACGAGAGAAGCTCCAACTTTTTTCCCCCTCCTCTGGATTTTTGCTAGTTGCTGGAATAACGTCGATTTCTCGGAGTTTTTTCCCTTCCAAAAAACAATTTTTTCTTCCCCCCCCCTCCAATTTTTTTTTTTGAAAAAGTTCCAAACACCCTTTTCTTCCCCCCGAAAATTTCCACTCAACTGCCTTAGGGTAAAAGTGGAATAGGGTCCATTATTGAAGAGAATACAAATGCAGTTAATTGACTCCCCCTCTCTCTCTCTCTCCCTCTCTCTCTCTTTCTTTTTTGTTTTAATTTGATTAAAAAGCGAGTGGCAGGAAGGGAATCGTATGATGCACATCTAATAACTCTACCATCTGTCTCTGCTGCTGGCTAGCTCCCAGCATTGTGCGCAGCTGCCTGAGAACTCGACTCAGAGAGGGGGGGGGGGTGGAGAGAGAAAAAAATTGGAAGGGGGGAAGGAAAAAAAACCCCAGTCTCTGACCTCGCTCAAAAAAAAAAAAAGGGGAGAGAGGAGAGCAGTGTTTTCTGACTGCCTGGTCAACAACCTACAAAACGGGGGTTGCGAATGAAAAAGAGAAACATTGCTTCCAGGCTTAGCCTGGTTCTTCCCCCACCCGCCCCCCCTGCACCCAAACACCACCACTCTAAAGTCACTGGCTGCCTTTTGGAAGCAGGAAATAGGTTAGGAGCAGCACAGCTTTAATTCAGCCACAGAGCTGGCATTTGCTTAAAGGGAAACCGGTCGACTGGCCACTGCAGGCACCCTGACGGAGCACTTGCTCTTTTTAGCATCCTCCCCCCCCCCCCGCCCCGCTGCAGCATCCCCACGAGGTTTTTGGATGTGCACCCCCCCCCCCCCCCCACAACAGTCTATGAATGCTGAATGTGAATTCTGTGCGCTGCTGTTGCTATAGGACGCTATTTGAAATGAAATGGGGGGTCTGTTCCCAATGTTTTAATTTCCTGGGCTGTTAAAATAAAAGGATTTCTAAAATGTTATCTTGTTTTAAGGTGTTAGAAAATATCCCCCCTCCCCTATGAAGATTACTAGTATAAACACCTACAAAAGTGTTCAGGGGGAATCGTATCTTCCCCTAAATGTTGAAAAAGAGAGAGAAAAACTAAAGCTTTTTCACTGCTGGTGGGTGAATCGCGTACCTCTTTTTTTCTTTTTTCTCTCTTTTTTAAAAAATCAAAGCCAAAAATGGGGGAAGCGATAAAATAAATAAATAAAACACAGAAAGAAAAGAAAGACTGGGGTTGTCTTCTGCTTGCCAAATTCAGAGCATCACAGGAAAGGAGGGCCCCCCGGGGAATTGATCCCAAATGAAACTAAATAATTTGCATATGCTGAAGCAAATGCCATCTGAGCATACAGCTATTCTCCAGAACCAACTTTAATAATTCAAAGCACCTATTTCCTTACCACTCGACGTGGTAACAAAACACATACAGTATTAATAAACACCCATGTCAGTTCTGAGCAAGTCGTCTTTGGCTAATGGTAAAGTTTTTCCTTCGTGCTCTTTGTACCAATCTGCACAGAGGGTTGGACCCATATGTATATTTTAGAGAGAGAAAAGGGAGCAGAGGGTTTATCTAACTTCCTTGCTCCACATTTATTTGGAGGTCCCCAGAGGTTCGGGTAAACAGTTCTTGAATTATAATCACACATTTCATTCAAATTTCATGCTTTGAGGATTTTTTCCTCATTAGAACAGTTAGTTGTCAATCTGACAGGATCACATTTGTAACCTTTAAACCACCCTCCGTGTACAACACATAAGGCCAGAAAACCCAAGTAGGACAGGTCTACCCGCAACAAAACGTATTAGCTACGAGGGAAATGATCAGGGTGGGGAGGTGGAATCTCGGGACATATATGCTGAGAACTGATTATTTCAGTTACAAATAAATGTAGTTTGATTCGTTATTCCGATACTCGGCATGTAAGTGCAAAATATCCACACAAATAACAAGCCAAGGTATTGCTCCCTCCCCTACCCCCGGCATTTATCAAGGATCTTCCGAACAGTTTCTGAATTTAACAGTGCTGCCCTCTCAATACAAAGGTATACGTTCCAACCAAGAGTGTGTTTCAGGGGGCGAATCCCACAATGTGCTGGATTAGTATAATATGCAACTGACATTTAATTCTGGTAAAAGTTTAGCCCAAAACTAGATTTGATTGACTTCTAAGCCACTAAATTCACTCTAATCAGTTCACAGTCACTGAAACAACCCTCTAAAATCAGACTAACACTGTAAGCTTTAATTACTGGCACCAGATAATTATGAAATTTCATAGGCTGATGTCTATAAGGGTAAACAAATTAATAATGACTGAGTACACTGAAAAGTAGCCTTGAAATACTGACCTTCCTCAATTCTTCAAATATCTAGTTAAAAAAAAAAGATCTGTAGTATCAGAGCTCGGGAAGACGTATTCCTAAGACACAAGAAAGGAATTCCACAGGGTAAAGCAGTTCTGAGTCAGGTGAGCTAATAGTGTAACATGGATTAAGGCAACTTCCCATATATCTTTGGTATTAATCTAAGAAATCCCGTGAGCCCAGTTCAATAGACCCATGTAAATACTCAACCTGAACACACCAGCACCCAACTGTCTAGCTCTAGACATAATGCTCCAGCCCAACGGATGTATAGAAATAAATGTTTGCACAGGGACATGTAGAGTCCAATATATCTTGGTTCGATCTGATCTACGCAGCACAAAATCAAGTCACACAGATTGTTTGGGAAGCGCCTAATTGCGATGGCTTCTGAGTAAGTCATTTCCTAGTCTGAAACAAATGAACTACTGAGTCATGCTAAGCCAGCCCAATGAGATTCTCTGACTCACAGAAGCATTGTGGGGACTTCTGTCTGCCCCTCCCCTGTCCCCTAAAAAGCCCTTTCTACCTGATGATGAACTGTAGACACCGCTTTTTTAAGCTTGCGAAACAGGCCACAATTTTCTTGCTTTTTTAGACACAGACATATGGATATTGTGTACAACATCATGACAATAAAAGGCTCTCATCTTGTGAGTTCTGTGAATGAACACTGAAATGGTGGAAAAGTCACCCTGTATTCCACACTATATTTTGATACTACCAGAGGCGTAGCTAGGGAAAGTGGAGCCCGGTGCAAAATCCATGTTCATTTGTGTTTTTTGTATTTTTAGTGTTTTTTTCAGTTTTTGACCTGCAGGGGGTGCGGTTTTTAGGCTAGCAGCATCAAAATTTCAGGGTTTCTTCAGGAGACTCTCCTGATGATACCAGTCAGGTTTGGTGAAGTTTGGTTCAGGGGGTCCAAAGTTATGGATTCTCAAAGGTGTAGCCCCAATCACCTATTAGTTTCTCCCGAAAACTCCCTGAAATTTTGGTGCTGCTAGCCCAGGGGTAGGGAACCTGCGGCTCTCCAGATGTTCAGGAACTACAATTCCCATCAGCCCCTACCAGCATGGCCAATTGGCCATGCTGACAGAGGCTGATGGGAATTGTAGTTCCTGAACATCTGGAGAGCCGCAGGTTCCCTACCCCTGTGCTAGCCTAAAAACTGCGTCCCATGCAGACCAAAAAAATACAAAAAACAAACCTGACATTTTTCTGCCCCCCCAGGCACGCCCCTGGTGCAACGTGCACCCCCCGTCCCCCTTGTAGCTCCACCTCTGGATACTACTCAGATAATAGCCTCAAAGACTACCACTAAACCCACTTGCCTTCACCTTGGATCTTACCTGAACCGAATCTACATCAAACATGCAGTCCTGTATGGGCCCGTACCATTCAGCAAGGTTATGTGAAAGTTTCATGGAGAAGAACATGCCACTGAGTCATAACAAACTCATGGCGACCCCATCCATGCAGTGTTCCAGGAAAGAGATAAGCAGAGGTGATTTGCCATTGCCATCCTTGACATTACAGTTTCACTATCAACCAAAATCCACGCTCTTTTCTGCTCTCAACTGTTTACAGGTTCTTCAAGAGCACCAGAACGCAGCACAAGAGAAAGACTGTGACAAGGGCAACAGTGCAGAGTCCAGTGGGAAGGGAAAGCGTGGATACAAGACTGTTGGAAAAATCACAGCATCATACAGTTGGAAGGGGTCATACAGGCCAGCTACGCCAACCCTCTGCTCAATGTAGGATCAGGCCAGAGCATCCATGGCAAGCGTTCATCCAGCCGCTATTTAAAGACTGCCACCATCCGAGGCGGCCAATTCCACTGCCAAACTACTCGCACTGTAAAAAAAAAAATCTTCCTCATGTCTAGCTGATACCTTTCTGCTTGTAATTTAAACCCATCATTTTGAATCCTATCCTGCACTCCTCAAGGGACAGCCTTCCAAATACTTAAAGAAGAGGAAGAGTTTGGATTTATATCCCCCCTTTCTCTCCTGTAGGAGACTCAAAGGGGCTTACAATCTCCTTGCCCTTCCCCCCTCACAACAAACACCCTGTGAGGTAGGTGGGGCTGAGAGAGCTCCGAGAAGCTGTGACTAGCCCAAGGTCACCCAGCTGGCATGTGTGGGAGTGTACAGGCTAATCTGAATTCCCCAGATCAGCCTCCACAGCTCAGGCGGCAGAGCTGGGAATCAAACCCGGTTCCTCCAGATTAGATACACGAGCTCTTAACCTCCTACGCCACTGCTGCTCCTAGACAGCAATCGTGTCGCCACTCACTCTCTTCTTCTCCAGACTAAACATTCTCAAATCCCTCAGCTTTTCCTCATAGGGCTTGGTCTCCAGGCCCCTGATCATCCTCTTCGCTCTCCTCTGCACCCGCTCCATTCTGTCCACATCCTTTTTGAAGTGAGGTCTCTAGAACTGCACACAGTACTCCAGGTGAGACCTGACCAATGCCGTACAAGGGAAGGACGAATACACTTAGGTTCTACACTTAGGCAGAAAAAAAATGAAATGTGCAGATATAAGATAGGTGAGAGCTGGCTTGACTACAGTACACTGAAAGGGATCTGGGAGTCTTAGTAGACCACAAGCTGAACATGAGCCAGTAGTGTGACGCGGCAGCTAAGAAAGCCAACACAATTCTGGGTTGCATCAACAGGAGTATAGTGTCTAGATCAAGGGAAGTAATGGTACCACTTTATTCTGCATTGGTCAGATCTCACCGGGAATACTGTGTGCAGTTCTAGGCACCATAACAAGAAGGATATTGACAAGCAGGAGTGTGTCCAGAAGAAGGCAACCAAAATGGTAAAAGGTCTTGCAATCCATGCCTTATGAGGAGAGCGGAAGCTGGATATGTTTAGTCTGGAGGAGAGAAGATTAGAAGGGGACAAACAGGCATGGTTAAATATTTGAAGGGTTGTCATATTGAAGAGGGAGCAAACTTGTTTTCTGCTGCTCCAGAGACTAGGACCAGGAGTAATGGATTCAAACAAGAAGAAAAGAGATTCCACCTAAACAGTAGGAAGAACTTCCTGATGGTAAGCGTAACCTGGTAGCTGAGGTGGTGCAAAAGGGGACTGGACCCCATCAATCATTTTTCATGCCCTTCCAATCAGCACTAGGATTTGTGTGAAATCTATTACAAGTATCAAGTGTAAACTCTCTACATGAAAAAAGGAAGGAGCTGAGGTTAAAAAGTGTGAATGCTGTCATAAATCTTCCAAATGTGAATTCTCTATTTAATTGGCTAGAACAGAGTTAGCAGTTAGCCGGACTGGAGTGTCCTAATTTTAAAAGCCCGGCGTGTGTGTATGTGGGGTGTGTATGTGAGACATAGGATGTCTGAGCCTTTCTTGCACTTTTCTAACTTTTGTAACCCTAGATCTACTGCACTGCTTATTAGATCCCTCACGCTATTCAATTACATTGCTTTGCCCCATGTATCTACCTTGAGTCTCAGGTACAAAATTGGTGAATGAATGAATGAGTGAATGAATGAATCTTGGCCTGACCACCACTGCATTCATTTGTGCCGCCCCGCCTGGCTACAGGCAAGGAATTAGGGCTATTCAGCAGTGGAATATGCCGCCTCGGAGTGTGGTGGAGTCTCCTTGGAAGGTTTTCAAACAGAGGCTGGGTGGCCACCTGTCAGGAGTGCGTTGGTTGTGTCTTCCTGCACGGCAAGGGGTTGGACTTGATGGCCCTTGGGGGTCTCTTCCACCTCTATGATTCTAATAGCAGCCATAAGAGTGAGCCAACAAGGTCTAATACATTCCTGGGATTCCAGCTAAGGGAAGGCCACACCGTTCTGTATTTTTCTTCACACCCATAAGGCCCCTTCCGCACATGCAGAATAATGCACTTTCAGTCCACTTTCAATCACTGTTGTCCACCCCACGCCCAACAGTTCAATATAACAAGCTGCCCAGAATTACACCTCCTAAATTTAATCATTGTTAAGCCAGAATCCTCAAAAACGCAATACCACCTTAAGCAGTGAAGAGAACGCTTTCTCAGATGTTATTTCTCTTCCCACACAATGTGAAGTTGTAGTGGGTGAAGCCTCCTACAAGTGAACAAACTAGCACAAGACATATCTTCACCCGCTCATTCTAAATTAGGCTTTTGGAGTAATGGGATGCTATTGATTAAAGAGAGCAAACTGCTAAAAATATAAACAGAGTTATCTGACAAGAAACAGCTTTTAAAAAAAATAATAATAAATGTGTGTTGGTGTTTTAATCTCCTAATGCAGCGCTGTCAAATTTGCATCTGGACACGACGTAACTATTTTAGGGATTTTCACTGAGCCAGGCAAAAGCAGTTGTTAAGCTACATTTTGTTGATCCAAAAAGCTGGTATTAATACAGATTGCTACAAAGCCAAGTCCCCGGTTATTCCCAACTAAACTGCCCCAACAGGAGTGGTTGCCATCAAATGTTGCCTGCTATTTTATAAAAGTTCGTTTCACTAAAGCAGAAATAATAAGGCATGCATGTGAGACAATGCACATGTGAGTTTGTATGGGCACGTACACGCGACACACACAGGTAAATGTACCCTCGCACATTCATCCTCAAATGCGGTGGAGATGCCGTGATAATCTGGCACATTCGATATCTAGCATGCATACGGAGCTCTGGCGATGCGGGGCCCACCCAAATAGACCATCTGTCCAATACGATCCATTCCTTGCATTAAAAATGCTTGTGTGCATAGCTGAGATAATGGAGATTCCTGCAAACCTTTATTTGCTGGCCTTGTTTCCTCCTCCCTCACGGATCACTTTGCGCTCCCTCTGCCGCACAGAGTTTAAAAGCAGTGCTGGATAAGCAAAGTAAATATACCTGTTTGGATGACAACATGACTCCCATCTCATTTAAACTGGGTCAGCAGATGTTGTGTGTTGCCAGGGCCTGGGTGGAAATAAAAGGCAACATGACCCCCGCAATGTAGAATTCTGCACAGGTAATTTCTTTCAGGCGTCCCTCTCTTTTGTTGCCTGCTCATGCTTGAAATGCCCAGCCTCCTCCCGGGATGTGGGTGTCTCTCTGTCTTCTCCGAAGACCCGCTTCCCCAGAGTGATGTTAACGCACTCACAGACACCAAAGCAAACTGGCCGTGGGAAGCTTTGATTTTTAGTACAGAAAGGTACATGTGTGCACCTCTTTTTGCCCAAAACTGCATTGCCAGGTTTTCCAACACGGAGAAAGAAAGTACATTTCGGAAGCAAGAAATGCCGCCAAAGGAGAAAGGATGAAGCAATTCTGTCTAAAATTACAGCCTCTTGAAATAACGTACATCTGTATGTGGTGTCAGAGGGCAGTGCAGCGGCCAGGTCTACAGATCTGCAGGACAGCAGCAAGGTTTGAGCTTAGTAGCACCTCAGAGATAAACGAGATTTTGGGGGCATGGGTTTCTGGTTGGTTATCTGACAAAGGCAGCCTTGATTCTCAAAAGCACATACCATGAAAGTTTTGTTGGTCTCCAAGGTACTGCTGGATCCAAACCTGGGTAAACATCTGTATACAATCAAGACTCGTCCAGCTGTGTACCATCCTCATCTTTTCCTCGCCTTGTACTCATTTTGCCTATGGATTTTTGACTGTACACCCTACGTCGTATCTCCAAGCAGTATAGTATATCCTCTTTGTCCAAAATAAATGTTTTATAGCAGTAAGCAACGCCATCCAGTGTTTCACAGAGTGCAAACCAGACTAACTTTAGTGGAGCTTCTTCCCACATCAAAGGAGGTAGGATTATAAACTTGGACAAATATCCCCTAGAACATCTCAAGATTATTTTTCTCTAAACAGAAAGAAATAACAAAATATAACAAAATATAACAACAGTGGTGGCAGATTTACAGTTTCCCCATGTGCTAGTTTTCAAATATCTAAAAAGACGTCCTGATCAGAGGTGGGAATCCAGCAGGTTCTCACAGGTTCCCGAGAGTAGGTTACTAATTATTTATGTATGCAGAGAGGGGGTTACTAATTGGTGATTTGGCCACGTGATTTTTGCCTTAGTTACGCCCCTCCTCTCAGCAGTAGCGCGCAGAACTTGAAGCAGTCTAGCAGGAGGTGCACTGGCGTGTGTGGCAGCCTGCACCTGCGTGCATTCATTTCCCGCCCAAGGACTGGCGCAGCAGCTGCATCCTTGCCACAGCCTCACCCAGGAATGCCCCGCCCCTGGAATGCCTGGCCACACCCCTGTTGTGCCCCGCCCCGCCCCATTGGCGCTATGCCACAGTTTGAATCCCACCACCATGGGAACCGGTTACTAAAATTTTTGGATCCCACCACTGGCCCTGATGTCACCTATATGCCCGTCGTTGAAACTTTGATAAAATTGTGAGGTCTTCAATCAACACACTGGATTATTGCACATGAGCATTTATCATTCCAGTGAAATAATATTACAGCAATATAAAATGATAGGAGCCCCATGGCGCAGAGTGCTAAACTGCAGAATTACAGTCCAAGCTCTGCTCATGACTGAGTTCGATCCCAACGGGTTTCAAGTAGCTGACTCAAGATGGACTCAGCCTTCCCATCCTTTTGAAATCAGTAAAATGAGTACCCGGCTTGTGGGGTAAAGTGTAGGTGGCTGAAGAAAGCAATGGAAACTACCCCATAAATATAGTCTGCCTAGAAACCATCATGATGTGACATCACCCATAGGTTATTATTATTATCATTATTATTATTTATTAAATTTAATAGACCGCCCTACCCCCGAAGGGCTCAGGGCGGTTCACAAACCAATCAACATTTGAATACAACAAATAGTCTCAGTTAAAACAATAAATAAATTAAACATTAAAACACTAGCAGCAGTGATCTTACACAATTAAAATAAGTAGATGATGTCCGGTATTAACCCCCCGGGAGGGGACTGGCCGATATTCAGTCAGCAGATGACAAAGCTGTAAGGAGCAACGAAGAAGGGCGGACTCAGCAGCCAGCCTCACCAAAGGCCCGGTGGAACAACTCGGTTTTAGTAATGACCCAGTGCATACACCTTTATAAAATTATGGTGGAAGCACACTACCATAGAGAGCTAGTGTGGTGTAGTGGTTAAGAGCGGCAGACTCTAATCTGGAGAATCAGGTTTGATTCCCCACTCTTTCACATGAAGCCTGTTGGGTGACCTTGGGATAGTCACAGTTTTCTCAAAATACTCTCAGTCCACAGAGAGGCAGGCAATGGCAAACTACCTCTGAAAGTCTCGTGCCTTGAAAACTTTATGGGGTTCACCATAAGTCAGCTGTGACTTGATGGCATGTACACGCAGACTCCCATTAGGAACAAGCTTCTGCTGTCAGAGGAGACTATTCCAGTAAGGCATAGGTGTCAAACTCGCGGCCCTCCAGATGTTATGGACTACATTTCCCATCACCCCCTGCCAGCATCATGCTGGCAGGGGATGATGGGAACTGTAGTCCATAACATCTGGAGGGCCACAAGTTTGACACCTGTGCAGTAAGGGCTAGATTCTTCTACCTATTCAACCCCAACCCCTCACTACCCTTCATATTTTATTACTGCACTGCGATTTTAGACTGACGTTCATTGTTGAGTCTTGGAAACTGTTTTGACACCTGCTTTGCAGAGGAGAAGCAGGATGAATCAGTGGGGAAGGTCCACATTAGAGGCTGAGATGGTTTTAAGCACCATGGCAACCACTCCCGAGCATCAAGGAAGCTCACACCAGTGACCATTAATGTCAGGATCTGTATATGTGCTGTGGTTCCCAGTTTGATCAATCCTACATTTGAATTGCTATTTGTCTGAAAACAGCAGCATTTGACAATCAGTCAAGTGTTCTTTTTTTGCTCAAATGTTTTAAAAAGTTCTCTCAGCTTCTTCCGCTCTTTCTATGTCACCTTGTGTTTAAACCCCGCTGTGTGTCTCTCAAATGCCACCTTGCCTGCTTTGATTGCCTGTCACAGTGTTTGTTAGGACTGGATTCACCACAGCTACCCACCTCTAGGGAGGGAGGGCTGTATGGTGTAGCCCAGGGATCTGCAACCTGTGGCTCTCCAGATGTTCATGGACAACAATTCCCATCAGCCCTGCCACTTGGCCATGCTGGCAGGGGCTGATGGGAATTGTAGTCCATGAACATCTGGACAGCCGCAGGTTGCAGACCCCTGGTATAGCCTGATCTCCTCAGATCTTAGAAACTAAGCAGGGCTGGTACTTGGAAGGGAGACCACCACGGAAGACTCTGAAGTGGAGGGCAATGGCAAACCACCTCTGATTAATCAAGTTCCTGCAGGGGTCGCCATAAAATTGGCTGTACTTTACACACATACATATATATGTATAAACAATGCACTTTACATCTATGCACTTTATACACATCCACCTCTGCCATCCATTTGCCAAAGACATCCAATGCAGGAGGAGGACTCAGCATACAAGAGTTATTTCCCTTGGTTGTATCAATTCTGCTGTGATGGGGAAGACATCCCATCACATGGGATTTGTCTCTCAAGTGTTCAGTCTGGCCCATTTTGATTTGTCTCTCAAGTGTTCAGTCTGGCCCATTTTGCTTTGCCTCCCAGATCTACTGGGTTATATTAGCTGCAATCACATGTCCACCCAGTTAGTTCTACTCATGCCATCAACCACTAAAACAGGACACGGCACTTGCCAATGGTGTACGGCCTGCTGCTGACCCCCTGGTGTATGTAATCCATGGAATTGTGAGCATGTGTCAAACCTGGCTAGCTGGCTAGACACTATGCTGCTAGATGCTGACATTACACAGCGTATGGTTTGAAATGCTGTTTGTGCATGAACTGTGATCAGAGAAGGTGCCTGCCTGGAACAAAACCTGCATTGCAAATAGGGTAACTTTGAATGCTGATCACTTCTAAAAAATGAGAATCACAATATTCCTGGTTTTCAGACCTATCCTAGGGGCCAATACTAGTTCTTCTCACTATTCCCCAGTAAATTAGGAGGGGAAAGCATCATAGAATCAAGAAGAAGAAGAAGAAGAAGAAGAAGAAGAAGAAGAAGAAGAAGAAGAAGAAGAAGAAGAAGAAGAAGAAGAAGAAGAAGAAGAAGAAGAAGAAGAGTTGGATTATTTCCCCCCTTTCTCTCCTGTAGGAGACTCAAAGGGGCTTACAATCCCTTTCCCTTCCCCCCTCATCACAAACACCATAAGGTAGGTGGGGCTCAGAGAGCTCAGAAGAACTGTGACTAGCCCAAGGTCACCCAGCTGGCATGTGTTGGAGTGCACAGGCTAATCTGAATTCCCCAGATAAGCCTCCACAACTCAAGCGGCACAGCAGGGAATTAAACCCGGTTCCTCCAGATTAGTGTACACCTGCTCTTAACCATTATGCCGCTGCTGCTCTCAAGAAGTGAAATGGAGCCCAATCTGTATGAGAACCCAATTTGTGGTCTGGATGGTATTCAACAAAATAATCTCATTGTCCTTAAAGCTTTTTTCCAGCAAAAACTGGGATGAGTCTGCCAGTCACTAACTCCATACAGACCCACAGCCATGCAAGAATCTTCTACAAGTTATTACAGAGATGTGCTTGCAATATCATGAACACGTTTCAATCTTCAAAGCAACAGTTCCACTTTACAAATCCACACAACATGGAGGAAATGCAACACAAGCGGAAATTCAGCGTCAAACTACACAACCACCAGGTTGACTTCAAAAATGTCACCAACTGCTCACTAATGGCTGGGTTGTTGAAACAACTCATCTGTGTAACTGGTCCCAGTACTGGTCAAAGGGAGAAACTTATTCACTCTAAGATAAGTATCTGCTAGGAGCAACCACTGCCTTAGCTAAGTAATTCAACAGGGTAGAGACCTCCTTACGCACCATCAAGTGCGGGGTTTATTGGACATGCAGCTGAGAACAGAAAAACAGAGTTCGACTTTTTCTTTTATACACCCGGGATGGGCAGAAAACGAGCGTACGGAACAACGTGAATCTAGTTGAATGATCACAGCACAATACAACTGGGTGGGTTGGTTTTTTTATTTTTGGCAACTTCACTGCTGAAACCGATCCATAGAATTGAGTTGTAAATAATTCACTTGTTACTCTGACAAGACAATCCACAATCAGTTAAGCCTGCATTTAAGCAAACTCGATTCTATTGATTACAGCGCAATTAAACACCCTGTCTTGCACTCTCCCTGCATGCAAGGCAGAGTGTGGATCGGGGTGAGAGTCTTGAGGGAACACTGTAACGGGCGTACCGTCTCCTTGCTTTGGTGTGGCCTGCTGGTCCCATGCCCAGGATTAAGACAGCAGCTGCCACTCAATACTCTCATTCATCACACGGGAAGAAGGTCTGAGGAGACAAAAGGAGGACGCATGTGGACCTTTTTCAACAGGGAGAGAAAACTGGACTGCCGCAGGCTTCTTGCTCGCCATCCTAAGAGTGCAATCCAAAGGGGGGGGGGGTGGAGCCTTGGAAGTGGTGCGGGGTTTCACTGTGGGTCCCCATTCCATCAGTGTAAGGAGCAAATTATGCCAGCAGAAGGACGCTGTGTAACTGTGCAGTGCCCGAACCCCGGAAGCTACCATGCATGCTGGTGTCCCTCGACTGCAGGAGCGTATATATGGGTGGGAGCTGTTTGGGGGTGATCTCAGCGGCAGAGCCAACTTTAATCAGTTCCCAGTGCAGTTTATTTTATTATTTATTTATTTGTTTGTTTGTTTGTTTGTTTATTGTTTATTTATTTATTAGTTTTTTATACCGTCCCATCCCCGAGGGGCTCTGGGCGGTTTACAACATAAAATCCAGCACACTATCTAACGAGGAGCAAACAATAAGAACAGTTTACATGGCTCCAACAATTTAGATTACTAAAATAAGTAATAAAATCCCATTTAAAACAACGGTCATACAACAAAAGGCGCCCAATAAACCTAATATCAGACCCTCCCCTCAGAACAGAAAAAAGAGGGAGGATGGCGGGACCCAATGATATGGTACCCTGATGTAGAAACAGAGTAGAGAGGAGGGGGCAGCACTCAGCGACTGGACCCTCCAAAGGCCCGGCAGAACAACTCCCGTCTTACTGGCCCTGCGGAATTCTCCAAGATCCCGCAGGGCCCGGACAACTGGAGGAAGAGTGTTCCACCAGGCCGGGGCCAGAGCCGTAAAGGCCCTAGCCCGTGTGGAGGCCAGCCGCATCATTGAGGGGCCGGGGACCACCAGCAAATTGGCCTCTGCCGAACGCAGTTCTGGTCTGGAAACACTCCTTTTTTGCAGACGCAGACTTACGCTACCAAAAAAGGGTGGCATAAGTCATTCCCAGTGATAGGATTCCCCGAGATAGATTTTTCTTCTCCTCCCCAGTGCATGTGCCCCCCCCATTGCCTCTTTGGAAGTGGTACTGTGGTGCCATCTTCGACCACCGCTCTACACCCTCCCTTTGGATCGGGCTACCTAGCGCTGCACATCAGTTATACAAAACCCTCCCTCTTTCTTAGAGACAACTCCATGCTGCTGGCTTTGTACAGGACACAGCAGTTGCCGCTGTAGCACTAGTTACTGCTTGTATCCCTAAAGCTACAGGCACATGTAAGATAGTGCTATGCACCACTTTACATTCACATTACTTTGTAGTCACTGGTTTGTGAATCAGGTTTTGGAATGGTGAAGCTAATGGCATCTTTTCATCAGTGCTCCCCCTGCCCCACCCATGCGCATCATTTTCTAGGCTGCCGATTACAGAACAAGAATTATCAGGCGCAAGTTTATAATCACACTTGTCGTATAAATATATTTATATGAAACAAGCACGGACCAATTCATGTTAATATAAACTTTTATCCAACATGACATAGAGCTACCATGTCACTGCGAGCACTTTGCTCGGCGTTTTCTTTGCTCAGTGTTTTCTGAGCTAGTAACTTGCCTTGAAGTTTATAACTTAATCATGGCATTCAAATCATTCCCCTTTATTTTGTGTAGTGTGTCATCTCCAGACAAAAGGATGCAAGATGATGAGTTACAAATTAATTTATAAGTAAAGTACTACAGAAGACATGTGGAAGGTTAAGAAAGTCCTTAATGGACATAAGAACATAAGAACGAGCCTGTTGGATCAGACCAGAGTCCATCTAGTCCAGAACTCTGCTACTCGCAGAGGCCCACCAGGTGCCTTTGGGAGCTCACCTGCAGGATGTGAAAGCAATGGCCTTCTGCTGCTGCTGCTCCCGATCACCTGGTCTGCTAAGGCATTTGCAACCTCAGACAGGACGAGTAGACAGATATGGACTGAAAAATATTGTGGCATTGAGGATTTCTGCTTTTCTGGTGGTGGAACATCAAGTTGCAACTGGCTTATGGTGACCCCCACGGGGTTTTCAAGGGAAGAGATGTTCAGAGGTGGTTTGCCATTGCCTGACTTTGTGTAGTAACCCTGGATTTCATTGGTGGTTTCCCACCCAAGTACTAACCAAGGCCGACTCTGCTTAGCTTCTGCGATCTAACAAGATCAGACTAGCTTGTGCCAGGCTAGCCCAATATTGGAAGTTAAGAAGTGACAGCCATGGTTAGTATTTGGATGAAAGACAACCATGGAAGTCCATGGTTGCAACACAAAGACAGGCATTGGCAAGCCATCTCTGAATGTCTCGTGGATTGAAAACCTGGTCTCCATAAGTCGGTTGTGACTTGGTGGTGGTGGTGGTGCGGAAATTAAAGTGCAGCTTACTTCTAAAGCCCAGACAAAAACACTGCTTGCCCAGAAAAATCAATAGTGGTTTCTTCAGTTCGTACTAGAGAATAATAGATAAGAGTCTACCACCATGTTATTGTGAATCCTGACAATATTCAGGACTTTCAGTACAAGCCAACACCACTTGACACTTATCAAGTCACATAAAGCTCCACAGCTCTGTATGGTGGCCCACTGAGAGTTTAATAAACTTTCTGTTCTTGCTGCCTGCTTGGGACAGTAAAAACCAGATAGTGTGTGTCAAGCTCCTGGCAGGCTGCAGTGCATCCCTGGTGGCTGTGTTTGGCTTGGTGAGTCACAAATCGTGCAGGGCTCCTTCAGCAAAATGAATGAACAGTCCAATTTTAGGAAACTTGGGGAGAAAGCAATCACCAAAGGCACAGCACGCTGAACATCTCTGTTGGTATTCATGGTAGAAATGCCAAGAAATGAATAGGGTGGGAGCCAGGCAGAGGTGCATGGAAAAGCTATTACTGGACCAGCTCTTCCACTTGCATTGTACCCTGATTTGTTTTCCTTTTGGTCTTCCTTGACGTCATTCTGTTAACTTTCATGAAAATCAAAGGCACGCACAAACATTAAAATTATGATTTGCAGTTAATCTGTTTTAAAGAAACTGTATTTTTAAGATAGTCATCTGCCACTGTCTTTTTTTTTTCACAACGTCACTCATAAAAGCTGAGCGAGTGGAAACACAGTGGACTGTAATCTTCCCCAATATCCCAACAGTGCATGAACCTGAAATGAATGTTGACACAGAACATAAAGTCATGTTGTGGTTATCTGCTGACTGGTGAACAGTGCCAGGAAGTCCTTCCACTCTGTAATGGGACTTGGTTTATCTGCACACCAGACTGCTGACAGCGTGTCAAGCAATCAGACTTGGAATTAATCTCATGGGTCAACTAGCCCAACCAAGTTGTAAGTAAAGGACCTTTTAAACACAACAATACCAAGCAGAAAAAATTCCCACTGCATCAACAAAGAGGATGTTTTAAATCATATCCAACAGAACAAAACCAGGCGTGGTCCACCATTGAGAGGCAATGTTTATACTTAAATTTAACGGGAAGGCGTAATCTATACTCTAAAATACAGCATTTGGCTTGTGGGTTCCAAAATCTTATTTGGCTCAACCTAATCTCTACCAATCTAAGGCTCATTCCGCACATGCAGAATAATGCACTTTCAAACTGCTTTCAGTGCTCTTTGAAGCTGTGCGGAATGGCAAAATCCACTTGCAAACAGTTGTGAAAGTGGTTTGAAAATGCATTATTTTGCGTGTGCGGAAGGGGCCTAAGAGAGGATATATTGGACCTAACTATATAGTCTACAGTAGGTTTTTGGGGATACTCCAGCAGACCATCCATCAAACTCAAGAATGTATGAACCACGCTGGCTTTTTCTCACTTTCTTCAGGTAAAATACCAGCATCATCTCCACGATGCAATAAACACCATGGCAACTATGATAAGGTTGTTTAAATTCCTGGTTATTTATTTATTTTATTAGATTTTTATACAGCCCCTCCTTTGTTGGGCTTCTGCAAGAAGTGCTGCATTATGTTATGATATCCCCAATCTCATCTGATGATAGCCTGATCTATCAGATCTCAGAAGCTAAGGAGGGTCAGCCCTTGTTAGCACTTGGATGGGTGACCACCATGGAAGTCCAAAGTCATTACCCCGAGGAAAGCAATGGCAACCCATCTCTATTCACCTCTTCTGTTGAGAATCCTACAAGGTTACCATAAGTCAGGTGCGACTTGACAGACCACCTTCCACTGTAGAATGCCCAATAAATGTAAACAGTGTGTGTGAGGACATGTGGTCCTATCAATGGGATGTCAGGTATAATAGACTCATGAGACAGATAAGAGACAACCATTAAGAGGGACTGAGGGACTGAGGGGAAATGCTCAGAGGTGGGATCCAGCAGGTTCTCACAGGTTCCCGAGAGTAGGTTACTCATTATTTGTGTGTGCCGAGAGGGGGTTACTAATTGGTGATTTTGCCACGTGATTTTTGCCTTAGTGATGCCCCTCCTCTCAGAACTTGAAGCAGTCTAGCAGGAGGTACACCGGCGTGCGTGGCAGCCTGTGCCTGCGTGCACTCATTTCCTGCCCAAGGATCATCTGATGCATGCTGGCTGCGCCTCTGCCACAGCCCCCTCAGCCTTCCAGTGGCAATGCCCCTTCACTAGAATGCCCGGCCAAGCTCCCTCATCGCGCCCTCTACTTCAGCACCCATTGGCGCTACGCCACAGTTTGAATCCCACCACCATGAGAACCTGTTACTAAAATTTCTGGATCCCACCACTGGAAATGCTGCTGCTGGTTCAAAGTGGTTTGTTCATTTTGCTTCAAATTTGTGGAGGTTTTCTTGTTGTTCAACAAATAGTGTTAGAATTATTTTGTAATGTTTAAGTTTTTGTAACTATTGGAATTGGTAACTTTTGTAATACAATACAGCCATCATGAACTGATGGGTTAAAAAGTGGTGGACCAAGACCACTTGCATACGATTAAAGTACTTAACAGTAAACAAAAACCATGCTAACAACCAAGGATACCCTCCTCTCTGTGCTAGCACTGCAGTTTGAGATGTAAATGGACATGAGAAATATAGAAACTGTGCATACAGTACAATAAATCAAAACTGGGAAAAACTATTGATCTGGCTGTTGAAACAGTTTGCCAGTTACACTGTCTTGAGGCAGCCTAGTGTTACAGCCACCATAATTTAACAAGAAGCAACTTGACTGTTACCTAGCAGTGGAGTTTAGCACATTCAATTCCAGTGTGGTGGAACTAGCTTTTAGGTCTTACAACTGCCTTTATTGGGAGGGGGGTAGATCTGTTCCCTCCTAGCATTATACATTCATGTGTGGCTTAACTCAAAGTTGCACTATGCAGGAGGATAATTAGTGATGAGCATTAAGTACTCCATGTTCCTTTCTGATTAGGGGAATCCGTCTGCAGGGATACTGAGCAGTAGCCCAAATACTGCAGCCATACAAAATTCAACTTGGAAAGAAAAACCAAAAGGTGTTTTGTTTTTCTAGGGATGTAGATATGCTGAAATATGTCCAGTTTGCTTTAATGTCTGGAGGATTTAAGCCTCCCGTAAGTTTTTTTGTACACGCATTTGAGGAAGTGTGGAGCACAAATAATTTCTGTGGTTCACCAAATAAAGGCTGGATGTGATTTGGGCAGAGCACATCGACTTCCCTCCCTGTTAAGCCCCACCTCCCAGCAGCCTCAGCTCTCAGTAGCCTTACAAGGAGAAAAAGAGATAACCCCTGCAAACCCCTGTTAAAATACACTGTTTAAAAAGATGTGGCTTTGAGAAAAGCCCTCCAAAATGAACACTAGAGCTCACTCTGCTCTTCCTGGCCCAGTCTTCTTCTCCACTGCTTCTCCTCTCTGCTGGTTCCAGAGACTGAACTAAAGACTGACTCACCTCAGGAGCCCCACCTCTGAGCAGCCCAGGACAAAGAGGAACCTCTGTTAACCCCTGTTAAGCCCCACCTCCCAGCAGCCTCAGCTCTCAGCTCTCAGCCTTCCTTTCCTTAAGTGACCTGTTGAATTACCTGTTGCATTCACATTGGTGAGGAAACATAACAAAAATGCTCTGTTAAGTCCTATGGGAATCCTTTGCAACCCAGCCCTGTACCAAGGCTCATTTAGATCAACCTCTTTTTATAACATGACACTTAAGTATTACTAAGAAATTTGTGGCTTCCTGGTCCAGTTCAATGAGCTGGGTATTATCGTCAAAGCCCTTCATAGCCTAGGGCAGTGGTGGCGAACCTATGGCACTCCAGATGTTCACGGAATACAATTCCCATCAGCTTTTTGGTGATGGGTTTCATCCCATGTCATGGCTTGTCAGAGTGAGCACAAAGGAAAGCTTGGCTCTCCATGCTCAGGAAGATGGTTTTAGTTCAGAGGGTACTTAGTGGAGGGCAGGCTGTCTGACCCATCCTAGGCCTCATCTTGTCAGATCTAGGAAGCTAAGCAAGGTTGCCCTTGGCTAGTACCTGGATGGGAGACCAACAGAGAAATCCAAGATTGCTGTGCTGAGACAGGCAATGGCACATTGCCTCTGAAGGTCTCTTTCCTTGAAAGCCCCTTGGGGTCATCATAAGTTCACTGCAACCCGATGGCACCTTCCACCACCACAATGTTTGGGCAAATGTTAACCTGTGTGTATGTAACCTGCACATTTTTTAACCTCATTCATCAACCATGATGAGTTTTTTTTTAATTTCTTATTTAGTTTATTGAAAATAGGGATTCCTAAAGTGGGTGGTACTGCCCCTCTAGGGGTGGTGGAAACATCAAGGGGGGTGATGAAGAATGTTGGGGCAGTAGTGGGGCAGCAGAGAATTTAGGGGCAGTAGGGGGGCAGAACAAGGATTCCTGAGGCAGCTGGCGAAAAAAAGGTCCTGTCCTTCCATCCTGGTGAGTGGTTAGTTTTAAAGGAAAAGCATCACTGTGCAGCCCAGAGTGGGAAGGTTAGGGTTAGGGTGGGAGGGGGAGCAAGCCAAAGAGCCCCGTCACTGCTGCTTCACAAGGCAAGATTTTTTTAACATAAAAGGAAAAGCAGCGGCACTGTCCTCAACGTGTAGGCCAGGGTGGGAGGGGGAGCTAAGCCAAAGAGTCCCATTGCTCCTGCTTTGAAAGGCAAGATGTGTTTTGCAACAGCATTCTCCTAGCTGTGCAGCCCTGGGGGAGCAAGGCAAACAGTCCAGTCACTGTGGCTTCACAAGGCAAGATTTTTTTTTAAAGAAAAAGCAGCAGCAGCAGCGAGTGAATACTTTTTTTGTTTCATCTGGCGTGTCCCCCCCAATTATGAATTAATTAAAACAAGATTAAAAACACATATAATTATATAAAAACAATTTCTAAAGATCACGTAAACACACACACGAACAGAAAGCTCAAAGAGATGCCTTGACCCTGAGAAGGTAAGGTGGGATATACGTATTTCAGTATAAGAAAACAAATCCTTTTACTTCATACACATGAAGTCCCTTCATACCTGGAATTTATCGCATTAAAAAGTCTTTCTGCTGGTTCTCTAGTACGATAACACAGCACATTACAGAATAATATGACACATCAGAGAATCTTATAGGGAAAGTTTTTTTCTAAATTACAGAAAAGTGCACCCAAAGAAAATTTCCCCCTTTAATGCCCATATTTGGTGGACATTAGGAAATCTCACAAATGCAATGGGAATATTTTGTCAGACACCCCATGCCATGGACACTGGAGGACACTCACTATTTCCTTGATTCATTCAAGATCGATGGAAGATCTTTCAAATCTGATGGAAATGAATCAGATCAAATCCCAAAAGGAGACCAGGACAAAGTTTTGATAACCCAATTGCCTCTTTTTGTGTGTGTATTTATCTCTAGTGTTACCTCTGAGAAATAAACCTGAGGTCACAAAGTTAAGCAGCTACAACCTAGGGAGTACTGATGAGAACATATTTCTGAGATCACACGGCTCCATATACATACCTGTATTTGTCTATTTTGTATACCCAGATACCAACTAACATAATGAAAAATGCACCAAAAAGCACCAGCGCAAAAACAGCATGATACAGATAAGGGAAATTAAATTTAAAAACAAGAGAATTATTTGTGACATCACAGCCTGGATCCTTCATATATGGGTAGGAGTTGTAGGTAGGGTTTATGTTTTCAGTGAAGAAGTTGGGTGATTTAAATTTTACAAAATTAAAGTGTGTAGTCATAAACACACTGTCATATTACTAACCTTAAAAAAATGAGTAACTTCTGCAGTCACATGTAGCATAGGTGTCAAACTCGCGACCCTCCAGATGTTGTGGACTACAGTTCCCATCATCCCCTGCCAGCATGCTGGCAGGAGATTATGGGAACTGTAGTCCATAACATCTGGAGGGCTGCGAGTTTGACATCTGTGACATATAGGGTTGCAAGTCAGTCAAGAGTCAACTCTGCAGAATGCTGGCCACTATGCTACCTGGCCCTCTGGCCAAAAATATGCATGGATTACTCAAGTTTTGGAGCAAAGTTTTGGGGTCACGTAGCTGAGCCTTCAAAAGTTTTATAGTTCTGTTCTATTAGGTTATGATGACCCTTGCAATATAAGAGCCACAGGACTGGATGAGAAAGCACCCTGTAAACGAAAAGGGTCAAAAAAAATTCAAATGCCATTTTGGTTTTAATTAGAAAGACATTGCTTCAATATGTCAGAGCTATGTTTGCGAGTGACATATCAATCATTTAGGAAACGCTCTCAATGAAAAATGTACTTTAGATAGCCTCTGGTTTGATCAGTAGTACACTTACTCTGTTACATTGTTCGTTCATTTATTCAAGATATTTCAGCGTGGTTTTTTTTCCCAAACTGATCCACAAATTGGGTCACAACACATAACAAATAACATTTAAAAACATGTAAAATGCCTAACCAACACTGACAATAAAAAAAGCTTTAAAAAGACCCACCGTCAAAGAAACGAAGTAATCTAAAATCTCCACCAACAAGAAAAAGAAAACAACCCGCAGATCAGCCATGCCACACCATTGTTTTAATCAACCTTCTGAATATTGTCACGTAGAAATGTGGGGAGAGTAAGCCTTTGAAGCATGAGAATCCCAATGACTCAGTGCTGCCACCAAGAAGGCCCTGCCTGCTCCAAGTACTACCTGTTGAATGTGATAGCCGGTAATGCCTTCCCGGCCTGCATGACATGACTTCAGTATGCAGGTAGGATTAGGCGGGAGAAGGGAGATCCTTGACAGACTTTGCTTTATGTGTGGATAAGAGAGGTTGAGAGATAGAGACATGACCAGGAAGTACTTACAGAAACATAACCTCCCACTTGTAATCTAACATGGTCTACTGGATTATACTGGCTTGTAAAACACATACCTGCTATTAAAATGGATGGGACTAAGTGGCGGACAAATGTGGGGGAATTACCAAAGGAGAATGAATGGGGGAAAAGTCGCTTCCTAATGTTAAATCCATGTGGAGACTGTATTTACACAATGCATTTTCCACCCACATTCCTCTAAGGGAGTTCCTCTGTAGAATTAAATGGTGATAAGGCAACTGGCTCCAATTGGCTTTCTCAAACCTATGTGAGGTTACGTCAGAAGGTTCAAGGGAGAGGAAGGTAACCAGTGATCCCCCTCCCCAACTTGTAGTGGACCTCTATAAAAGCAAATTAATTGCCCATGTAAAGTGGTTGCAGCAGCTGTGTTTTGGCTCCCTATCTTTAACCCCATCCTGGCTTTTATAGGGTTTAAATCAGAGATATTTAGCATCTCTTTAGAGATGTTTTCAGTAGCTAAGATTTTTGCAGTTGGCTTGCCCTTGATTGTTTCTTATAGTGGGCAGCATTCATTGGGATCGCCTGAACCTTAGCAATACATTGCAAACGTGTTTTAAGAGCACTTCTGCCGAATATTCTAAGTCAGAAAAAGCTATGTGGAATGCAAACATTTGTGGTAAATGGTCCAAAATGGGTTGAGAGGATTCAAATTATAATAGAAATGCCAAACACTGCAGTTCAGAGAATGGCAGTGAAATAGTTAACAGACATATGCTGTATAATTAGGAGATGCATTAATGATTATGAATAGTAAATGATTTGGTGCAAGGAAAAAAAACTAGTCAAAAGGGACATGTACCTATCTTACATGTTTTTAGTAACTGCATATAACTAGAGATTTCTGCTATTAAGAATCCTACATTATTGGTATAAATACTTCCAAGGATACATCAAATTGCAATCTTTCATACGACATCCATCAAACCAGGCTGGAGATTTTGACAAACATTAAACACAGTAAGGAGGCAATTATGTATGCATGATTTAATCTGCAACTAATTAATATGCAAATTTATTCATATGTTAGTTACTAAATTAAAAATGCAAAGAAGCCCTTATGGTGATTCTCAAAATTTTTGCACAAACAGAACATTTAAAATGTAAGAAAAATGAAGTTTTTTTTGAAAACCTGCAGCATACTTTTAGCCTTTTAGAAACCTGTTGCACAGAGAAGGTTAAAAATATTTGCTTTAATATTGGGGAAGGATAAACGGAGTGCTAATTTGATGTGAGAATGTGGGAGAAGAAAGGTTAAACACGATTCTATCGAAGCCTTATGAGATGCACTGTAATTATCAAACAAACCATATTCTATACCCAGTTCCTATGACTTACAAAAGAATTTCACAGCAAACATTACTCCTCTGACTGATCTTTTCGGGCAGGAGGGCTGCTTGTTTCTTCTATACGTGGACGACTCGGAACTTAATTAAATTCTCCCTTTTCATATTGGTGAATTTTGTTTTTCAACACAATGAAAGGCAACAATATTTTCAGGCCAGGATGACTAACGTTTCAGTGGCGAGCGGGCACAGCAATTTGGTTTCTCTAAACGTACCCCTGAAGAATAAGATCCCACAGATGAGCGAAGGCTAAAGAAAGCGGCCCGGGGAAGAAGAATGGTAGATGCTGCCTCTTCATTTCATCCCAGATGCGTCTTGAAAGAACGGCAATCAAAATAAATATCTGAAACCGTCTTCACGCAGCTTGGCACCGCAGTAGCCTTTATTCCTCCATTGCAGATTTGCAAAGGGGAATGCCAAAGGGTGACCGCAGAACGACAATCGATAAAATTGCTCCATGAAACAATTTCAACCTCCGTCACCCCAGCAACCTCTCAAAGGCCTCCGACATACTGAAGATGAACTCGAAAAAGAGCATACTCTTTATACTTGTGCAATTTGTTTTTAATCCCCCCCCTGTCCCCACCCCCTCATTTATAGTTTGTATATGTGGAAGAAAGAAGTAAATATGAAGTATGGCTCTAAAATGAAAAAAAAAAAAAAGTCCCAGTCAGCAGAGTCAAGAAGTACGATCAGCACCTCCCACCTGCTTCTTAAGGTGCTGGACTGGTAATTCCCCCCCCCCCCCCGAAAGGCATATTCACAGACTCCGACAGAGAACAGTCGTCCGTGATAGCCCGTCTCAAAAATAAAAGGGAAATGAAGCTGGCTGCTACTGCTGCATCTGTTGGATGACTCTTGTTCCTTCTGCTCTTCTTTAACCCATTCTGATGCCGAGATGACAACGGAATGCCTCTTTTGTGACACTCGTGCCAGTCCAAACTCTCACTGCCCCCCTGCTCTGATACAAACAAGTCTATTTTGATACCTCCCCTCCTTTTTTGGTTCAATGTTACAAGAAGGACATTACTTGGACACTCCTTGGCACAGTGGTCTGACGGTAACGAAACTCAAAAGTGGAGAATGAGGGTAAATGGGAATGGTTGAAAGAGACTGAGGAATGTGATGTGCTGAAATAGAAAAGATAAAATTATGGATTTGTGGCAAAAGCAGCTATTTGAGTTTTAAAAGAAACTCAGTCTCCAAATATATGGTAGGTGCCCTCCTTCTTTGCCATATGGGTTGGTCCACTGGTAAAGACGATGGAAATTTTGGCCCTCCCTCTTATGCTGCTATTGTGATATAATATGTAAACAGCTTTGGAGAGCAGCCATATTGGTTTGCAGTATCACAGTTAGATTTATTTATTTATATATTTGGGGTTTTAGACCGCCCCTCCCCTTTGGGTCAGCTCCTTAGAGACCAAGGAGATTTTCTGGGGCATAACTTTTCAAGAGTCATACTTTATATCCAGAACATTTTTGAGTCAAATATTATACCCTTATATACCCTGAAAACTTTTGAGAGTCAAGCTTGTATCCTGAAAATCTCGTTGGTTTTTAAGGTGCTACTGG
The DNA here is from genome assembly GCF_021028975.2 of Sphaerodactylus townsendi. Classification (NCBI taxonomy): domain Eukaryota; kingdom Metazoa; phylum Chordata; class Lepidosauria; order Squamata; family Sphaerodactylidae; genus Sphaerodactylus; species Sphaerodactylus townsendi. Next base: position 16,237,857 of record NC_059431.1, read on the forward strand.
ACTCGAATCTAATTGATATAATATGGGAAGCTGCCACAGACAGAATTTTCTCCAAATGAAAAAAAAAATTCTGAATAAAATGCTTTCACATGGGAGACAGGTAGCACCTTCTTCAAGGTTTACTGCGCAGGAACCTGATAGGCGACTCTCAATTTCTGCTAAGGCCTGAAATAAATGTAAGGCTTTTAAAAGCTTAAATGTACACATTTGTGCATTCATTAGGCAGTGCTAAATCTAATTTGTTCTCTTTACTATAACAGGAAGCACATGTTTAAAGCAATCTGTTTCCTCATATGAATGCTTTCCTGTCTGTTTGGGGAAAAAAACTGCAACACACTTTACCCCGAGTAACCAAGAGGTGATCGTAAATATCCCTAAATAGAATTAAACAGATATGAAAGACATTAACACTTGCAGAATGCCAAACTAGTATTTTTTTTTGGAAAAAAACTAACAGATGCTCCTAGGTCAAAAAGTGAAATGTGTGTTTCCTGAAGAAGAAAAAAATACAACCCCCCCACCCCTCATTAGAATCATAAATGAACTGTGAGAGGAGAAATGAGGTGTCATGGAGCTAACAAAAGGATCCAGTTCAGATCTCTAGCATACCCCACACACAAGTGTGAGTTGCAATAAAATATCTAAATTTAAATAGAACTTAGGTTCACAAATCAATATCCTTTGTAATCCACAAGGTGGCATTGAGAACAAATGAGGAAGGTTGCCTACGCAGACTCTTACTTGGGGCAGTTGAACTTTTCCTTGAAAAAGCTCCGAGATCGAAGATCTCGAGGCACTTGAAAACACAGAAGGGAAAGGGTGGGGGAAATTAACTCAACCACCAGGCAGTTTAACATTACGTTGCCACTTAGCTGCTGACGTTTGTTAAGAAGGGCTGATTTCCCTTTAGAAAGACACTGAAATAATACGGAGGTGTCTGTGGTTCGAAGGACAAAATATACCACACGCCGTGCACACACGCACTGTCTTTGAAAAACATGAATCCGACGTAACTGGCAGGCTACCCTGCTTAAGAATTTAGGACCAGTTATTTTTTTTAAAGTAGAAAAGAAGTCTCGGGAAGCCAGTATGTCTTTCAATGCACCTAAAACATCTGTGTAAACATTCCTGTTATCTACTAGAGAGCCATAAAGGCAGAAGCAAAACAAAACAAAAACCCTCCCACCCTTTAAGAGATTTTTTTACATATAAAAATATATATGGTTGGGAAAGAGAGGCTTAGCTGTATACAATCACGCTAAATCCCCCAAGTCGGTCTTTAATTTCCTTTGATAACGGAACAAAAGAAATGGGTGCAACAGACAGACTTTACTCTGACCCCTGGCAAGCAAGGGGTGCCCAGTGGCATGTAAGGAACAGCGACACCAAGCAGCCAATTAAAGAGTAGCATTGATGGGTACCAGTGGGAGATCCTGTCTAGTTATGGGAGCGTCCTACAGTCCAATTAGACACACACACACAAACACACACACAAACATACACAAGCAGTTGGAAAACCTGAAAAAAAGTTATTAAAAAAGCATCACGCAAAGAATACCATGCACGTCTTTTGGAACATTTCCGCATCTTTGGGAAAATAAACAGCTTTCTGAATTTTCCTGTGGACTATCAGATGACTGGAGGGGTTGTTCTTAAAGGATGTGCATCTGAGGACAAGATACCTGAAACCAGCTGGCCAATTGAGGTTGCAAAGAACGTGCTCTTATGCTCTTACCTGGCATTGTGTAAAATGGGCGGGTGAACAAGTAAAGGCACATGTGCCCCACATGAAGCAAATGTGGACTTCAGTGACAAGACTTGCAGTGGCAAAATGAACACATTTTCTAAACAAAGATTGAAGTAGATTAGGGTGCAAGAATGTACTTAAAAAGCACGGATTCAGATCTTGTTTTGAAGTGCCCTCCCTTATTACGTAACATCCAAGTCTTATAGGGTTTCTGTCATTTCCGGCCATCCAGAATCCTGCCTTTTCAAAAGAAAACAGTAAAAGCCCCAAATAGCCTGCAACAGTTAAAACAATGAACTTAAAAGGTTTTCACTATTGATATATATAGGGGAACATCCCTTTAGAAGGTATAAATGGACTTAACTTCTTTTTCAGTTGAGTTCTGATAACTTGTGCCGGTCAACAATAGGGAGATGTCTGGCAGAAATCTTTAAAACACAGTTTGAAAAATCTTCAGATTTTAGCACTGTTTGTATTTCTCTACATCTCTTGAGTTAAGTTCAAAGGGAAGATTAAATGCCAAAAATCTGTCCTTGCTTGCATTAAAGCAATCCCACTAAATCCATGGGGATTACAGAAAAAGATCCTAACAATAGTTCCATGTACCTTAATCGTTCCTTCTTCATACTTCTGTGTGCCTTAAAAGAAAATGCACATTTATAATGGGAATCGTTACACCATAAATTCAAAACCTCTTCTTTGTACTAGTTCTTCCACTTTTCTTCGGAGAATAAAACTGGATGCTCTTTTCTAACAGTGGCCCGTGATCAAACCAGGGAAGTTTTTTTCCTAGGACTCTGTCCCTCAACTGGTTAAATACTAAGTGCATCAAAACTCTTCCACAGGGTCCCAGAAACTTCTTAACAGATGTCTGACATATATTATGCAGGATAAGGTCCTCACATTGACAAGTGAAGCACTTTAAAATTAAACTGAGTTGCTAAACAGCAAGGAATACCCTCTGATGTTGGCTCTGGCTTACTGGAAGTGAAATCTCACAAGCATTAAATGTTCTGAAAATGTGCAAGTCGGTGCTTATGAAAAAGGAACAGGAGAGAAAAAAAATAGTTAAATCCTATATATATCTATGATGGACAAAAGCCAGTGTCCACAAGAAATGCTGTCCCCTGCATTACCTATATTCCTCTGAAGAGGGAGTCTATGTTTAAGCCAAAACCCAAAGCCCTAAGAATAATGCACCTATATTAGTAGCTGCTAGGAGGGAAAAGACGCTAAAACCATTTGTGACGGCTGCTTTCAGGACCAAATGCTCATATACATTTTGAACTTTGTTAATACTAGACTCAATTATCTAATTTATTTCAGGTCAAACTGCATATTAAAGACACATAATTCTGATATACATATTCCCTTTCGCAAATTAGTTAATCTTAAAAGGAAAGTTTTATTTTGTCTTTAAATGCCCCAAACGCTGCTCCACTGCTCTCTTGATAGCACCTTTTGACACAATTTCTTTTCGGAGAGGTTAATGGATTCTTGAGCGCCGATTCTGCTTTCCAGCAGGGCATTTTGTAAATGCTATTTTTACAAGGTATGCTTTTTCTAGAGACCACAGTTAGAAGACTGTGTGAAACAGCGAGATAGAAGCCCTTTCTGAACAAACCTAAAGCTATATATCTATCACAGATTCCAAACAGTTGCCTGGGATTATGTGCGCACTACTAGTATGATCACGATGGGTAGCTGAGTTAGTCTGTCTATAGCAGTAGAAAAGAGCAAAAGTCCACTAGTTTCTTAAAGACTAACAAAACTTCTGAGATTTCGTCACAGCTCACTTCTTCACATACCATTCAGACCCCGTTCTTCAGATTATCTGAAGATACGAGCTGTGACTTGCACAATCTTATATCCTGCCAGAAATTTTGCTAGTCTTTAAAGTGTTACTGCCTGGGGTCTTACTCTTCTATGCAACTCGCATAATGATATGGATGCAGACACGCATCCCACTGGAGGAGGGATACGTTCAGTGTCAGCATAAAAGAGGATTGAAGGGGTCTCGCTGGAAGCTCTAAAGCAACCTGGAATGCAAAAGAGGGTACGTGCAGGCTTAGGTGCAGGAAGGCAAACTGTAGCCCTTTCCGTCACCCTGTAGATGAAGGCAACCTGTGGCCAGATCCAAAGAAGTCACATAATAGAAAGCCAGGAGACTGTGCAGTAAGTTTTGACCCTTTATTTGTGCTGCCAAGGAAAAATCAAACAACAGCACGTTCCTCTGATGCTGACGGGAGTAGTTAACAAAGAGAACTGAGGCCGCATTCACAATCACATTATATACACATGTAATTACTGGGGGGGGGGGGGATTGTGATCCATTTGTTCATCTCGAACTTTTCAGGAATCTGGTTTTAAGTGAAGGTAAAAAAGGGGGAAGAGGTTCTTGGCCCCTCCAACCTGAAAAGGGAAATACAGAAACCTACACAGCTAAATGGAATGAGTGAGATACTAATTGGCACTAGCGAATGAGTTCTGCGTAGTTTCTAGCTGCAGGAAAGCTACAAAATGCTCAACTGTATATTGCAGTGGTACTCAGGTTATACTGCTCCAGAGGCAGTGAAGAACATAAACCAACCACTCAAGTAAGGTTTATCACCTCGAGAAAACAGCAAAGCGCTGCAACGAACTCGTGTCTTTTCTCGCGTGCTGCGGTCCAGAATTCTTGACTAGCTCTTCTCGCTCTGCTTTCATTCTTCTAACCGGTTAGCTGTGCTGTTTCCCTTCAGATCTCAGTTCTTTATGGCACTTATAGGCTTTGCTTTTAATTTCACTTCCTCACCAAGCTGCAGGTCAGTTTGTGTGTCCTCAGCTGTCGCCCCTACCTTTGCTGAAATTCCACCAAATGTGTAATGGAGCTCTCAGCAGGATTGGCATTTGTCGCTAAAGACAGCTGCCATTTTCAACTCAAGTTACCTCCAGGCTTGATTAGGTCAATGGCAAATTGGTGTGTGCAGCACATTTCTAACTCCAGGGAAGCCCCACAGTTTATGGCAATTGATGATAGCGTGCCGGCCAGAAGATCCTGCCAGCAATAAGGATATTCAGAACCCAACTGCAGAGTGGACATGGTGTCGTGAATTTAGCTCTGAGAGAAATGTGAGGAACTTGACAAAAACTAGCTAAAAAATGGAGAGGAGTGTGCATCCTCTCCACTCTTCCGGAATTTTCTTCAGTTTTTCACCAGGAAAACTGGAACTCTGAAAAACAGTGAAATATTTTGTTCCTTTGAACGGAGCAGAATACTTTTTCAGATACAGTTTTATTAAATCAAAAGATGTTGTGTATACATTTTTACTTAATACAATCTACCATTAGATAATGGTAACTTCTGTGTATGCCATAAGAATATATAATGTTTTGGGGTGCTGTGTGGTTTCCGGGATGCATGGCCATGTTCTAATAGCATTTTCTCCTGATGTTTCGCCTGCATCTGTGGCTGGCATCTTCAGAGGATCATAAAATGTTTTTTTTTTCAAGGACATGTTTACTGTTCAAATTGGACTTATTTTTCCACAATTAATTTGCTACCATTCATTTGATGTTATTTCACATATGCTGCTAATTCTATGTAGGAGCTGCTGCTGCACAAATAATACACGTGCAGTGTTTACTGTGAAATGTATGCTTTTCTATTTTTAACTTTTATTGTTGCCTGTTTCTCTGATGGCAAAAACATGTGCTAAGGCAGCACAGGGTGGGCAGAATTTCCTCTCTCTAGTACTGTGCATGCTAGCAATTTTGCATGTAGAATATAAAGTGAAATCTAAAGAACACTTTCCTGAAACTCCATTGAATATGCCTGAACAGGATTCTGAATATATCTTCTTAGGATGGTTTCTAAGGCATTTGTATTGATCAATTTTATAAATATGGCAAACAGTATGCTTTATAATGTTAAATTACAAGCAGGTTTAGGCTAGATGTTTTGTTTAGATATGATAAACATCATATACATTTCAACGTTTCCCGAAATTTACACTCTGCAAAAACAAACCTTGAAAAATGTTCTTTTCTTCCACATCTTTACATTTTCAGGAAATTTTACTTCTTTAAGAAGGATTAATTTGGTAAGTTGTAAGAACACTTTACTATTGAACAGCTGAGTGCACATTTAGAGAAATTCACAGGATAATACCAGAAAATATTTTGTTCTCTTTAACACAAACACACAGAAAAACATTACAAGTTCCCACAACAAGCCATTTCGATATTTCATGTTCTTTGGATTCAATCAGCAAAGACACAAAATTGTCATGACCTTGTCTTCATCTTAAATGATCTTCAGCTACAGGAAAAATCCCAAAGCTCTAGAAAATCCAGAGTAAAACTGTTAAAAAATACTGCCTGGTCCAACATAGTGTAGTGGGAACAGTTGTTTGTATGTATTATTTAAGCAATGAGTTTCCATGTTTAGTAGGGATGCTTTTTACCATAATGAACATAATTATTTCAGTATGGGATCAGGATTCAGATATCCTGGGTTTCTACCCAGCCAGAATAATTCTCTTTGCCACAGTTTCCATAAGCAGATTTGAAAACACGTCACCTGTTTACTTAATTTATCTTATTTAAAATATTGATATATCCTCTCTTCTCTTAATAAGCTTTTAAGATAGTCTCAATCCTGATGGTTTGATTTTGAGGCTGTCTGTCCACAACAACAGAAAATGTGTTCAGAATTGAGAACCATGTGAGAATTTTATCACACTTAAAGAAAAGCAAGTACACCAAACAGTTAGTACCGTGATGTTTATTCCGTGATACTCGAATTACAGAACTTCTGACCACCAAATGCTTCTCAGCCATGTCTCTTTCAACTATTTTGCAGCACCTGCTTATGTATGTCCTGATCATTAATAATAATACTAAACAAAAACTTTTTCTTGGCTTTGATTCTAGGCTGAATTATGCAGTTTCAACAAAAAAAACACGTTTTTGATTAAAGAGTACTCTTAACAGTGAAAATTCCGAAGTACTCCAACAATTTTATTTTATGTATTGTCAAAGGCTTTCACAGCCAGATTCAACTGGCTGTGGCGGGTTTTCCGGGCTGTGTTGGCCACGGCCAGACCACGGCCACACAGCCAGGAAAACCTACCACAACCAATTTTATTTTAAATATTGCTATACTCAAGATTAAGGGTGGTAGAGCCATTTCTGAAAGCATGACCAGCCCCACTCCGTGCCAGTGCCGTTATCCATAAGACATCAGTAAACTTTTTAGAAGGATGCTTTGAAAGCACAAATGCACTGGCCTAGTTTTGACGAAGAAAATGCCAGGAAGTGATTCCGTATTTTGCTGTGTTTATAAATGGCAAAGAGGCCTTTTCTTCCACATCAATCTCCAACCAGTAAAGCAGGGGAAGTGAGGAGATTAAAAAGGGCTAACAGACAGGGACCAATATTTGGGGGGAGGGGGACCCATCGCATTTTTCAAAAGGGACACCTAGAAAGGTCAATAATTCTATTGTAAACATCCAAAAGCAAAACCAAAACAGCAACAGCTGTTTTGGACCAGAATAATAAAATGTAATTAGAAGCCATGACATTTGAAAAACAAGTTTGATCTGACACAACATTTTGAAGCTTATCTCTACCAGCACGAAACCTTCAAACTCATTTTCAAAAGAACAATGAGACGTTCAAGATTCTACCAACAAACATTCAATGGCATAAGAACGTGCCCCAAAGGCAATGTGCTAGCAACATATCATCAGGCTCTAGAATTTGGTTTGAAGGAACGATGGGGGTGGCTGGACCAAGAGGTAATTTTGAAGCTCTTAAAGCCCACTTGGAGGTATCAAAACATGTAGCCTGGGTGGCTGGGCTTGATCCCAGCTTTGAGGGAGGGCTTCTATCAAGGTCTCTGTGTGTAAGTTAAATCTCTTGGGAGGGCAACTCCCTTGCTTTTGATCAGGCCTGGTGAGCTTGCTACAACCTCACCAGCGAAAGCAGCTGCCCACCCTCCCCCCCCCCCCGTGCTGATCTGGGTTGGTGAGCCTTCTGCGGGGTTACCAGCCAAGGTAGCCACTCCCTTTCCTGGTCTAAGTAAGAAATGATTCAACATCCCTGTAAGTATTCACTTGGACAATGGAATGTGCCAACCAATGTATGTACCGCTACAGCCTATAGTGAAATGTCCTAATGATCCATATGTGGTAAAATGTACTGTGGCACTTCACTCTACTACAGCCTATTTTATCTAGACAGTGGACCAAGGCTTCAATGGTCTCTATCCTACTACTTATCTTGCTTTAAATTTCTGCTGCCACCATTCATGGCCACCTCTGAAGGAGACAGGTTATATTCTTTGATCCTTGTACTATGAATGAACTCGGTTATGATGTTAAAGGGTTTTTTTAACATGCACACACACACACACAGAAAATATATATATTATATGTATATTAACTACAGTCAACTCTCAGATGACAAGACACAAATTAATATATCAATATTCAGTCATATTTGGACAGTTGTTCTGAACATGTACAAACAAATGGACATTCAAAGCACATGATGGTCCTAATATGGCCTGAAATTACTGAACAACAACAACAGTATACAATTGGATACCGATCATTTTTTAGAGATAGAGCAAAGGGGAAGTGGGAGAGAGAAAGAGAAAGAAAGAGATCAGTATTCTGGTTGCTGATTTCCATCTTTTTGTCACAACTGGTAGAGAAAGAGCTAAACAGATATAGGGCAATGACACAGTCTTGTAGATTTCTGTCAGACAAAGGTATAACGTTGAAATCAGACTTATCTAAAAAGAACAAAACTTCCCTATACAATGGAAAATGGTCACCCGGGGGTAGGGGACACATTCTGCTTCCTAAATTCTGTCCTCAGTCGCAATCTACTTCCTTTCTTTTCTTTAAGTCAGTGGCCCCAATGCCTCAATATGAGACAAGGGGTCAAATCCAACAGAACTGTAAATTGAGGGAACTTGCTACCTCCCTGTTCCCCTGTGCCCCTAAAAAAACTTAATCTGAAGATCAGGGGACACCAGGGAGCCACATGAATTGGGGCACAAGTGGGTTACTGACAGACGGGGGAAAATGAGAAATAGTTTTTTCTGAAGTTGCTGGAGTCAACAGAATACCTTTTTGTTACAAACACCTAGATGTATTCACACTATGAAACATCGTGTTCCAGAAATATCAATATGGATTTATATTCCAAACCCAAGTTTGGAGCTGCAAGTTTGGACTTGATTACTGAATGTCCTGCTGAAAAACTCCTTGAGTTCTTAAGAAATGACTAGACACTGAACTTTTTCAGAAGAACTGTGAAAAATTATCTCTTGTGTTTTTAAAAAACTATGAGCAGAATCCATATCGTGAGTGAAGAGACATGTTATAAAATTAGCTACATATTGACAGAAGCGAGTTGAAATGAATGGTGCAATGTGGCACTCCACTTAGAACATGTTGGTTATTTTTAATGTAACTAGTACCTTGTATATTTCAGATTAAACTGCATTGGTGGCTATATTACTCTCTGGAATTTTACGGACAGCAGAAAATGTACACGTCATTCTTGATATTATTTCAAAACCACATCTTGCACCTGCATGCTCTAAATGTCTTCACTTACAATTTTCTTCAACAGAAGGAAGTTTTAGTTCAAAGAGTTATACACATATTGTTTATATTGCGCTATTATTTCTGCTTGTTTTGTTCACTTCTTTGCATTATCCCACTATAGATATTCCATGATTCCAGCAGCAAATCTTTTAACATTAAAGGATTTATTAATTAAAGCACAGTTATGGTTTTCTTTACTGCTTAAATTCTGAGATATTATCTCTGCACCTGGACAATCTTTTCATATAAGAACAATGCAGCCAGACTGCAAAGACCTTTATTAGATTTTCTGGAGTAGAAAATGAAAAAACAAAACAAAACCATTTGGGTGTGGAGTATGTGTGGGAAACTTCTGTACATTGTTAATTCTTCCAGTTCAGCTCTCCATTAAAAAAAAATTGGGGGGAGGGGGGGAAGGGAACCTAACAACAAACAAGCTCAACTCTTTGAAGAAGGTAAGAAAGTACACCTTTCATTCTAAATTTAGCCCCTATTTAGGACAGATTAACAACTAAAGAAGCTGCCAAGAATCAGACATTCTGCCTGTATACTCTGCCAAAGTTTTCATCTTTCCTTTTATTTTCATTAGTTCATAAGAAACGTTATTGCATCAAATAATCTTATCGCGGGGTCGAGAATTCCACAGCCTCCACTTAAATGGGAGTTTAAGGGGAAAAAATATTCCATTCATTGCAATAAATGAGATATTAACTCTGGAAATCTGTGGCCTGCACATGAAGGACAAAATTAGTTTTCACACATACTTAGGGTCCACAATGCCTAGTAAACACAGCAGAGACAGCTGTGATCCAGAACAGCTAAGAGCGTGTGCATAAGAGATCACATATGTATTTATTTCACTTCCTGGTGAATAGCTAAAATACACCTAAAGAGCTATTTGTTCAAGGGGGGGGGGGCTGTTGCAAGAAGCCTCAGGAGAAGCCTCTAAGACCACGCATCTCACCATGCCTAACACACTCTTCTAGAGCAGTGGTTCTCAACCTGTGGGTTGCGACCCCTTTAGGGGTCGAACGACCCTTTCACAGGGGTCGGCTAAGACTCTCTGCATCAGTGTTCTCCATCTGTAAAATGGATAAATGTTAGGGTTGGGGGTCACCACAACATGAGGAACTGTATTAAAGGGTCGCGGCATTAGGAAGGTTGAGAACCACTGTTCTAGAGCAATATAGTTTGTTTATTTCTTTATTTATTAAACTTTTGACCACCCCTCCCCTTTTGGTCTTGGAGTGGTTAACAACATATTTAAATATTGTCACCCTAATAACTGCTGGTAATTTGAAGGACAGTTCACTCACAATGCCCCTACCTGATAAAATGTTTTAATGTTTTGTTTTTATGGCTTGGGGCCTATTTCAGCTCTGTTTTCAATTGTAGTAATGATGATTTCATGGTGATTTCATTATGGACTTTACAATTTGTTAGCCACCTTGCTGGTCCTTGTGGTGGCATTAAGAAGAAGAAGAGTTTGGATTTATATCCCCCCTTTCTCTCCTGCAGGAGACTCAAAGGGGCTGACAATCTCCTTGCCCTTTCCCCCTCACAACAAACCCCCTGTGAGGTAGGTGGGCTGAGAGAGCTCCGAGAAGCTGTGACTAGCCCAAGGTCACCCAGCTGGCACATGTTGGAGTGCACAAGCTACTCTGGTTCCCCAGATAAGCCTCCACAGCTCAGGCGGCAGAGCTGGGAATCAAACTCGGTTCCTCCAGATTAGATACACGAGCTCTTAACCTCCTACACCACTGCTGCTCCTGGCAGGATATAGATTTGTAAATTATGAATGAATTGATCAATCAATAAAAGATTTTGGCCCAATCCATACTTTAACTGAACAGTGCGGTAGACATGGATCATAGTTACTTTGTCTGGTAACGTTTAAAAGTTTAACCTTTAATATACCGGTAATGTTCAGCCTCTAATATAAGTTGCAACAGTCAAACTTGCCTACTACTTGCTTACTATGTGATGTTAGCTCGACAGATCATTTTCAACTCAATCAGTTTGCACCAGAGGGTTATCAAATGAGAAACATCCTGTAGAATTTGTGGCATCCTACTGAAATGAACTGAATTGGCAGGATCAGAATTATGAGGACCAGTAGTCCAGGTGAGCGATTATTAGAGACCACCAGGAAGTCCACAAGTGAGCAGTGAGTTTGTTGTCATGCCATACCATGATAAACAACTGCAACAGTCAGGTCTAAATCCCTAATCTTTATAGGTTGTACCTGACCGCTCTTTGCCTCTCTGCCATCCCTGATGACATAAGAACATAAGAACTAGCCTGCTGGATCAGACCAGAGTCCATCTAGTCCAGTACTCTGCTACTCGCAGTGGCCCACCAGGTGTCTTTGGGAGCTCACATGCAGGATGTGAAAGCAATGGCCTTCTGCTGCTGCTGCTCATGAGCACCTGGTCTGCTAAGGCATTTGCAATCTGAGATCAAGAAGGATCAAGATTGGTAGCCATAGATCGACTTCTCCTCCATAAATCTGTCCAAGCCCTTTTTAAAGCTATCCAGGTTAGTGGCCATCACCCCCTCCTGTGGCAGCATATTCCAAACACCAATCACACGTTGAGTGAAGAAGTGTTTCCTTTTATTAGTCCTAATTCTTCCCCCCAGTCACTCTAGTCACTCTTTTTTCCTGTTTGATTCCCCTTTCCATTTACTCCTCATTCTTGCAAAGTGGCAGACTGTGCCATGATGAAACTCACACAAGCAGAGTGGTCACACAAGCAGAGTGGTCACTTTGCAGTGCTCTAACTACCCCCTTTCTTGCCCATGTCCTTCTTTGGTAGAGGAGAAAGAAAAATCCCACTGTTTACCATGATACCATCCACTCAAAGCTTGAGCTCTGTGCATGGCTGGCTTTGGCTTCCTCCCTCAATGCCATTCCAAGCTGCTTGTGTAATTTGATCTTTCACTTAGGGCTTGCTCTGGCAACCTGGAAGTCCTAATCTGCATTGGTAGAACTCTTATGTCGAGCAAAACCCAAGCCCTGTGGGATTTAGAGCAATTCCGCAGGGCCTGCAAGAGATGCTCCACCAGACTTATAGTTGAGGCCAGCGAGGGTGGAAATCAAAGCCTGGCCTCCTACCCCACTTTTCCTCATTCCCTTTTCTACCTTAGGTGGTGCATCCCTCTAGTTTACTGTGTGACTACCAGACTGGAGCAACCTCCCAAGAAGAATTTTGGGACTGAGCACAATTTTTACTATTACTGGTATTGTACTGTTCAATTGTGGTTTTAAATTTAAGTGCTGTACTTTTTGTTGTAAGCATCTTTGAACCCGACTTTGCTGGGGGAGAGGGGGGTAGTTTTTGTTATTATTTGAAATCATAGCTGCCAGATCTTCATGTTGGCCTTCATACGTGTCATGTTCTTCCAAAGAGCCTAGGATGTTGTAACATATCGGCATAACTGCAGATCCAAGCAATGTGGCCTGTTTTGTTGACAGATGGAGATTTTAGAAATATATGGATGGTTCAAGTGCCATCAAAGGTTTTTTGGTATGGCACCAGGTATGGTATTCTTTTATGAAATCACAGCCTCCAAATCTTCAACTGGTGTTGGCCTTCATACGCATCGGGTTCTTCCCAAGAACCCTGGCCATTGTTGTTATAATTGACTGGTGTTCATTTGAGGTGTTAGCTATCTCCAGTTATACCTGGGATTGGTAAGGAGGCTAACTACAAAATACTGCCCCCCCCCATTTTTTCAGGATGAAACTGCAATCCCCCCTCCCCCCAGACCTCCTTATGCTGGTAACTGACAGTTTTCACTGTCTACTTGAATTGCCTGGAGGTCAGCTGAACATGAAAATGAAAACAGTTTCCCAATTGGATTTCCTCGTGCTTTCAATGATCTCCTTTATTTCCTGGAAATGAGGGAAGGGAGGTCTGTGAAAAAAATTACACCAAAATAACGGTACCTGAATTGTTACAGTGTGGGAACTGTTCATTCAGGCAATGAGACAGTTCAGAGGAAAAGAACACAAATTCGAATGATCTTGAAACTAAGTATGACTGAAGCTTCCTCCCGAACAAGATCCAAAGATGACCAGTAAAATAATTTCCATGGAAAACTTAAGTGTTTCTGGAAAATACCTAACAGAGGCATCTTTCCCTCATCATGTATATAGCACAGTTGTATGGAAGTCACTTCCTTGTTGTGGTTCCACACAGCTACAGGCACTTGGCCAAGAGAGATGGATCGTGGAGGAAAGAAGCACGTGATCAGCTGTGCTCAAACAGTTTCATCACTCACCCACAATTGATAGCCACATAAGAAAACAGCCCCAGAATGCTACAACTATACTTGGAGGAGCACAGAACTAATCGGAATGTGTGGAAATTACATAATTGAAATGAAGCATTTTTTTCTCTAAACACAGGAGACAAAGATCAAGAAACTAAGATATGGTTCTGATGGTACTCTTTCTGGCTTGTGGAATAGGGTGTAGAGAATCAACAACAAAACGGCTGAAGATGCAAACCTTTTAGTGTTCAAGACACATGCCTTATTACACATACATTACATGCCTTGGCAATCATTTTCCAAACACACACACACACACACACACACACACACACACACACACACACACACACACACACACACACACACACACACACACACACACCCGTTTTCAAAATGTGAACAACACTAGATCAGACAGTTCTCACATCTAGCAGACATGCATAATAATGCTCTCTCAAACTGCTTTCAGTGCTCTTTGCATCTGGGTGGAATAGCAAAATCCACTTGCAAACAGTTGTGAAAGTGGTTTGAAAATGCATTATTTTGCGTGTGCGGAAGGGGCCTATAACGTTTTGATGTTCTGAGTAATTACTTTTGAAAATTTTGCACACATGGAGAATGTACCAAAATGCTGGTAGGAAGAAGCTAACAGCCCACGACTAAAGCAAGTAACAGCACAATCCGACCCAGTTACTCCATTTTAAGCTCATTGACTTCAATGGACTTAGAATGGAGTAATGATGTGTAGGTTAGCACTGTTAGTCGCCAGCAGCATTAATTCCCAGCATTAATCTTTTTCTAAATATGAAAACAAATAGTTCAGTACCTTGTGGAAAATCAAGTCTATTTACAAGTCTATCTGTACACATTTATGAATATTTCTTAGACATCCATGCATTAAAATAGTTCCTGACGACCTCTATACGTAATTTTATGGATATCTGAACATTTAAAACCCATATTTTAATAGAAAGCAAACAATATTTCCATTTGATCAGCTAAGTACAATAGTTAATTTATAAATGAGTATCGTTTATCCAACACAACAGCATCATCTCCGATGTGACTTTATGTTATTTAAATACATATTTGCCCTTACAAGGGACATTGTATTTTAAAAGACGTTTGGAATTGAACTCCATTAATATAATTTTTAAAAAATCTTTTCCCATGGCAAGCTTAGATGTGTAGCATAAAAATAAATAATGGTGTACTAAAACTTCCTTATAAATCTCAGATCCTTAAATATATGCTGAAGTATTCTTCTCACTAGAAAACTTTTGGTTAAAAAAGTCATTTTTGCCTTCAAACACTGTCTAGGCTTCACTGTAGACCAGCAACTACGGAGAAATTTAAACTTAAGCACAAATCAGACAAAGAATCAAGAACTCTTAGAAAGAGAAATCTCTTCACCAATTTACTTCCAAGAAGCTTCCACAAGCTCGAAATGTCTCACATGAAACAACAAAACTTCTGAGTCCTTCTCTTTGCCTTCTACAAACATTACAACCTCTGAAATACACAGACGTACAACTATATGATTAAACCAACCAGTGTGGGTCAGCACTGTAATCCTATAACATGATAGTAATTTCATTGTCCGGCAAGAACTGGTTAGTTTTCAAAATGAAAATATTTTTTCAGCTCAGGACCCGTTCTGGAATGGGAATAGGAGAAAATGGGCACTGGAAATATACAGGCGTAGGATTTATCTATCAAAATATGTCAGCACAGCAAATATTTTTTGTTTTGTTTTTAATTGAAGATGGAAAACATGTCACTACATCTTTGGAGCACCCAGGAGAATAACTGTTGTAGGCTTTTCATGCAAAAGTAATTATACTATTCCGGAACATACAAATGTTCAATGTACAGTGTTTGATATTATTCACATAACAGACTAGCTCGATTCAAAATATAAACAGCGACAAAATATATATCATTTGTAGTTGTCATAAAAGCTATTAGAAGCTAAAGTTTCAAGTAAATCAAGTCTGCTGCTTAGTTCAAGTATACACAAACAAAAATTCTTGATAACAATGCTAGAAAAGATTTCAACAGTTTCTTGAAAAAATACTGAAGTCGTCTGATCTTATCTGCACCGATTTTCCCTTAATAGCAAAAAAAAGACTAATTCTCATTTCGTTTTCAACTTTACTTTCAGTTCTTAATTATTTTCAGCAGAATGCATAAAGTCTCACATATCCTATATCTTAAATGCCCTGTTAATAGAATACACTCATACCAGCCTTTCCACTGTTCTGTTTTATAAGAATGGAAAATATTATACCTCATAAGGACTGATATATTTTGGAAACATTAGACAATGGTACAACAAAAACAAAATCAAGATATCTCATATTACCGAATTGCGTACTTTTTCCATTTAGTTTATTTACTGGTAAGGAAACAGAAAAATAGCGATTTAAAGGACCGATATAACAGTTTTGGTGTTTTTTACAGATTAATGCTACGATCATATATTATGCTACTACAATCCCATAAATGTCTTCGAGATTGCTCTGATAGTGGTGGGTTATGGACTACATTTCATTGCAGCCTAATATCAGCATAGTAAAAAAATTAAAAATGTTAGATCTAAAATTTTATAAATTTACCAATAAAAAAAGATGACTTTAAAATATCGTATTGCACTATTGCATTTTTTAAATCAACAACCTAAGTTGCAGAAGAAGAAAAAAGTACCTCATCTAGGTACTATTGTAAAAAAAATAGTTTAAATATATTAATGTAATGAATTAAGATATCACACACAATTCTTAAGTCAAAACATACAGACTACTTCCTAAAATGGGGAGGGGAAGAGGAAAGAATCATCAGGGTGCAAACTGGGTATGGCTTCATCTTTACAGTAGCCAATAATTCAACAGATAACACCTGGATTCAACTCGTTGACACCTGGAATCCTACACACTGTAGCAGGTACTTTATGCAGGTACTTCTGCAGCTCTAATTCAGAAACTTCAGTGGAAAATGAAGATGTCCTGCCTCTATTCTGGGCAGAGACCCATGTAAATGTTTTATAAATCCTCTCCACAAATCTCTTTTAACATGCAAATCCATAAATCATCATAATGCTGACAAAGAAGTTAACCAGCACATGAAACTAATGCGAATTCTATCTGGAACTGTATACTGGTAAAACTATCCAAACTAGAGGCACTTTTCCAGAGTTCCCTTTACAGTGGCACTTAAAGAGAAAGAGGGAGAGAGCGCGAACGCAAAACTCGCCACCTGTTTCTCATCCCTTTGATCACTAGACAGCATTTATACACAGTCTTCATCTTGTCTCCAGACATTCCAAATAAATGTTCAGGAATTTGCAAAACATACCCAATTCCATCCTTTTTAGTGAATGAAATTAATGGAACTGCTACTATTAGAAAGGTAGACAATGGATACTTACTGAAGATGGTAAACCTGGAGGAACCTTTCGAACTTTCTTTGTCTGTACTTCTGAAAGAAGATACAAGGCGACTGTAAGATGTATGCTCACACCCTATGCTACTGCCAGGTCTACATTAAGCTTTGCTCTAAAATTTCATATCAAGGCAGAAGTTCACAGGAAGTTTCCTTTTCGAATGTGGAGGAAAATTAGCCCAAAGTAACTCACCCACAGAGGTACTGTGCAGAGGCCTCCTTCGCGGATTATTGCTAGAATACTGATAGTACTGAGAGCCAGGTTTGGTGGGCGAGAGAGCTCCGGGGTTGCCCATTTCCATGTCACCTCCGAGGAGACTTTGCTAAAAGATTTTTGAAAAATAAGTATTGTTACATTGAACATTTCCCTACTAGCTTTTTCAGACTGACTCAAACAGCATGCGCAAAAGCCTTTCTGTGCCAGGCAAATTAAAATAATGCATCGAAAATTCGGTGTCAAACTTTATCTCACATTTTACCAAATAAATCCTGAGAAAAGTTTGTTTTACTTTCTTGAAAAAATACCTAACATCATTCTGAAACTTAGAAGAACGGTTAAATATATATTATTTTGTATAAAACAGTAGAGTTTATCTGTGTGCATGTGTACATGTGTTCGATTTCTTTGCCTAACAGCAGACTATATAAACTTTTAAAAACTATACCAAGGAAAGACATTTTTTTTTCTTAGTCAGGGTAATGAAAGCATCACATTTAGTAATCAAAAGTGTACTAGTATTACTGACCAATTCCTAGAAAATTATTTTGTTATACAGAAATAAGGGTGTAATATACGAATACATGAAATGTAACAAATAGTCACATTTACAATAAAAAATGGGTCAATTAGGTACATGATTCATGATTCAAATGTAAAAAAAAACCCCCAAACATATATATTTACTGAAATAAACTGGTTTTGGGAAATAATTTGGCTGGGAGCTAAGATTAAACAAAAAAAGGCCCATGAAATAGGAAATGGTTTTGCAAAGTCCTATCTGACCATCACCACTATATCAGAAGGTCAACATTCACAAATACAAAATCTACTTACTCATGAATGGACAATAGCTACTATGAAACCAGAAGAAATGGTATCTGATCACAATGACAAGGCAACACCAAAGACTACAGCATTTTCTAACAAATCTACTGCTATAAACTACATTGAAACTTACCCATAATATATAAATCCCCTGATTATACTCTGCATTGAACACATTGTTCTTTTAATTTTTCTGATATGCAATAAAACAGGTGCAGATACTACCATTTATATGATGAACAAATTTTCCATTTAATAAAGAAATTTTAAAATTAAGTACCAAAAATCTAACTTTATCGTTACTTGTAATCAACTTTTACTGACTGAACTAATTACTGTACTTGATAAAGTACAGAATGTGTTTTCCCTAATCTAAATTCTAATCACCATGTCACTCACAACAGACTTAGTAATGCTTCACTAACACACTATTCACATGCAAAACACTCTAAATAGGCCAATTATGACTCTGCCCCTGTTCCCTGGTTAACCCGCTGAGAACTGAAAAATTTCACAAGGCAGTCACCAACTAAAACAAAGGCTCCTTGTTTTAAATTAAGGCAGTCTTTTTGATTCTTAAATAGCCCCACAAAGTGCCATGTCTTCGTCTGAAAGCAGTTGGTCAAATATGACCCATGAGCTGGAAAATACTCAGTGCAAAAAAAAAAGAAAAATCAAAGATAACTTTTCTTCCTGAGAATGTGTATTAATTTCTTCTGCTAAATGTGCAACTGGTAAACTGCTAGTGGATCATCAAGACCTTTTACACAGTATTGTTTCGTTTCCAACTTTGTGTGCTGTCAAAAAGGGGAATACTTTGCTACCTGCAACAATGTTAAAATTACAACTTGTTCAGCTCTTAACTAACAACTGCTCTGATGATTACTACTTTTTATTCTTCCAACAAGAGCAAGTTCTGGGCATGTTGCATTATGTCCAGCACTGAGATCTACCCCCCTTCCCCTCCCGCCCCCCTCAACTAACCCTGTATACATGCTGGAATAAGCAGCTTTCATGAAACTTATAAAAGTCAATGCAGAAGGAAGGGATATGCATTATAAACCCTGAAGTCCACAGCATTTAAAAAACAATGGCATTGGATCAGACAAAAGTTAAGGTACAACGTAGAATCCCCACTAAACGCCCCAGAAAGCCACACTGCCCAATTACATTGTTTTCAGTTAACAACTATCCATGTATCTGTCCAGTTTACACATCTGATGAAGTGGACTCGGGCTCATAGAAACCCATGCCACAATACATTTGTGACAGAAGACTCTTCATAAAAATCCTGTCAAAGTATTCAGAGTGCCATATTTTCACACTGCTTTACTGTTCTTGTTAAATAAACGAAGAACAAGTGATGGAGGAAATTCTGGCAGCTAGAACAGGAATGTGTAACACCTAAACATTTAGCCAACTTTGTTCAGGAGGAACCTCACTTCTGCTGATAAGGAAAAAAAGTTTAGGATGGCACTCCTACATAGGTTTAACAAAAAGCCACGCTAACAAAAGAGTGCAAAAGAGTAAGGAAAATTTGTGAGCAACCTCACCGAGAACCACAAGAGCCCCACAGTTATAGCAATATCGACTATTAATTCAAACAACGAACAAGTATTTTGCTGCACATGAAGACACATTTAGGGACAGGGGCTTTATTCGACCAGTTTTAAACTGTCATGTTATAACTCTGATTTTGGATGTGGCCTTGAGCCACAAGGAAAGGTGGGATGCAAATATTCCAATAAAATTAAATAATTACTCTAGCACACTCGAAGGTTACCTCTAACATTTCCATGTTCATACAGTAGCAGTTTTTACAGCAAATGCCACTCCTATTCTCTTGTCAGCCTGTCGCATAAGCACTCCTAATTTTTGTCTTTATTTAAACCTTTGTTTGTTATTGGAACAGCGAAGTCATTCTTCTGAGGCAACAAAACATGCATTTATGTGCTCTTACGGGGGCTTCGCTAAAGTACTCCACTGAGGCAAACTAAGATAAATATATATCTACTCATTCTGAGGTACTTGTGAATAGAACAACGGGCATTGACTATTGTTCAGTCACTGTTCACATCCTGTATCTGTGGGAAGGAGAAGCTACGAAATCATGAGGCCATGGTGTAAGATTGGGCAGTTCATAGCTTTAAAAGTTAAATGCTACATTCAATATATTTAGTGTAACTTTACATTCAGTGCTTTTGGAAGGTGACACTCAGAAGGGCTATCTTTCTCTCTGGATGTTCAGCAACGTTATAAGAACCATACAATTAATACATTCCACACGTTATTATTTTAGGGAATAATTACCAGTTTTGCTTTTTTGAAACCAGTGTAATTCTTCGCAGTTAATTTTAAGTGTGCCCTTCTGTTTCAAAAGAACTTATCTCATGTACTTTGGTAGGCTGGCATTTGAGGACTATAGGGATGCAGAAATTATTGTGTGGTTCAGTGTGCGTGCATGCACGTGAAGTGCCATCAAGTCACAGCCAACTTGTGGTGGTGACCCGGGCAAGGAAATTTCAAGGCAGGTCATTAAGTAGAGGTGGTTTGCCATTGCCTTCCTCTGCAAAGTCTTCCTTGGTGGTCTCCCTTCCAAGTACTGACCCAGCTTAGCTTCCGAAACGTGAAGAGATCAGGCTATACCAAGCCGCCTTCCCTTCTGTGGTTCTCCGTATCCAAGGCTAATTCAAATATTTGTCAGAAAAATGTAATTTGTTAATAATTACTGAAAACCACCCAAAAAGCACACCAAAGACTGCAGTGCTGAGGATAGATCCCTGGGAGTAAACACCACTGAATATGAGACTTACTTCCAAGCAGACCTATTCAGGATCGCTTGCATACTTTTTATCTTCCTTTTGCCACCTAGAAGCTCCTGCCTGCAGTTGTAAAACTTGCTGAGAGAAACAATCTGCATGCATGACTATAAGTCCCTCTAGATGTATGCACAGTGGAACATTGCTAACCTTCCAGAGCCTCATACATAAAACAATAAGATGATATATAAAAGATGAGAAAATGGTACAGCGCCATCTATTGACTGGAGGTTCTACATACCCAATCAATATAATCTTTGTACCATTTAGGGAACTTCTATAATAGGAGCCTGTAGTCTCGAAGTTTTCCATGGATTACGTTCATCAGCTCCTGCCAGCATGGCCAATTGGCCATGCTGGCAGGGGCTGATGGGATTTGTAGTCCATGAACATCTGGAGAGCTGCAGGTTGCAGACCCCTGCTCTATACAATCCCCATACACATTTGATTCATTTGAAATGTGCCCTATAATATCCTCCTTGAGCCCTTTTTGGGAAAAAGTATTCATGAGCAGAACTCACCATGGTCTTCTTCGAAAGCTTGGGCATTTACTTGATGTACTGAATGAAAGCTGTGTTTCAAAAACACATTCTTCCTTCCCTTCTCTTTAACATGGCTTTTTTTTTTTTACACACGACTCTTTCCATAAAAACCAGGCACTGGCTGCTGAATTCTTCCTAGACAGCCCAGAAAGTGAGGCTGATTCCGCATAGGCCAAAAACAGCAGGGTGAAAACGGTGTGAAAATGGTATAAAAGGGTTTAAAACAGTGTAAAAGGGTTTATACTGTTTTCACACCGTTTTTCACACTGCTGTTTTTGGCCCATGCGGAATCAGCCTAAAACCAGGAATTAATACTGAATGGACAGAGACATATTTAATAATAACAGACCTGATTCTCTTATCCACAGTTAATTTTTTAAAAAAAAATAAAATTATTGTTTTTAATTACTGTTGGACTTTAATTTGGTACACACAAACATCCATACACAAATGGATTTTTAAATGTAATGAGCATGAAATAGATTTTCAAACTATTATTTCTAATTTTGATTACAAAGATAACTAACATTAAAACAGGATGAGTAGGGCCTTCCTGAACATATAATTAATTCACATAATAGATAGATGACCTTGACTGGTATAATCTGTAAAAATAATAATAATTATATATGCATATATGTTTAAAATCAGGTTAGGGAAAACATTTCAGTGGAGAGGCACCCTGAGTGGACTTTCTGGATATGCCTCCTCTCTTTTCCTCTGTCACTTCTATTAAATTGTGATCAGATATCAAACATTACTTCATAGGGATGTAGAACAGAGGAAGAACATTCTTAGATGAAACCAGATTACAGTCCTTCCCTGAACACTTGCCAAATGTTTGTAAGTCAAATACATGTTTGGGCATTCCTGCACTCAAACAGCTGCAATTCTACACTACCATCACAAACCTATGTGATCTATAGTGACTCTGGGCCATATGCTCCTCTCTTTTATGCAGCAAAGAAAGCCGAATGGCCTAAAGGCTTACAGACGTGTCAGGAGGGGCTGCGTGGCAGTGGAAGGTGGATGCCTTGTTAATTTCTCCTGTGTCATGTAGCTGCAATAAGGCCCCGCTCGATCCTTTTGCTATGGTGCTGCTACATGGCACTGAGGGTTACGCGGGGCAGCCCACGGGTGGAAGGTTTGACAAACAATTCTACAGCTGTCGTTTTTAGCTTTCAAAGCAACACGCATCGTATTTTCTTCTTCTTTTTTCTCTGTCCTTCCAGATAAGGAGGAATTCGTGACAGAGCTGGGGTGGGGGGTGGGGAGGAAAATGCAGCGGGGATCACTTAGCAATCATATCTTATTGTTTCTCAGAATGGTGACCAAGTGGATTGGCCCGATTTTGAGCAACAGTTGACCAAGCAAAATCTGTCATCCATCCTGTATGCCCCCCCCCCCCGGAAAGTGCAACTGTATTATTTCTACGCCTTACCTATTGAAATCCCTTACAACAATGTCACATAGAAAACAGATGTACTAGACAAATATGTTAAAAGATTGCCCAAATACAAAATTCTATATATACACGTAATTTATTTATTTTAAAAGGTATATTCCACTACTTGAAAACCAAGCGGCTGTCACAGAACTCAATCCCAACCAGTTTCAGCACACACGGACAAAGTGGCTTTTCACAGCTTTCTAAACTTTAATAGCAAGTTGAACTGCACCAGTGCTGTTGCTGCCTTCAGAGCCCGCCTAAGCTATTTGCCATGTGAGCATTAAGGGGAAAACAGAAGTTAAGAAACATAAAACAAAACAGAAGAAAGTGTGCGATTTGGATGGAAACAGTGCCTTGCAGTCCCAGTCAGATGAACAGCACACTTGGATAATGAGTTTAACTTTGCAAACATTGTGCACAAAGACCTCTTCAATAATGCGTTATCATCACACATATTTTAGCATATGATTTGTGGACAAGATTGGTCCCATTTAAAACAATGCAGATATCCTTGGAAATATGTTGCACACACTTGCAGCAGACCCAGCAACTATCATTCTCTGACTGACATAAAAATGTTCATGTTATTCATTTTCAGAAAATAAAATCACGTCTTAGGATTTCACTAATTCCAAAGAAGAAAATATGTCAACAGTTGGTTTTTTCCTCTCCCAGTGTTCCCCAAATTGTGGATCTTTCTGTCGCAAAAATTGAAAAGAAATGTTGGGAAAACTCAGAAAAGGGCTGAAATCTACCGGATCCCCCTCTATGAAACTACACCAACGTGGCGGCTGCTGGAAAGAAAAAACAACAACAGTGGCCAACAAGATGTCCAAAAGAAGCTGACAGATCCCGAGCCAGTGTGGTGTGGTTAAGAGCAGGTGCACTCTAATCTGGAGATCCGGGTTTGATTCCCCACTCTGCCAGTTGAGTTGTGGAGGCTTATCTGGTGAACTAGATGGGCTTGTGCATTCTGACACATGCCAGCTTGGTGACCTTGGGCTAGTCAGTTCTTTGGAGCTCTCTCAGCCCCACCCGCTTCACAGGGTGTTTGTTGTGAGGGGGGAAGGGAAAGGAGATTGTAAACCCCTTTGAGTCTCCTACAGGAGAGAAAGGGGGGATATAAATCCAAACTCTTCTTCTTCCTCCTCCTGCTGCCTCCCCCAAACACTGGTATTCAAAAGGATTTCTGCGGCCAAAGTTCAATTCAGCCATAATGGCTAAAAGTCAGTGATGCCTTCCAAGAATGCATCTAATGTCTACACCCTATGACTGTGAGCTCAACAAGTTCATTACTTTTATCCACTTGCTTTACTACCATCAGGTCCTCTGACGATGCCAGCCGCAGATGCGGGCGAAACGTCAGGAGAAAATGCTACTAGAACACAGCTATGCAGCCCAGAAACCACACAACACCCCAAAACCATATCCCCCTTAAAATTACCATTCACACCAGTATTGGGAATGCAGGGAAGGAAGGGAAGGAAAAGGGAAGAAGAGGATCAAATATAGCTGTTGTTCTCAATCATAAGCCTCCATCTTACAGGCCCTGCAAAATTGCACCAGGCTTCACAGAGCCAAAGTCCTGCTTGACAGAGCGTTCCTCCAGGCTGGAGCCAGAGATTAAAAGGCTCTGACCCAGGATGGTGACAGCTGGACAGCTTTCAGGCCAGGGATCTCCAGCAAGTTGTTGTTAGATGAGCGCAACACTCTTTGGGGAGAGGCAGTCCCACAGTTACAACACTGTCTGTCCTGAATCAACTGGTTATAAATTTAATTTGGCACCCTCATGTTTCGTATTATGGTGAGGGGTGGGTCGATGGGAAGAGGGACACACACAGACAGAAGGAGCAGCAGTGACGTAGTGGTTAAGAGAAGGTGCATTCTAATCTGGAGGAACCAGGTTTGATTCCCTGCTCTGCCGCTTGAGCTGTGGAGGCTTCTCTGGGGAATTCAGATTAGCCTGTGCATTCCCAAACACGCCAGCTGGGTGACCTTGGGCTAGCTGCCAGTCACAGCTTTTCCGAGCTCTCTGAGCCCCACCCACCTCACAGGGTGTTTGTTGTGAAGGGGAAAGGGCAAGCAGATTGTAAACCCCTTTGAGTCTCCTACAGGAGAGAAAGGGGGTATATAAATCCAAACTCTTCTTCTTCTACTACATTTTTTCTACCTCATGTTTCTCTCTCAGTGATGTTTTAGCTAAAATGAAAATAATCTGTGTCCTTTGAATGTCCTTGTATGGAAGGCTCTTCAGCCTGTTAATAATCTTTTCTGTACATTTTCCACCACTTCTTTTTTTTCTTTTTTTTAGGTGAGGCAACCCGAACAACCCCCAGTATTCCAAACGTGTCTACATCACCCGGGTTGCTGGACTCCAGCTGAAGTCTGGAGATCTCCCAGAATTATAACTAACCTCCAGACAACAGAGATCCATTTGTCTGGAGAAATGGCTGCTTTGTGGGGTACACTCCACGGCATCATACCTCGCTGAGGTCCCTCCTTTAGGCTCCACCCCCAAATCTCCAGAAACTCCCCAACCTCAGAGATCTACCTATACAACAAATATTGAATCTAATCAGGAATGTACCTTGACACAGCGGGATAGAGGTTACATCTGAACAGGACTGTCTCCCATATCTGGAACAAGTGCATGACATGGAATTATTGCAAGATCTTAAAAGTATTTTATTTACTTTATTTGCCATGCTTGAGGTAAAAGCATCAATTGTCCAGGCAGCCATGTACCCTTCAAGCTTCACAATGAAATTTTAGTAAATGGCTACATAATGAATCCCAAGGTGCTCCCCCCATTGACTTTATCTTGAAATGTATCATGTTGGAACAAGTTACTGTGTATTAATGACAATGATAATTATTTTAATTCTCTTCACTCCCTCCCTGTGTTCAATTGCAAAATCTCATGGTTCAGCTACAAGATTAAATCTGTCTATTAGAAAAATATCAACGATGAATTAATTTCCCTTAATTGCATACTTTGAACATTGAGCATAATGGATAAGTAGTCCCATTATTTGTCTGCTTGCTGTTTTTTATGGAATAATCATGGATTAATCCTGGACATCAGTTGTCATTTTGAAAGTCCTACACAAGAAGGTGGATGACTACCAAAGCCACCACATTTTGATGACGCAAAGGATGCTGATGGCATAAAATAAACTGACTTTCGCCAAAACAAAAACAAAACAACCCTGCCCTTCTTTTCTACCAAACTAAACACTGTTTTGTTTTCATCTTGAAACTTCTCATGCTTGTGCAATCTGGAACATCATCATACTGCACAAATATTTCATAATTTACATAAATTCAAATGTTCATGGATACATTGGAATAGGGATTTTCATATTTCTATTTGTATGGAGATTGGTCTCTCTTGGCTTGTCAGTCTTGGTAATGATTTGTCTGAACCAAACAGAACATGATCAAAATACGTACTGGAACAATTTTAATCTGCTTACCCATCATAATGATAGTTTTCTCGTGCTTGAGACAGTACAGACATATGCTGCTACTATACTCATACACACATACACAACAACTAATTTGTAATACTGGTCAGTGGTTTTCTATGTATATGACAGTTGGCATGAGCTTAACTACAACTAGACCCAAAAGCTGTTATTTATGAAACAATGCAATGAAATTCAGAATCCACCTTGCCTTTTTAACTGCAGCAAGAAAACTTGTGCCTTAGGCCGAATTTCTCAGCCGACAGGCTAAGACTTGGCTTGATCCATTAACAGTGGAGAGTCATGCTAGCTAAATGAGACCTCCATGTTTAGAGGCAAAACATTTCTGACAGGAAGAAACAGTGGGCTTTGTCACCAGCTTAAAAACTTTCCAGGGGCATTTGGCTAGCTACTGTTGGGAAACTTACAAGATGAATTTTTGTTCTGATCCAGTTGGGATCTTCTCTCATATGGCTGTCTCAGAACCTGGTGCCACCCTGCTTCATATCATTTCTCAAGATACAGAAAATGTTTTATTTTATTTCATTTAGCATTTCTCCCAACTTCGGAACAGAATTATTATTTTTAAACAGAGCCAGGGGTTACTGAGGAACACATGCCAAGAGCAGGAAATAATGGCATCTTCTTTCTTCTACATTAAAAGGCATTTCTGCATTTGACATGTTTTAAACTCTGGTTCTGTATAGCTGTGGCATGGCACCTACTCCTTCACCTCTCTCGTCCTCTGCCATGCAGGCATTCCGTCCATTGTTACTTTTGAGGAGAATCTGTACCAACACTTCCACTAATCACAGTTAGAACCAAACCACAATTTGAAAACACGGTCATAAGAAGGTTTGCAAGCTATGGTTGCCAACAGGGGATTAGACATAATACTAACCGCAGTTATCTCTAAAACTATAAACCAAGAGGACAAATTTCCTGCAAGGAAGAAGAAGAGGTTGAGGAAGGAGTGTGAAATTCCACAGGTCGTTCCTGACTGATAAACTGTTGCAGCATTCAGGCTCATTGAACGTCTCCTGTTTCCACTGAATCCTTTCAGAGTTTGACACCATCATTTAGTATGCCTTTAGTTCTTCAGATGTGATCATCTAGTGAAGATTTTCTCATAGCTGAGCAAAGCACTATTATATCCCTAGCAATTTTGATGAGGATTTGCTCGCAGTTCTGAATAATGAATAGAAGTGTATATAATATTGCTTACAGAGCAGTTCAGTGATACTCAGGCAGAAAACCTGCTATATCACCATTTCTTGTTCTGATAAGAAATAGTCAAAGCTAGCCCCAAAAGTGAATAAATCTATTCCAAAAATACATTTACCATATTTACTTAACACATATACACCCTGTTTACAAACTGTCTGAAATATCCAATTGTGAAATCTAGCAATCATAACCAAGACAAAAGAAAAGAACTAACTAAAGAACTAACTAAAGAAACAAAAGAACTAACTAAAAAGTCAGCCTTACCTGATAAAAAGCACTCCAAACCAGGACCATCACATAAGAACAAGCCTGCTGGATAAGACCAGAGTCCATCTAGTCCAGCACTCTGCAACTTGCAGTGGCCCACCAGGTGCCTTTGGGAGCTCACATGCAGGAGGTGAAAGCAATGGCCTTCTGCTGCTGCTGTTGCTCCCAAACACCTGGTCTGCTAAGGCATTCAGATCAAGGAGGATCAAGATTGGTAGCCATAGATCGACTTCTCCTCCATAAATCTGTCCAAGCCCTTTTTAAAGCTATCTAGGTTATAGTGGCCATCACCATCTCCTGTGGCAGCATATTCCAAACACCAATCACGTGTTGCGTGAGGAAGTGTTTCCTTTTATTAGTCCTAATTCTTCCCCCCAGCATTTTCAATGTATGTCCCCTGGTTTTAGTATTGTGAGAGAGAGAGAGAAAAAGAGAAAAAAACACAAACATTCAGGAACAGCAGTAGACACAGACCAATGAACCTGAGTCTACAGAAGAAGTTCAAATCTATCCGCAATAGCTACACACCTATTTGGTCATGTCCCCAACAACAGAATCTCCATTTTGTCAGAACTGTCACCTAGCTCAGTCCCATCAAGCCCACTGACATTGATTTAGCACTCCTACACATTTTTTCCAGGTGGAAAAGAGAGATGTCAGTGATGTAGTATTAATCATCTAAACCTCCTACCTGCTTTTTCTGAGAGTTTCATGTTGGACATGGTGAGAGATATACTGGTACATTGAAGCACCCCTTAATTCAAGGGCTATAGAACATACCCTCCAACACCAGAAAGCATCTATTCTCCAGGAACAACTGAAGCCACTACAAAACATTAAACCTATTTCCCATTACACCAGGAGTTTCAGCAGGATATCAAAAAGTACTGGGGTACAGGGCAACTGTCAAGAAAACACTTCCTGTCAATTTCTTGTTATACTGTTGCAAGCAGATCCATTTCAGGCTCCAAAAGTGTGGCCCCAAATAGAGTTACACTCTTTTAAGTCCACTGAAATGAATGGATTTCGAATAGTGTAACCCTGCGCTACAAACCACTGTCTAAATGCAATCGTGGCACTTTTTCCTGCTCCTTAACATAACCTGGCAGAATAAAGGGAAATTTAGAAAGATCTAATAGAAACATACCATATCAGAGGCAGAATGCGATCTAATCAGTATGTTAAGTGCCACAAAAATATTGCTGAAGTAATGTATATTCTTAATGTGAAAGACAGGGAGGTTCATTGAATACTTAAGTGACTGCAAGATCTACCAGTTTTATATTTTATTCAAGTATGTTTTCAATATATATTTCTGTATCTTTCTAACAATATCAGAGAGAAAGTGAGAGAGGAAGAATCACAACGATCAAAGAAGTAAAAAAGAGTGGGGGTAAATTAATGCCAAGGCCTATATCATATAACTAAAAGGATATTTCTGATCTTTCCATTTCACTGTGACTAAAACGTACAGGGCGCTGCAGGCAAAAAATGCCTAGTCAGTTTATGATTCTTTCGCTGAGTTCTTGAGTATATAATTTAGCAAGCAAGTTGTAATCACTGCCTGTCGAAAATGTGTTCCTTTGGCAAATTATTTCAAAACAGAATATAAAGTTTCTAAAGATTCACTAGCCTACCAAGACAATTAACTTTATTCTTCCCCATGCATTTGAGCTCTAAAGAGCTTGCAACATTAAATTTGGGTCAAGATATTTTAGAGGGGGTGAACTATCCTGACGTGCTTCAGTCTTAAAGAGGTATTTAGTGGCTGAATTCCCATTTTTAATTATTTTTCCACTCTTTGAATATGAGAACACAGAAAAGGCACTGATAACAGTGCAAGTACATCAGAAAAAAACATAACACTGAAATTACATTTTTCACCCTTTTGGGTTCATTTGGACTCAGATAAAAGTGCCAGTGAGCACACAGATGAGACCTAGAAATGATGCCTTATGTTTTAGTGTATGAGCCAGTATGGTGTAGTGGTTAAGAGCAGAAGACTCTAATTTGTAAAACTGGATACAATTCCCTACTTCTCCACATGATGCCTGCTAAATGATCTTGGGCTGTCACAGTTCTCTCAGAACTCTCTCAGTCCATGCAGAGGCAGGTAATGGCAAAGCACCACTGAAAGGCTTTTTCCTTGAAAACCCCAAGGGTCATCATAAGTCATGCACACATTTTTAGTGAAATTAATTGTGTATGGGTGAATTAACCAAGTGCCCTAGATAACTTGCTAACCTCTTTGTACTCAGAAGTCTGAGTGTTCATATTCTGCCGAAACAACTGTATTTTAACTTTGCTTCTAAACACTGTTTTCTGGATCCAACTGCTAACACGGGATCCTGATGGTTTAGACAGCCATTTCAGTTTAAACAATTCAGGCTCTCACTTTGCCAGACAGCAGTTGGTGTCAAAACACTATTTTCATACCAACTGGTAATAATGCAGAGGCGTAGCTATAAGGGGACTGGTGGGGTGCACTGTGCACCAGGTGCATGCCGGTGGGGGTGGAAAATTGCCCCGCCCCCTTCTCCCCTCATCCTGTCTCGCCAGGCCTGGCCCTGCCCCACCAGCCTGGCCCATTTTCAGTCGGCAGAAAAAGGTAGGTGGGGCGGAGCCATGGCCACAGCCTGGGAGCCATTTCACCCCAGGTGCCATTTTCTCCCCCTACGCCCCTGTAATAATAGAATAGGTCCTCCAACAGGATGCATAAAAACAGTTAATCGGAATCTACAGGAGCACTTTTCTTTTCTCAGGATTGCACTGCCTTGTTCTGCTCTTCATATTCACAATGTCTTATTTTTCCTACCATGCCACTGCTGAACATTTTTGGAGCAGTGCATTTTCTAGAACAGTCGGCTTTCTTGGCCCTCCAACACTACAATACAATCTAAGTCAGTACTACTCCAGAAGAGAGCGTTTGCCAGACATTTTGGAAACTGAAGAACAGCCAAATGTTTAATGCACTTTCATATACTAGAGGGTTGGATCCCCTAGCTTTTCTGGTGGTAAGGAGAGGAAAGAATCTGTTGTGATCACACATACGCACACAAAATCTCTTCTGGGGATCAATAGCCTGTTCAATGTGTCCATTTACTGATTGGACACCATTGGGCCATTAGGAACAAGTCTTCTCTATGGGACCAGGAAAGTTTTAGGAACCAAGAGGAAACATTTTTTTCTCCCTTTCAAAGTCTGTGTTTTTGGGGGGAGGGTGTAGTTGATTGTACTTCCTTGTTTAAGCTGTTTAACCTATGCTCTTTCATCTGGTTATTTTACTGCCTCTGAATTAATATTATATACTTCATTATCAGACACAACAGAGAGATGTGTACAGCTTTAAAGAATAATAAATTTGTGAGCTACAGCCCATTTCATGAGATGCAAATAATTATATTATATTATATTATATTATATTATATTATATTATATTATATTATATTATATTATATTATATTATATTACATTATATTATAATAAAAAAGCATTACAATACATAGCATTTTATTATAATAAAATTTATAATAATCATAAAAGCATTAAAACCATCAAAATATTATAAACATTATAATTATAATAAAAACCATCAACAAAAATTAAAACAATAAAAAGTATCACCAATTACAATGTGAAATGGTTAAACTTAGCAGCCTCTTTAGTCTACGTCAGTGAGTACTGATGCCCAAGACTCTTGTTTTGGCTTCAAATCACTTATAGGGAAGTTCTATGTAGAGTTACTAGTGGGCTTAGATGGGAATAACTTTGCAAGTGATTGCAACTGTAACATGACTAACCTTCTGAGGTAGGAACTTAGCTTTATTTGTGGCTAAGAACTATTTTACAACTGCTGATATTTCTATTTCCATATTTAATGTTGGATTTACTGTTTTTAATAACTGCTTTGTATACTGTCAGCTTTTGCACAGGATTTTAATGTGTTGTCAATATCAGACTGTATAATAAATACTAACAATAATACAGTTTATTAGCTGGAGAGGCTTTCCTCCATCCTTGGCAAAAAGGGAAAGTCAAACCTTCAAACAAACATGACCAGGAGGAAAAGGATCTTTCTAGTTCCGAAGCCTAATTATAACGAAAACTGCTTTGCAGGCATGAATTCATCTACTTACTTTGCAAAAATCTTTTCAGAAGATAGCAAATATAATGGAATGAAGATCTACAATGACGGCTGAAATGAGTTGATTTACTATTACGACACTACTACAAAAAGCTACAGTTTGCTGAATCAATAGGGGAAGAAACAGGGAAGAGACTCCTAGACGGCTAGCATCTATAACGCCTAGCTGACTTTGCTGTCCTGTCCTGTTCCAAAGCTAGCTAGCTAGGTAGGTAGGTAGGTAGGTAGGTAGGTAGGTAGGTAGGTAGGTAGGTAGGTAGGTAGGTAGGTAGGTAGGAGCGCTGCTTTTAACTGATATGAATTTTTAGTATGTTATTTTGTTATCCGCTTTTTATTGTGATGTAAGCTTAGCCCTGAGACAGACAGACTTTGGACAGACAGACAGACAGACAGACGAGACTAATAAATACAGACAGACAGACAGACAGACAGAAATAAGACAGACAGACATTGGGTGACAGGTAGGTGGGTGGGTGGTGGGTGGGTGGGTTGGGTGGGTGGGTGGGTGGGTTGGGTGGGTGGGGGGGTGGGTAGGTGGGTGGTGCTAGGTAGGTAGGTAGGTAGGTAACCAGAATTATAAAGCCCCAAGTGGAAACCCGCAAGGACTTGCAGGAGGCGCTTCATCTCCCCCACTATTTCCAATTTACCTTTCCTGAGAGCCTTCATTGACTCTTCCTGCTTTCCTCAGAAAATTTTATTACAAACCATCCCAATGAGTCACTAATGAGTATACGGCCCCTCATTATCTGTAGATATTACTCTCCGTCTTTTTAAAAAGAATAAGACGTGGTGGAGTGACATTAATAAAAACACTACAGTATAAAGTATATTTTTACCTACAGAACACACCAAGCATTCCCGCGAATGACCTTGCAATTATTACAGCTCTGCAGGAAAATATTAGATTGAGTCTGTATCCTGGGGGCTTTCCAATGAAACCCCCAAAATAAAGATTTTATTGCCAGTTATCCCAGAGTTTGTGCATGCAGCAAGCTCAGTGTATCACACACCTCGCAGGTGTGGATTCTGTCACTGAGACACACAAAATGTTTTGTTATCTGGGAGCATCAAGATTACCAGGTGGCGTCTCTAGCTGAGCCAGCAGCCTCCTATATATAAATGGCCGCAAAGACTGGAGAAGTGAGAGAAAAAATACACACGTCGTTTTAAATAAATATGAGGATATGGCTACATTACAGAAATGAAGGGTGTGGAGGAATCACTCCACAGCTGACTCTGCATATGAAATCTGTAGGTTGCATATATCATTTAATTTTGCTGCATATTTTTGTTGTTCAAGATGCTGCTGTCTCATGTTAACTAATTATCAGTCTCATGGAAAATGGGCCATTTAATTTACAGATTTGTTTGTCACAGTTCACCCTGTTCTGAAGGTTACGTAACTTTGTGGCTATAATGGGAAGTAGCTAATAACCCCCCAATGCTTATCCCATTCCCAGGTTCTCAGGAAAGGAATCTCCCATGCTCCTTGTACCATGTTGCTCTATCAGCTGAAAACCACTGCAAAGAATGAAGTCAGATTATGGCAACCAGGTCAAAAGACTACCTGTTCTGTGGTCAATTTTGGTACTTAGGTCAAAACACCTGGGAGCTGTCAATATATGCTACTTCCTTGGTGATCCTCCTGTCATTAACTCTGGTTATTGTGCTTTTCTTAGTAGAAGACAAAGAGAAGAGTTTTAGATTTATATCCTGCTTTTCTCTAAGGAGTCTCAAAGTGGCTTACAAACCGCTTCTTTTCCTCTCCCCGCAACAAACGCCTTGGGATGTAGATAGGGCTGAAATAATTCTGAGACTAACCCAAGGTCACACAGCAGGCTTCATGTGGAGGAGTGGGGAAACAAATTTAGTACACCAGATTAGAGTTCACTGCTCATGTCAAGGAAGGGGGAAGCAAATCCAGTTCTCCAGATTAAAGTATTAACTACACCATGCTGCTAGTAAGAACTTCCTGTGTCAAGATACAGAACACTTTCTTACTATAATTCCCATCCCTGAAGGTCCCAACTCTGGGCATCTCGACCCCTTTTGAGCAGAACATCTGACCATCAGGAGGAGGGGCTCCCTGGCTTCCCATACTGGAAATAAAAAGAAGAAACCCCTAGAATGCCCACAGACTGAAGCACAGACCAGACCTGAGATGCAATACTGAACAAGTACAGTAAAGGCTGCAAAAATCTGGTATGTCACCTCTGTTGGGGTGGCGTAGGAGGTTAAGCGCTCGTGTATCTAATGTGGAGGAATCAGGTTTGATTCCCTGCTCTGCCACCTGAGCTGTGGAGGCTCTGGGGAATTCAGATTAGCCTGTGAACCCCCACACACGCCAGCTGGGTGACCTTGGGCTAGTCACAGCTTCTCGGAGCTCTCTCAGCCCCACCTACCTCACAGGGTGTTTGTTGTGAGGGGGGAAGGGCAAGGAGATTGTTAGCCCCTTTGAGTCTCCTGCAGGAGAGAAAGGGGGGATATAAATCCAAACTCCTCCTCCTCTCGTCTTCTTCTTTTCCTTCTCCTTCTCCTTCTCCTTCTCCTTCTTCTTCTATGTGGTACAAGTTATTCGACTGAACTCTGGACATGATGGAAAATGGGAAATTACAGAAAGGAAAAATTCCCGTCTTCTCTCCATTTAAAAAAAGCAGTCCAATTCTAGCAGTTGCATCTTCTTGGGAAGGCAAGACAAGGAATGGAAGATAAGATATGGCAAAACTCTGAGCCCAACGGCCACATCACTGAAGGCCAAATGTCCAACTTGCAGTATTTTATAAATGGGTGAACTCTTGTAGATCTGCACATTTCTTAAAATGTGGTTTCTCAAAGCTGGCAGTGAAAGCACTGTGTCCCACAAGGAATGAGCAGAAACTCCTTGTGGAAAAAACCTTCCCATATCTTAGCAGACTCCTTACAGTCCCTAAACCACCAAGAAGAAAACCTTGGAAAGCCTACCTCGAGAAAAGGGAACAACAAAAATTATTCCACTGGACAAAATATCAAAGTCCTTGCAAAATATAATAATATCCAATTTGTGTCAGTCACACTCTTCTGTGAGGTTGTGGAGAGCACGCCCTCTGGACAGCCTGCTGCTGGACTACGCCCAACTGAGAGATGATCTGGCCTTGGTTAGTGGTCAACGACACATGTGAAAAGGTCAGAACCATATCTAGTGGTCTTGTGTGGAACCTTCAGGAAGCCACTGAAACCTGGTATGATATGAAAATCCCCAAATTTCAGTCCTCACAATTGAGAAAGACTTATGATTCTAAGACTCTTGGCTCCAATTGCCTCTTATAATCTGATTTTACAGTCTAAGCCAGATGTTCAATACATTATGGTGATCACAGGGAACTGGTTCTTTCAGGTTTACTGTGAATCAGTATTCCTTCAAGTTTTGTATTATCAAACTGACTCCCATTTGAATGACATCCATAAAAATATCAACCAGAATGACAGCAAAAATAGAAAATCTTTGTCAGATTGACCTCTGCAGCAAGTTGAAGACAGAAATTGCCAGGTTTAAAGCCCAATCCAGAATGGGGGCAGGCTGAAATTACTCCTGGAGGCGGCATAGCCTTATGCCGGTGGAAATGCCTTCCATGGGGTACTCACCCTGGCAGAGGAGCAAATCTGCTAGACAGGTGGCCCAATCGGACTCTCGGGACATCCTGGTGCAGCGCTGAGTATCACATCAGCACCCTGGGCTGCCACCAGCCTCACTGGGGTACTGGTGCCATTCTAGTGGCATGGAAGGGGGCGGAGCCAAAGTTAATCAGCTTCCACCCGAGCTTTGCCTCCAGATGTCTTGCAGCCCCAGGCTCCAACCTACGCCAACCGTCCATGAAGTTCTACGGAGGTCTTTCCAGAGGTGGGGTTTTTTTTCTTTCCCAAGTCACCAAAAAGCCCTCTGGAGACGGTGGGGTGGCGCTACAGAAGCACCATCCCTGCTCATCTGGGCCGCTTAATTGAGCTGCCCTTCTGAGACAGACATCTTAAGCAAACATGAGACTGCAAATGCCTTAACAGTCCAGGTGCTCAAGAGCAGCAGCAGCAGAAGGCCATTGCTTTCACATCCTGCATGTGAGCTCCCAAAGGCACCTGGTGGGCCACTGCGAGTAGCAGAGAGCTGGACTAGATGGACTCTGGTCTGATCCAGCAGGCTTGTTCTTATGTTCTTAAACAGAAAACAGTCACACATATTCTGACCACCGAGGAAATCCTTTGTCAGCACCGCCTCAATTCTCTAATCACAGACACTTTCAAAAGAACCCTCACCAGTTGTTGCAGTTGCTATGGGAATATCTTCTTGTGGGATCTAAAAATTCTCCAAAATATTGCTTGGGAGAATATTATGCTTACTAGCTATTTACTAGTCCTGCTCCAATAGAATTAGACTCCTCAGAATGAACCGACAAGACACATGAAATGGCTTGTCCTGGATCGATGGTGGAAAAGCTGCTCTGACACTCCAAGATGTGATTTTGCTCTCACATCCAGCAAAAGCTTTAGAGCCTTTGTGAATAAAATAGGGAAATAGTTTGAGCCTATTCTGTCCAGGCTTGGAAACAGCATCTTCTTCTCTGGAAAGCCCATGCTCCTTTCGTGTAAAGTTAGGAAGGATAATCAGCAATCCTGTAGGTAATATGTCACCTTGTACATCCTGAGCAGATTCCATGCTCTGATAGCCTGAGCTAGTTGGAAGGCATAAACACAGAAATCTGTGCTAGATGAGAAACCTCTCCATGTGAAGGAAAAAGGAAGTGATGAAAGAGAGAAGGGAAGCTGTCCTAGATGAAATGGCATCTTGCTCATCTTTCGTAGAAATTTTTTTAGAAAAAATAGGAGGTAGATCCAAATGGGCCTGATTCCATGCTCCTGTGACAATAGTCAGGAAACCTAGTCAAGAAACTTTACCTGGCGGGCAGATGTTCCTGTCTTGTCTTCCTGTAAGCAGGTATTCCC
Source organism: Sphaerodactylus townsendi (assembly GCF_021028975.2). Lineage (NCBI taxonomy): Eukaryota > Metazoa > Chordata > Lepidosauria > Squamata > Sphaerodactylidae > Sphaerodactylus > Sphaerodactylus townsendi. Next base: position 16,274,859 of record NC_059431.1, read on the forward strand.
AGAGTAGAGACTGCCCTCTGGAGAGAGTAGGTAAGAATGTATTTATTTGTATAAGACTGAAAAACTGGAAGGAATACTGAAAGAAGGGGCTATCCAATACAAATGATTTTTTAATTGGTTTTGGACACAACCTACTTTGATTTTTTTTCCTTTTCCACTCGTGTTTTGCCCCCTAAAGAAGCTTTGATTTTTTTCCTCAGATTTCTCTGTCTTTTTTACAAGTACATTTATTGCAAGGCTTTTCCTCAAGCTGATTCTGAGTCCACTTCTCTTAACATGTGGAAATTCTCTGCTTGGGTTCCCCCCTACCCCGCTGCCCACCTACGGCCACATCCAACCTCCCCAACCGATTCCACACTCCTCTTCTACCTCCCCCACCTCCCTGACCTGCAGCTTCCTTGCTCCTTTAAAAAAACCTAAATGTATGAGATTACCAATTAAACACTGAGGACCAGTGAGCACATTACAGTCAATCTGGCTGCTATGAAACTGATCAGAAAGCCATGTGACCATAAAACTGACCAGAAGTAGATCAACTCTGTGATCCAGCCCGTTTCATGACCTTATCGCTTTCTGGTCAACTTTCTTTTTTTGAAAAAGGCAATAAAATATCATATGAGTATTAAAGCAATAATCCCAGCAGATTCTCATGAATCCCTGGCTTTCATTTTTAAAACAACAAATTTCTAGCCTCTTTCCTTGTGGAGATACAAGGAAAAAGGCATTTCTTTGTGAGCAAAGAGGCTAGAGATGGACAATCTTTTTTTAAAAAAAATGAAAACTGGGAATTCAGAGCCCCTGCTAAGACTTTGCTTCAATACTCCAACACTTAAACAAAAGACAATTCCTTCATTCAGCTATTGCTGCATCTTATGCAAGCGGACACGTCTGTTCCTAAACTTACATTTGAACTCTGGAAAACTTTGTGGTTTAGTCCTCTGATAGCTATCATGGCACCCACAATACTGAATGATTAAACTTAGCAGACTTGGGGAAGGAAGCTAGCAAAGCTCTGGGGAAATCTTCATTCTTTGTGTCTTGGCTTCCTGTTCCTTAGAGAGGCAAGCATTTGGGCAAAAGGCTACAGAAGGGACACTAAGCAGAAAAAAAGAGGGCTGTATTGATTAAAAAAGAAGAAGCTATAATTGTCTTCTTCAACATACAGGGCTATTTGGAAATTAGTAGTGCCATTAACTGCCATTCGCTTTTAGCTCAAAATGATTAGGCTGCGGGTTATTAGAGGTGTTTTTAATTGATTAACTGTTTTGCTATTAATTGATTAATGAGCCAATTAAAATAAATATGACAGAATCTCAATACAGGTAATATATTGGGAGTGCTTCATCGCCACAATATTCTTTCAGTCAAGGCTCTGTAATATATGTCCATGTATTTCTACTCCTAACAAAATTGAACTGGTTATTTCTTCTCTCCCCACTCCTTCATTTGAAAGACAATAAGTTTTCAATTAAAGAAGATGATTGTATTTTAGAAATGATGTTGTGACCTGCCCTGAGCCTTGGGGCGATAGGACGGGAAAGAAGGAGAAAAGTAAGTAAGTGAAGAGTAGAAGTAAGTAGAGTAGAGTAGAGTAGAAGTAAGAGTAAGTAAGAGTAGAGTAGAAATAGTAAGAGTAGAGTGATAGAGTAGAGTGAGTAAGTGTATAATTGCAGAAGCTTATTCTCCCCTTTACAGAACTGCTTGGTTGTTTTGTTTGTTGCTGTCAAGTCACAGATGAATTAACAACAACAACAACAACAATGTGGAGACCTGGTTGGGTTTCAGAGGTGGTTTGCCACTGCCTTTGCTTCACAGTCCTAGTTTTCCTTGGAGGTCTTCCATCTAAATACTTGCCAGGGTCGAGGCTGAGAGTGTGTGACTGGCCCAAAGTCACCCAGCCTGTTTCCATGGCAGAGAGGAGATTCAAAAATAGGTTCCCCAGATCCTAGTTCAACCATTTAACCACCACACCACTGCCTCGGACATTCAAGTAAATGGAGGCATATCAGCATAGAACAGTGGTGGCGAACCTATGGCACGGGTGCCAGAGGTGGCACTCAGAGCCCTCTCTGTGGGCACATTCAAACATTCAAACTCAGAGCCCTCTCTGTGGGCACATTCGCCTCCACCACCACCACCCCACACACACATCTAGGCTGGTCTGGGCTGCTGGGCTTGATTATTAGCATTATTAAACCTAAGACCTAGTTTTGGGGAAGCAGTGTAGGTAACCCTGTTAAGTGCTGTTAAACCCCACTGATTTTCATGCAAAGAACTAAAGCGCGATCCATTACCTGGGAGTAAGCTTGGTTGCTGGCAATGGGGCTTGCTTCTGAGTAAACCCTCCTAGGGTCGTGATTCACCCGTTGGAAGAGTTGCACGGTCGCTTCAAAGCAAAGCCACCGACTACCATCAAGCTTACTCCCGAGTAACGGACGCCTCGGAGCCAACCGTTTTTTCTAAACTAAAACCTCAGTATTCAGGTTAAATTGCCATGTTGGCACTTTGCGATAAATAAGTGGGCCTTGTGTTGCAATTTGGGAACTCGGTCTCGAAAAGGTTCGCTATCACTGGCGTAGAAGTTCCACTGATATGACCAAGGGAAAAGGGGGCTTGAAATCAGGTTCAAGTGTTAAATCGGAACACAAAAGCTGTTTTTAAAATTGTGCCACTAACACTGAAATAGTAATTTTGAGGAAATAATTACAGGCTCAATCCATTCAAATCTAGATATTTCAATTTACAATGGATGGAAATCTAAGTCTACTTTCCTGTTCTTTCCATAGCTACCGCAGAGGCATGACAGGAGCTTGTCCAAGCCTTTTAAATTTGGGAAAACCCCACAGTTCTATCTCCAGCTGGAAAACAGCAATCAGAACTATAGCAGCTGTGTCCTTTCTCTCTTGATTTTAAAGAACGCTTGCCCTGTAAAAAGAAGAGCAACGCAGAGAGACAGTGGGGAGGGTAAACAAGAAGAAATGGTGGGGAAAAGAGGAAAATGCGTTCAAGATTGCCAGATAAGGCAGGGGACGGTTTCTACACATCACTCCCCCCCCCTCCCAAATACTGTTTTGAGACAGTTACAAGATCTTGGACTACTGGCCTCTTTTATGTCTATGGCAAGCATTAAATTAATTAATAGAAAAATTAAAAATCCATACTTTTTTTTGAAGTTTCACTTTAGTGGAGATAAATTGGTCATCTTGGTGCAATTATGCTAACTACACCTTGCATCTAGTTTTTGCCACTGTGTTGGGCTAGTTAATGCATGAATTATAAATCAAACCCCATATGTTATGGCAATATGCTTTTTTTTAAACAAAAAACAAAAACAAAAAAACCCAGAAATACCCACATGTATTATATTCAAGAGATATATACATTTTATTAGACATGATCAGGATTATTTTTCCCAAGATGGTTTTGAAAAGCGAGTAGATGAAAGCTACCCATATTTTTACCTAAACCACTGTACTGGATAAGATCGGCTTTCCCATTACATAAAAAAAACCCAAACCCTTCCCTTCTCCTTGCGCAGAAAAAACAATAGTTAAAGCAGTCTCCAATAAAAATGCAGACAGATGGTAACATTCCATCATTAACTTCAAAACAAAATAAAAACATTAACTTCTCCACTGCTGCTAAACATACCAAGGCAAATTCATTGCTTCTGGTAGGCATACACCTAATTTGCTGAAAAGACACAATGCTGTCCTGCTTCCCTTCGTTACCACCTATTAATATTTTAAAATAAACAGTAATGATGTGCCTTATGGGTGCTAGAGACAAAAATTACCAACAGTAAACAGAGAAAAGCAGGAGACATTGGTGTGATCTGAGAAACGTGGCCTTTCTTTTTTGCCACAATTACAAAGTGGGAAGACAGTTCCTCTCTAGAGCAACTTTGGATATTGGTAATTAGAATACTAACTTTCTCTCCCTCTAGAGTAACTGTAATAACAATTAGCTATAAAAATGCATATAGCTATTTGAGTGCTGGATTTGGGACCAGCAAGCCCTAGGTTTCAATCTACACTGGACTTCTTGGGTGACCTTGAGGTAGAAAAGGAGTTGGTTTTTATACCCTTTTCCTCTACTATAATTCTACCATAAGGAGTTACAAAGTGGCTTACAATCGTCTTCCCTTCTTTTCCCCATAGCAAAAACCTTGTGAGGTAAGTGGAGCTGTGAGAGTCTGAAGAGAGCTGTGACTTGTCCAAGGTTACCCAGGACGCTTCATGTGAAGGAGTGGGGAATCAAATTGGTTTCTCCAGCTTAGGCCCCTTCCGCACACGCAAAATAATGCGTTTTCAAACCACTTTCACAACTGTTTGCAAGTAGAATTTGCTATTCCGCACAGCTTTAAAGAGCACTGAAAGCAGTTTGAAAGTGCATTATTCTGCATGTGCGGAATGAGCCTTAGAGTCCGCCACTCTTAACCACTACACCATGCTGACTAGTCATTTTTCAACTTGGTTCAGGCAGAGTAAGAAATTAAACGATCAGTCAACTGATTGTCACGCCACTGCACTAACTATGGTCAGCGTGAGAAGCTCAAACCAGGATCTGAAGACAAAATATGAAGCTGGTTCACTAACAACAATTAGCCTAAACCAAGGTTTTCATGTTATATATGAATGTGTATTGATGTTCCATGCAGCCCTGTTAAAAGACTGTCTGGTAAGAGAGGTTCAGAATTGAAACCACTGTTGCCTTAGGTCAGGAGTCTGCAACCTGTGGCTCTCCAGATGTTTGGCCACGCTGGCAGGGGCTGATTGGCCATGCTGGCAGGGGCTGATGGGAATTGTAGTCCATGAACATCTGGAGAGCCGCAGGTTGCAGACCCCTGCATTAGGTCTTGCTAATGCCAAAGCCTCTGTATTCTCTCTACTCCAAGTCTGCCTTGCAACAGACTCCTCTTTCCATCCCTGCCTTCATTCTCTGAAAGACACGCCATCACCATTTCCATGCATCCCTATGGGGAAAAGGCAGTGACAATGGAGCCCTGGCTACCTCAGTTACCTATATTTAGTCTACAAAGTGATTTACATAAGAACCATGTTCACATTTATAGACACAGTGGATGGGAGGGAGGTCTGGGGGATGGGAAAACATACTCCCTATAACACCTAAAAGCACAGTCACAAAAATAGAGAATGTAGATTAGATGTAACTGAAAATAACTGGTGATAGCTTCAGCAAAGACAAATGATCTCATTCACAAACTACATTTTCCGTACAACGACCGGTACACGTCCGTCAAGTAGGACGCTAAAATGTTCTAGAATATTCCCAAAAGGAATAATTTCATAATGCACTTGAGTAAAGGCAAAGGCATTCGAGGCTGGCAGCTCGTACGGCGGTCAATATAAACAATCAATAGCGTAATTTCTCAGGACGTCTGGCTTTCCATTATGAGGCGACCCCACAGCAAGCCCCTTCTCACAATACTAGAACCAGGGGGCATTCATTGAAAATGCTGGGGGGAAGAATTAGGACTAATAAAAGGAAACACTTCTTCACGCAATGTGTGATTGGTGTTTGGAATATGCTGCCACAGGAGGTGGTGATGGCCACTAACCTGGATAGCTTTAAAAAGGGCTTGGACAGATTTATGGAGAAGTCAATTTATGGCTACCAATCTTGATCCTCCTTGATCTCAGATTGCAAATGCCTTAGCAGACCAGGTGCTCAGGAGCAGCAGCAGCAGAAGAAGGCCATTGCTTTCACATCCTGCACGTGAGCTCCCAAAGGCACCTGGTGGGCCACTGCGAGTAGCAGAATGCTGGACTAGATGGACTCTGGTCTGATCCAGCAGGCTAGTTCTTATGTTCTTATGTTCTTAGAATAGTTCATGATTAAAATCTTAGATGAGATGACCATGTATTCAAAGTATGAATGCATCTCACAGTTGCCATGTGCATAAGACTTTTTTTTTTTAAAAAAGAAAAGAACAAGAAAAAAAGAATAATTGTCCCATTGAGTCTTTTTTCAATGGGACCATTATTATCTTCTTTTTATGTTCAAGTTCTTCACTCAGAACGCCTCAAAGAGAATTACAGGTTAAGCTACTGAACAACTGGCAAATGTTACTCAGCAGCGTCCCAGCTATTCTTGGACTTCAGAAACAGCTGTGTTTATTTTCAGTGACCAGGATATTACTAAGGTAGTGTTTCTTTTTCACTCAGCGGGTCACATTTATTTTCCAGAATATCCCTGTTCTTCTGCGCGCTGAATTCCATTGTTTTACTTTTCCAGTAATGACTAAGGGAACAACACCTTTTTTGGACACATTCAGGTAAGTCATACCACACCATCTAATTATAATTGCATGCACAATTGGACTTATTTCTGTCACTTCCGTAAGTGCTGTTCTGATTCTTAGTTCTGAAGTCAATGAGATCTGCAGCCTTGTCCGATGTCATGCAGAAATAAATCCGGTTGTGCTGACCTTCCAAGTTCAGTGCATACAGCATCTCAGCCCAAATTTAGACGGGTATGTTATTTATTTACTTAAAGCATTTGATGCCACCTTTCCATCCAATCAGGGTCCACAAAGCCGTGAACATTAAATACTTTAAAACATCTGAGCAATTAAAAAATTTAACGTTACAAAATACTTAAATTTAAAACCACACAAGCAAACAATACCAGGATATTGTTTGGCATACGCCAGTAACCTTTGGCGTATGCCAAACAAAACAAGAAAATGTAGACTTCATTGTGTTTGGGGTTGGCGGCAGCTGGAAGAAGCTATGGCGAACTTACGAATATTGTTTCTTGTACCTGTTTTTATCAGGAAACCGAAGAAATAAGAATAGTCCAAAATATTTATGCAGGAAAATGGGTCTATTCAACTTCAGCTGCAAATGTTACAAAAATAAAATCTGTCCATTTTTTTCCTTCTGTGTTCTGAACCATTCACACTAACATAATCCACGTCATTAAAAATATCACCAGATAGAGGGGATGAAGTCATGGAATAGTCTGCCTGTGAACCTATACACCTGAAAAGGATTCTCCATGGCCAAAGGGATTAAGGGTACCAGCAGCAGTGTATCACCCAGGAGGACTTGTGGGGTCAAATGTCTCTCGGTTGCGGCCATTTAATCATGTGGGGGGTGGAAAATCATGCCACACACCCCTCCTCCTTCCCCCTGGGTCCATACACTGACTTCAAGACAAGTGACTTGTTTGGTCGTGGTGGGGATGGGCGACTGCCCATACAGGACGGGGACGACGACTCAAATTTGGAACCAGGCTACATTTTCCTAGATACGCCTCTGCCAGCATATGAGCAGTTGCATTGGATTTCATGCAGTTATAATGCAGGATCTTAAGTACTGATATTCCTGTTGTTATTATCATTGTAAATTGCTTTGAACCATGAGGAAATACACAAAACAAATAAATGATAACCACAGTTTGATTATGTAACAAACAGCTCACTAATAAGGCTAGTCTCTGTAAACTGTTTAGGATGAAAACCATGCCTAATGCGGCCTAATGTAGAATTAAGCCAGAATAACTTAGGCCCCTCCTGCACATGCAGAATAATACACTTTCAAACTACTTTCAATGCACTTTGAAGCTGGATTTTACTGTGCGGAATAGCAAAATCCACTTTCAAACTATTGTGAAAGTGGACTGAAAGTCCACTATTCTGCATGTGCGGAAGGGGCCTCAGGTATGTGCTGATATATTTGAAGGCATATCAGCAAAAGTATCTTGACAAAACTGGGCAAAGACCTGAAATGGGCAATGGATTCTTGTGCCGAGGGAAGGGTAGGGCTCAGGCAGCAACCCAAGTTACCTCAGCTTGCCTCCCATCCCTAACAGTGGTGTACAGCATTGGGCCCCAGGAAAAACCTCCAGGAAGGGGCTTGGCTGAGTAACAACCAGTTGTTAAATTATTTTAATCCCAACACTGATCTAATTCCTCTTTAAAGTCAACCATGCCACCACCACATTTACCAGGAAGTGGATTCCACAGTTTAATTGCTTGTTGAGTAAAGAACGGACCATCGGATACTTACTGGGAAGGGTCCTTCTCCTGGGGGATAGGAGGCCATCTTGGTAGGTATGAAACCACCCACCAAGATGGCCTCCGCCTCCAGGAGAACGGACCATTGGATACTTACTGGGAAGGGTCCTTTCCCAGGGGGATAGGAGGCCATCTTGGTGGGTGATTTCATACCCACCAAGATGGCCTTGGCCTCCAGGAGAAGTACTTCCTCTTGTGCATCCTGAATCTCTTGCCTATCAATTTCACCTGATACCAAAGTTCTAGCATTATGGAAATGGGAGAAATTGATCTCTTCATCCAACTTGCCCTGCACATTCATAATTTTATAAATCTACACCTTAGTATCTGAATCTGTGGAACAGAACAGTTCTGCAGGGCCTGTAAGACAGAGTTGTTTCACCAGGCTTATGGCTGAGGATAACAACAGTATCCATTCTGTCTGGCCTACCTTTCTCTTTCCATTCCCCTACCTTCTCCCTTTTCCCCTTCTGGTTTTCCCAATATATCTATGAATACAGATCTGAAGGGGTATAGTTTAGATTTGATTTTAACTGTTTATTCCTTATCAAAATTCATTATGACTGATGTGCATGCTGCCCTGAGCCCGTATGGGGAAAAAGAACCTATAAAATCAGACAGACAGACAGACATATATGCAGTCCTGTAATATTGTACGGATGATCCAACCCCTTGTTTTGTCTATCTCAGTGTGCATAAAATGGTACCGGGAGTCCACGGGGGAAAGGTGTGCATGCCAGCTGCACTTTTAACAGGTTTCAAAGGATTCTGGCAGTATAATTTTTTGTTAGCCAGAACATACCAGGTTGGCTGGCTTCTTCCTCCCTACATTTAAAAGGAACTAGGATGTGATAGGATCCATTAAGATGTTGCTGCCTTTCACATCTGAATCTTGCAAGGATGCAAGCATGTAATATCAAGACGTTGCACGTGAGAGATGTATGGGGCTCTGCTATTCTGTCTCAAAAGAAACTTGTAATAGCATTTATACGCACAAAACAGCAGTGTATTTTAGGACATGGGCTTTTTTCCCCTTTCACACAGCACTAGAATACAGAATATATAAGACCCCAAATCAGCAAGGCGTACTGGTTAAGGTACTGGAGTCAGACCTGGGAAACCCAGGTTCCAATCCCCACCCGTGTCATGGAAGCTTGCTGGGTGACCTTGGGCCAGGCACACACTCTCAGCCTTGACTCTGGCAAGTATTTGGATGGGAGACCTCCGAAGAATACTAAAGGCATGACATGGAGGCAGGCAATGGCAAACCACCTCTTAACATCTCTTGCTTTGAAAACCTTACAGGGTCACCATAAGTCAACTGTGACTTGAAGACCAAAAACCTAACTGAATATATTCACAATATTATGATGAAGAATAATTTCATTAAGTTCATAACAGACTGTAGGCATCCTACATACGTATTTTTTCTTGCTCGCTTGTTCGTTCGTTCATTCTCTCTCTCTCTCACCTCCCCTTCCCCACCACATCAAATAAAAATGCAAGCGGCTACAAGCTGCACAGTGACCAGGATCCTACCACACACTGCACAAATGTTTCTGTTTCAATGTGGGTTTTTTGGCCGGGGGGGGGGGGGGCTTCCGGCTACAATCTTGTGTTGCAGTGAATAACTCCAGAGATCCACTCCCCCTGAGTCTTCAGCAGTGACTTTTCAGACTGTGTAATGCACTGCCTTTAATGGGACTCTCAAAACAATAATTTGTCTAAATGTTACCGGCCACCATTCTCTCAGCAACGTAGGGCTGCCAGCTCCAGATTGAGAAATTTCTGGATATTTGGAGGTTGGAGGGTGGGGTTTGGGGAATAGAGAGACTTCCATGGGATATTAAACCGCAGACTCAACCTTCCAAATCAGCCATTTTCTCCAGAGGAAATGATCACGGTAACCTGAAGATCAGCTGTAACCCCAGAAGCTCCCCAGCTTCCACCTGGAGACTGTCAAAAGCAAGGGAACTCAAGACAGCTCGTCATCTGGCCGAGACAGATCTAATCTTCTTAGGATAGAGCACCAAGAGGAGATGCAAGTGGGAAGAACAAAACCGACCCAAAGATTCAAAGTGGGAGAAAAGGGCCTTTAAGAAGTAAATGTCTTGCATTGAACTATCACAGCATCTACTCATACCTAACAGCAGACATTTCTCCAGAGCAATTTGAATGTTGTTGAATGGGATTGCAAAAAAAATATCCTTATTAAAATGACTTGCAATTTTGTTCTAACACAGTCACGCTTGCATCCCCCACCCCGAAAAGCACCTGCACAGATGATTAGAAGATCAATCCATCAACTGGTTTGCATTTAAATATCCTTACTAATGTGTAAAACTGGCACGGAAGAGTGTCAGGCATGCTAAAAATGCCACACAAGTGATTGATCAGTAAATAACATGTTGAATTCTGCTTGGTCACTTTTATCATCCTCTTCCATGTGGCCACAAGGAAATAAAACATTGCTATAGAGAAATACACATTCTTCTTTCAAGCACAGTTGGCAGGTATGTTGTGTCTTCCCAAAAGCAGAGATGTACTGCTTGCTCCCGAAATGTTCACCGAATCAGCTGCAATATTTTCACATTCACTATAAAATCTGATGCACCTAACAAGTATTTCATTCTGTAACAAATGGGAAGACAGACAGACAGACAGACAGACAGACAGACAGACAGACAGACAGACAGACAGACTAATGCTTTATGAATAAAAGGATTTGTCTCTGAATTCCCCGGCTCGATCAGATTTTAATGTTGTCACAAGGTAACATTCATGTGTTTTTATGTGAAGAGAGCAGGAAGGAAATCTGATAACAGGCAAAGATAACCTGCCATCAGAGAAAGTGGAAATCTACTTATTTGGCTGATCAAAAATATAGTTAGCGATTTGTAATAGAAGAGTAAGACGAACTCTCACGTCTCAAGAGGTCTGCAATATGATCTTCGAAAAAAGGTAGCTTGCCAATTTAATCGGGGTAGTAGTTATTTAATTTTTTTATAGATAGGTATAGCTTTCAATAAAACCACATATGCCTATAATACTGCAATGGCAGATGTGTCTCGATTATTAGAGGCGGGCTCTGGGGAATATATACAACGGATCTTGAAATCTGTAAGCAGCTGTTTGGAATGGGGGGTGGAACGTTGTAGCACACGCACATGTTCTTTAAGTGCAGTAATGTTTGGTTATTTTACTGCAGGTGTATTACAGAGATGAAATTTAATAACTTATTGTATACAGTACCAATAAAACAAAAAAAAAGATTCCATGCCCTGACATTCATGAATAAAGTACAAATTAGAAGGGCCTGCACACACATACACACACTCACGTACAAATATACAGCACACCGAGAAAGACAGTGCGCTCACCCATATTAATGACAGAGCACCAAAAAAAGACACCACAGAACCTAATGATCAGGACAACCATCAACGTACGACACTGAAAAGCGTGCAAGGGTTTGTGCTCAACAAAGGACGGCACGGTGTCCTGACGAAGCTGTTTCTGATCTTGTTCATGATGAAGCAAAACTGTTTTTAGGTTGACACCACTTATTATAACCCTACAATAGTTTGAGGCACAACACGAGCTGTATAACTGGCTTGGTTTCCACCAGGGCTAGGGCTTTTTTTGGCCTTGGCTCCAGCCTGATGTTCTATTGGACAAGACCTGGGCCCTGTGAGATCTGATGCAATTCTGCAGTGTCAGTAATACAAAGCTGTTCTGCCGGGCTTGCAGTTGACGCAGCAATGGGGTACCATTCTTTGGCCTCCTACTCTTCCTCTTCTGTGCTATCTTTCCCCTATCTACAGCCATAGGAATTTAATTATTTGATACTGAATGTTTTTTTACGACACTTTATTATTAGTACCATGATAAGTATTGGCAAGTTTTTTTAAAATTCTGGTTTTATTGTTATTTATATCATTATTATAATTTGCAGACTGTTCAACACTGCCCTGAGCCCAACAGGGGAAGGGCGGCCTACAAATGTAATAAATGAAATGAAATAACATGAAACTCACCAAGTAACTGCTTACTGCCTTAGTCTCATTAGTCTCAGATAGTTATTTCTGCAGTGATAACCAGTGTGCTGTATTTCTTCCAAGCCAGGGGTCTGCAACCTGCGGCCAATCGGCCATGCTGGCAGGGGCTGATGGGAATTGTAGTCCATGGACATCTGGAGAGCTGCAGGTTGCAGACCTCTGTTCCAAGCAAATACATACCGTGTTTCCCCGAATATAAGACAGTGTCTTATATTAATTTTTGCTCCCAAAGATGCGCTATGTCTTATTTTCAGGGGATGTCTTATATTTCTGTATTCTGTTCGTCAGGCATGCTTCCAAACAAAAACTTTGCTACATCTTACTTTTGGGGGATGCCTTATATTTCGCACTTCAGCAAAACCTCTACTACGTCTTATTTTCCGGGGATGTCTTATATTCGGGGAAACAGGGTACTTACAATTCTCTAAAGGCCCCTTTCTCCTACACTGGGCAAGCTACAGAAAGAACTGAAATAAGCAATTCATACATGCACCGTCTCTCTCGTTAATGGATACTGCCATTTAGTTCCATCTCAGCTTTTGAAAACTTTGTATCTCATCAAACTTTACATATTCTCCAGAAATAGCCAAGATTAAATCATCTCTATGTTTACAGTGAAAGCTGCAAAAAAACCCTTTGACCTAATTTATTGACTGTTAAATAAAATATGAGGTTAGCACTTTTTTTTTTGCATAGAATATATACACTCCTACAGAGCACAATCAACAATCACGGGCTTCAACTGTGTTTTGTTAGCCTGTTTGCAACAATCTGAATGAAGAAATCAACCCCTGAAGCAGGGGAAGAGAGGGAAAATACAGGAACAAAAAACACTTCCAAGGGTTGTTTTGCTTTCAAAGATGACAAGCCATGGTTTGTTGTTACATCTGAATGCAGCCGTTAAATGACAAATATGACAAATTTATATTAACAATAACATTCTATAAATATGTTTCCTTGTGCCTTATGTCTGTATTGCTTCTGCAACTTTGGATTTTTTTTCTTAAGAGTTGGCATCCGAGTGTGTGAAATAACAAATACACAGTTTAACAACGAGTTTTCTAAAAAAGGTATTCATCACATTTTCGCTAGTGCTGTGAAACTTTAGGGCTGCCCTAAACAACGTCCCCCCCCCCTTCCTTTGCTGCTTCTCTTACGGACCTGCTTAAAAACAACTAGACAAGGTGGAACATCACAAAATGCTCTAAACTCGGAAGTCATTCTGTTATTTAGGTATGTGAGTTTCCCATTCATAGTCACAAGACATCTGGCTCCATAATAAAGTTGGTGCGATCTAGCAATATGAAGTGGGGTGTTACAGCTAGGAAACAAGTGCCAAGATGCACAAAAGAAGAAGAGTTGGCTTCTATACCCACTTTTCTCTACCATAAGGAGTCTCAAAGTGGCTCACAATCGCCTTCCCTTCTCCCCCCCCCCCCACACAACAGGTACTTTGCAAGACAGGTAGGGTTGGGAGAGCTCTGAGAGAACTATGACTAGCCCAAGGTTACCCAGACTTCAAATGAAGGCCTGGGGAATCAAAATCTAGTTCTCCAGATAAGAGTCCACTGCTCGTAACCACTACTCAATGCTGGCTTCTCAAAGGCAATATTAAGTTTATAGAACATAGTTATTGATTGATTGATTGATTGATTGATTGATTGATTGTTTAGATTTGTGGACCGCCCCATCCCCAAGGGGCTCTGGGACAGTAAAGACGAGGAAAAAAATTGGAGAACATTAGAACTCAGGCTCACCTGATGAAATTTACTGCAGTTAGATTCAGGACAGCCAAAGGTGAGTACATATTTATGCCAAATATTAATTAAGTTGCAGGATTAAATATGTGGGGTGGCCTTTGGCTCCGACTGCTTTAAAAGGGAATTATTCAAATCTATGAAAGGTGGGCATAAAAGTCACTACTTGCCATGCTAGCGAAATGAATGCAAAGGGATGGGCACGTTAGCCTGTCGTAGTCAAATACAATAAAAACCCAATGTCGTCATAATGGCTACAAATATTTATTTCAAGATGAGCTTTTGAGGGTCACATTCCAGTGTCTCAGAGATATATGTGATAAAAAATCATATTAGGGAATTTTATGAGACAGGTTGGTGCAGGATGGAATGGTGGAGTCAAGGCCTCCTGCTCAACCTACCTCATAAAAATCCCCAGTACAATTTCCCATCATACATCTGACAAAATGTGTTGTGACCCACACAAGCTTATACTGAAATCAGTGCTGTTAGTCCTTAAAGGTGCCGACTGGATTTCCGTTTGATTTAACCAAATGAAAACTTTCATATCGCAAAAATTTTTCCAGAGACATCAGGCTGGCTAGACTGGATGAACGTTTAGCTGTTGTGGCGTGAGTGTTCCTGTCTTCTTAAAATAGGTAATAACTCTATTTCATACAGTTAGAGCAATGGTGGGATTCAGCCGGTTTGCACCACTTCAATAGAGCCGGTTGTTAAAACGATGCTTGTAAACAACCAGTTGTTAAATTATTTGAATCCCACCACCGGAACCGGTTGTTAAATTATTTGAATCCCACCACTGAGTTAGAGGCTTTTTAAATGTTCTATAGGAGTGAGGCGATAAGCAAACATTGTTCTACTCACTGAGAAACATTTGATAGGGACTCTAGAGACCAGAAAAAAACACTTTGGTAGTTGGATTTGCCCTGTATGACTGACACCTGCTGAGCACCCCTCCTCTGGTTGAACCAACTTTTCTAACCGTCTCCTTATAATTTGCCTCCATAAAGAATGACCAAAAGCTGAACTTGCTACATAGCTGACAGCTTGTTTTCTATATTTTGCATCAGATGACCACAATTCTTGGATTATTTTTCCCCCTTGGCATGCTTCCAGGAACGTTTGGTCTGAGATACTATCAAAGGTTAATTGACATTGTCACGAAGAAAAAAGAAAACGTTACAGCCATTTCCTTGTTTTGAGGACAATCTGAACTAAAGTGGTATCCCAGAAAAGATTCTTTTTCCTTGCTTATTTGTTTCAAGGATTTAAGGCTATGTGTGACTAAATTTTACCCTGTCCGTCAAAAAAAATAGTTCTACGTGAGAGCCAGTGTGGTGTAGGGGTTAAGAGTGCCTGACTCTTATCTGGTGTTTAATTCCCTACACCTCCACATGAGCAGCGGACTATTATCTGGTGAGCTGGATTTGTTTCCCTGCTCCAACACATGAAGTCTGCTGGGTGACCTTGGACCAAGTCACAGTTGTCTCAGGACTCTCTCAACTTGCCCACCTATCTCACAATAGGAAGGGAAGGCATTTTGTAAGCCACTTTGAGGCTCCTTACAGGAGAGAAAGGTGGGGCATAAATCCAGAAGTGGGATCCAGCAGGTTCTCACAGGTTCCCGAGAGCAGGTTACTCATTATTTGTGTGTGCCGAGAGGGGGTTACTAATTAGTGATTTTGCCACGTGGTTTTTGCCTTAGTTATGCCCCTCCTCTCAGCAGTAGCGCGCAGAACTTGAAGCAGTCTAGTAGGAGGTGCACCGGCGTGCGTGGCAGCCTGCGCCCGTGTGCATTTGTTTCCCACCCAAGGACCGGCGCAGCGGCTGCGTCCTTGCCACAGCCCTGCCCAGGAATGCCCCGCCCCCGGAACGCCCGGCTACACCCCCGTTGTGCCCCACCCAGCCCCATTGGCGCTACGCCACAGTTTGAATCCCACCACCATGGGAACCTGTTACTAAACTTTTTGGATCCCACCACTGCATAAATCCCAACTCTTCTTCTGGTTAAGTGCAGAGCTAAGGACAATTTAACGTGAGGCAGGCAGGGTTAAAAAGTCTATTCTTACTGTCTATGACTAAAAAGAGAGCTGCTAATGTATTTTTAATTGTTCAATCTCACTCATTTTTTCCAAATTAGAGCAACGCTTTGCTTTGTCCGATGACCCCGGAGGGGTCATCTAGCCTCTGTGGAAACTAAAAGAGTGCAGGTAATATGGCACCCACCGGGGGCCAGGAATTTCTAGGACCCTGCTTGAAATACAAACAAAATTAGAAAGCTGAATACTTTTAAGAAAAACAATGTCTCGCTCAGTGAGAAAAGACAGGGTTTCCAGTGGCTGGCTAAAAAGAAAATGATACTTGAGGTTTATGAGTGTGTATGGAACTTTAAGAAAGACTGGTAAAAATTCAGCAAATATATATTCTCAAGAAGCCCAACTGGTGATTTCACCGTTTAAATGGTCTCTACTCTACAGAAGTCAGCTGAGAAAGCCGGCTGCCAATAAGCATGAACCTGTACAAACTGTGATGAACTAACAAGCAAAAGTCCAGTCGCATGAGACTTGCTCCCTACAGCCCACCACCCAAAAGGGGCCTTGCTGAAAATTTGTAGTTGGCTCCCCCACCACCACCACCACCACTTGCAAAAGGAAGCATGTCATCACCCTCCTTCTCTCTCACTCTGAACAACCTCTGCCTTGACCCTTCAGAAACCAGATAGGCAGGAACAGGCCTTCCACAGGAACTGAAAGCTTTACACTAGAGACAGAGCACTAAGCTTCTCATTGCCGAAACCCATCTCCAAACATTTCCACTGGCATTCCAAAGATGTTTCTGCTGCCCTGGAATGGCTGTAAATTCACTTTCCTGTGGAATTCCATCCCAAAGGGGAGGAGGGGGTCTGAATTGCACTGGATCACACATGCGGTGCTTAGTTCTGAACTCGGCTATTCTTGTGTCTCATTTCCACAAATCTCTGGCTATGGATCTAGATAGAATGGACGGCATATCTGAGTAGGCTGTAGAATCAAAACTTGAAAAAGCTAACAGATGCAGGAAGGCAATGGAATGCCAGCTCCAAGGATGCATTAATACTAACTATGTGTCCTTTTCAAGGCGAGGTTCTATTTAATTACTTGGACTGTTTATATTTTCCATGGTTAATTAAGCAAAGTTGCTCAGCGCCCCCCCCCCTCCCCAGTCCCTGATTATTTTTCCATATTATGAAGGGGCAAAGGCACCCAAAAAGGAGAAAGGGAGAGAAGCAACCCCACGCCACTTCAAAAAGAGAAATAATATGCCTCATTTTCTTTGCAGCGTTAAAGCCTCAGTAGCGGTTTTAATATTTTTGAAGGGGTTATAATTCTCCAGTCATTTTCCAAACTGAGAATTATAGCTTGAGAAAAAGCGATACAGAAAAAGAAGAGATGGACAAATGAATTTTAACTTTCAGGAATGTTTTACTCCCGGTGAAAGTAAACCGAAGCATCTTTTTTATCACTTGGCCTGAAAGAAGCTTAGGCGTTTGGCTATTGATAGCAATTTTAGACTCTCTGGAGAGTTTAAAGTATGCAAATGCCGAGTGTACAGAGGCACAAACACACACATGCTAACCCTTTGTATTACATTGGCATTTTATTATTTAATTAAACTACTCTTATTTTTCTAGCTCCAGCATGCTTCCCTTGAGACGGTTTTGCTGTTAGCCTGCTGGCCTTGACTTCCAGCCAAAAACAATTCAGAAACAAAAAGGGACAACAAATCATATTTTCACAGACATTTTTATCCCTCAATACAACCCTGTTTTCACACAACACTATACAGACTCTATGAAAACTGTAATTTATTGCAATAGCCATCCAAAAGCAGGGTCTTACACAAGCCTAGTTGGCTCCCCCCCCCCGCCATTATAATTTCTTAAGTTGTGTCTTCATGTGAGAACCGTATAACGAGCTGCAACCATATTGCATTATTCGGAGGAAGACTGATCAATAGTTTACCAAGAGGATACTAAGAGACTGACCCAGTT
Organism: Sphaerodactylus townsendi; assembly: GCF_021028975.2. NCBI lineage: Eukaryota > Metazoa > Chordata > Lepidosauria > Squamata > Sphaerodactylidae > Sphaerodactylus > Sphaerodactylus townsendi. Next base: position 16,292,748 of record NC_059431.1, read on the forward strand.
ACTAGCAGAAAGCTACACGTTTGCAGATATTTAATTTCTGTTCAAGCCCAGTTTGTAAACCATCTCATGCATCCCAGAAGACAAGTTTTAGTATACAATTTATCCAGTGCTGAAGCATGTTTGTGTAATTGTACATTGACTCTTACCTGGTGACAACCCTGTAAGTTTGAGTCTCTCCCGTATGATGAATAGGAGCCCCTTTCTGCTTTATCTGTTAAAAAAGAGAGTATGCATTAGCTCAGTGTTTTCCAACCTTTTCGACATCATGGTACCCTTGACCTCGCTCTTCATATCTCAGGGTAGCCCTGAGATTCATTTGATATTTTTTTTTGCATTTTTTAGGGTTTTTTCCATTTTTGGCCTGTAGGTGGGGAAAATGGCAAGCAGGGGGAGGGGAGGGAAAGCAGAATTGACAGCCACGATGTTTGTTTGCCTAAATTCGACATGGATTGGGGGGATTTAAAGGGAGAGCTTCGTTTAAATCTACCCCCCCCCCAATCCGCACCGAATTTAGGCAAATAAAACAACGCTGTTTTTCAGTGTTGTTTAAAGGGAGCCCATGAAGCTTCCAACCCCCCCTTCAAAATCCATTTGATTCCGGGGGGGCAGGCGGTAGCATTGTCATGGTACCCCTGGGACGTGCTCATGGTACCCCAGGGTACCACAGAACCCTGGTTGAGAATCACTGCATTAGCTGCCAGGGTTTCTCTAAATAAGAGAATGAATTCATTTGAATTTTCAAACCAACATTTATACATTCACAGAATTGTAATGTTTAAATGACATTTCTCTTTGGCGGTATTGAGTACAAAAAAATAAAAGCTGCTTTTCCTGCAGTATTTCAACTGAACGTAATGTGCGTTCATCATTTCCAAACCTATACAATGGTATCCACATAGCCACAAATGAAAGAAAAAATCCAAATATGTATTTGAGCTCCCATCATGTACTTGGTTCAATGTCAGGGACGACGTCACATCCTTAATGACAATAAACTCGCTGAAGCGGACAGGATGCCAACTTGAACGAGAAATCCACTTGTACAGGAACGCCTAATGCCATGTCACACTGCTTGTGGACAAGAACTATTCATGTCAAAGGGAACCAAGAAGAAGTCCCTGGGGCCTTGTGCTCTTAGCCTTCGACATTTTTCAGCAAGATAAAAAGGGAAACCAAATCTTGTTCTTAGTCAAAATACCATTCATTCTTTTTAATAATAGAAATGAAACAGGCCTAACAATTCTCTGTGGAAGCAACCAGAACCAACTCTTTATTTTTCATTCTCTTCCCCACTCCTAAATAGTTGGGTATATTTATTTTTTGTTTACACAGCAAGAAGGTCACCAATGTTATGAACTTACATAAGAAATACCAATGATTACACTGAACTCACCAGTGAGGTCAGACATAATCAATCAGAGGCTTTCCAGATGGCAAAGAAACCTTTCAGAAGTCAAATTCTTCATTCTCTTTTCCATAGTGAATGGCCTGATCTCAGAAGTTACACTTGGGAAATAAAATTTCCCTTCAAAACTTGCCTCTGCTTATCAATATTTCGGCTGCCTCAGGACTGAAGACTTTGAATGTCCTGTGAAATTCCAGTGCAAAGAAGGATAGTTTATTTGACCTTTTAGATGCCAACGTGTTTCATGATGAGCTTCACCAGAGGATCTCATTTAGAAGGTTCTGATCACCTGACGAGGCACATCGGGGTACTTGCTAGGACCTAAAAGGTCAAATAAACTATTTTCCTTTCCACCGTGTCCCCCCTTTTTATCTCCTGTAAAACTCTATGCCGATTCGAAGGCATCTACATGGATTTTCTTCTGTGTTCTCCACTTCCCTTAAAACACTAACTACTCAGCCAGCCTAAATTCTGGCCAGAGATTTCTGTTACTTTACCCAGAAGAGTGGTTTTCCAAGATGTAAAGATTATTGTTAACACGCCAAGAGAGAGAAATTTCGGTAGTGAAAAATTCGAATCCCTAGCAGCACAGTGCCACAAGGAAAACAAAAGAATGATCATGGGTGTTAAAGCCAGAGAGACAGCATGAAAGCCATCTAGGTGATTAGGACTATGTTAAGGAAGTGACAGATTAAGACGGAATGGCCAAGGGCACATCTGCAATTATTAGAAGTACATAAAATCACTAGAGATGAGATTCAATGGCTTCACACGGAACAAGGCAAAAAAAACAGGCCAATAGTGACTGGATATCTTCTACGCTTGAGCCACACGGGGTCTACTTGCTGGTAGGGCAACAATTCTACAATTTGGGAATAACAATGTAGTGTAATGTATAGTTCAGACTGTTTTCCCAAGGCAGCACATAGTACACGGCAAAAGCTGGCTATACATTGTGCAGTGCGTTACCTCTGCAAATGAATCATTTAATTACTATCACTACCAAAGACCTGTACTTTGTCCTCTTATTTGACTGAATGTGATGTTATTTGGAACATCATACTCAGTGCCGTACAAGTAAACCAATTGAAAAATAAAAAATGCATTTAGAGCCCTGAATCAAAGACGGGGAGGAGGAAAAAGAATCCACAATTTTGTCTCCTAAAGACAGGGGTGAATGAAAGTTTTAAATACAACAAATATATCATTTTCACCCAAGAGGTACATACAAAACGCCATGAAATATATTTTGTTCAGTGTAGCAATTTCTGCATAACGACTGCCTATGTTAGACGGTTTTACAATTTAAAATAAAGTCACATTGTAAAACTGGGGCTGTACTTCACAACTCTTGAACATAACCTCTACATATATTAACTTGATTGCATGAAATCTGTATTCCGTTTCACCTTCCTGTTTAGAAGTCTGCACGGAAGGGGAACTTCAGTTTGTGGGAAGGAATGCAAGTTACAAAAAACACAACTATGATATTGTACCCAGAGGCATGGGAGGGAGTGGGGGAAGACCATGCTGTTGGGTTAGAAGCAGCTGTGTAAGATTTGGCAGAGTTTGCTTCTTATCTACTACAGGTAGCTAAGTCTTGGGAATGTCCAGGGGAACTGGCCAAAAAACTCATGGTCTGAGAGTCACAGACAGGAGTGGGAAGAAAGATCTACTAGCACACAAAAAGTGCTAGTCAGCAGTAATCCTCTACATCTTATCCAGTGTTTGCCAATACAGGCTTTAATAGGTATACTACTAACAAACAACAATTAAATAGAAATACTTAGCATATTTTATTTTACTATTTGAAAGGGGGGGGGGGAGGAGTATTGGTCACGATGAATTCAGATCTTGACTACTTCCACCAGTGATTAAATGGGGAAAATAACGATCCTGAAAGTAAAAGGAACTCGGTAAGTCTCCATTCACTTTGTAGCCGCAGGACCAACTTCCTTCAAAGCTGACTGGTGAAAAGACAAAATTTAACAACAAATTTTAAGTGTCCGTGTGAGGGTGTGTGTGTGTGGGGGGTGGATAAAGCCAACAAATTCAGTCCACCGCACAAAGAGCCCAGTGAATGAATCTTATTTGCTGCCCGTGGTTACCTGTCCTCCTCCACGCTATCATATCACATACAAACTGCCTCATTTTAATTTCAGTTGTTAAAAAATATTTATCCAGATACAAAAATAAACCCATCGCAAATTACAAGTTGTCAGGGTTAAAAATCTACTTCTATTTGTGTGGGGGAGGATAAGAGAACAGCACAGACATGAATCATTCTCAGTAATTTGAGTGTTTCCATGACATCAATGGGCACTCGTCCAGGACTCTGTCAAAGCCTGTGAGGTACCAAAGAGACACAGCAACCAGCAGGAGATTGACTTTTTTTTTTTTTAGGATTATGCTCCTTGTAAAGATTTCATCGGTAGCATCCACTTCCACCACCAAAAAAGATAGCTCAGAAGATCACAAGTGAATACGGTTCGTCCTGTTAGTGTAAGCCTTTAACTTTTATTATATCTTTATTTTTCTTCCCAAATCCAACTTATCTTTGCTTCCTATTAAGGAAAAAAAATCACCAAAAATACAGAAGAAATTACGTTCACCTCTAGAACCAACTGCCATTATGGAACCAACAGACTTTTCTTTTTCCTCCAACAATGCCATTTCATTTTATGGAGCAGAGAATTCTTTGAAAAATAAATATATAACTATAAAGCCATGTCCATTTAAAAATTAGCTACACCCTTTATGTTGATTTTCTGCTTAAAATTCACTGGCACGTTTGTTTCAGATAATAAAATTTGAAAGGGGGAGGCTCCTTAAGTAACTATTTGTGTGCATGAATGGAAAAGGGCTCACCCAGAATCTCTACATTAACTGTACATTACACAGGCGTTCTGAGGTGCTCAGATCTAGACATCTAGAATACGCATTTCTTAACTGGAGCAATATAAAGATTGTTTATTTTGAAGGAGGTAGGGAATCTGTCTTGAAAGAGGAAGGATCTACAACAACATAGAAGCCCGTCACACTCACTGCGGAATTTTCGAGACAACCCTCCAGTATACTAGAATGCGGCAGCCGCTGCGGATATTTTTTGGCACAAAGACAGTGGTGGCCGTGCCAAGCCCCATGGCTACAACTACTCAAAAGAGGCATAAGGGTAGCATTAATCGCTCAAGTCTTTTACTGCATGGAATACTACTGTCCATTTTTTTTTTTAAATGTACCTATTAGTTTTTTGGGTTTTTTTGGTATAAACGGGGAGGGAAGGGAGTATCAGAAACCAACCAATAAAGACACTTGTCAAACACCCGATTAATAATTTCTCACGCAGAAGGACTGCACATAAATATCATAGCAATTTCTAATACAAAAGATCAGTCTTCACATGAGAACTGAATCATTGCTTCCCAAGAGAAGCAGATCCTGGGAAACATGCACTGCCCTTCAGAATGATTCACAAGATATTATTAATAGTAATAATAATATTTTAATTTTTTTAAATACATGAATGAACAGAATGCACATCGCCCAAAAGACATACAAGGAACAGACTGAACTGCCAAGCCTCTTCTCTCTATCCTTGCATCCAAGATATATAATAAAGGGATCCTTTCTAAACTGAACTCAAATGACTGCTGCTCACTGTGCATTTGCAAGTATTTGAGTTGTACTACAATAAAAAGAGAGAAAGAAAAAAAGGAAAGCAGTATAGGATTTCCAGTCAGTCAATGAAGAAGCCGGTTGCTTTCCATGGTGTGCTTTGAAAAATTAATCAAATTAAGTAGAAAATGTAAGCAACTTCCACAAGAATAAATGCAAGTCATCCAACTCTCACACATAATCCCCCCTCCCCTTTGCCCAGAAAGATAGGGCACCTTGTGTTTACTCCATCATGGAAAATAACAACACACAGGACAATTCCTTTCTGCCTGCTGAGAGAAACGGAAGAACGGCTATTGTTGTGAGGGATTTGGCTTCAGAATTCATGTTGATCTTACATCTTAAATTCTGAGCTGAGCTCAAGCTGCAAAATCCAGATACAATTACAAATATTCCCCAATTTGCGGTTTTGCTTTAGATGAGGGCCATGATGAAGAGAGAGGTCGACTAAAAATGGGTGTGTTTCAATTCTTAACTTCCTGGTTTGACAATGGCTTCCATCAAATTCCATTTCTGATCTCACTCTCATGTCATCACTTCTTCAGCTGAGTTCATCTGTTATTTAAAATCATTAGGCAATGAAAAATAAACGACGATCCAAAAACAAAAAAGTGAGGAAAAGGCACTATATTTCTCTACACAATCCACACCTCTCTTGCATAGACTCATGTTGCTTGTGAAAAGAGATGTCTTAACAGAAGAACAATCTTCATCCTTCTGGGCCGCTATGTGGTAGTCATATTTTAAAAACAGGAGATTAAAACAAACAGAAAGTGGGGTGTTGTGTGGTTTCCGGGCTGTATGGCGGTGTTCCAGTAGCATTTTCTCCTGATGTTTCACCTGCATCTGTGGCTGGCATCTTCAAAGGATCCTCTGAAGATGGCAGCCACAGATGCAGGCGAAACGGCAGGAGAAAATGATACTGGAACATGGCCATACAGCCCGGAATCCACACAACACACCAGTGATTCCGGCCTTGAAAGCCTTCAAAAATACATTAATCAAAAAGTGACTGCACATGTGCACATAGGCTGTGATGGCCGAAATGGCTTTCAAATGCTGCAGAGTGACAGTTTCCATTTCTGTTCCCATCACATGCCCTGTAGAAGTGGAAATCACATTGCCAGTGCAACATTACTTACCCAACAGTATATAACCATCAACCATCAACTGCAAAGCAACCAATTCCACACTGGATTGAAGGGTTTCCATATCATGAAAATCATGAAAATAAATTTTTAAAAAATAAACTGAGGAACCCTGTACATCTGCAAGACGGTATATGGAATGAGGGACTCTTTAACCCATGTATTCAACGGGAATGTATTAGAGGTGGAGAATATTTTAGAGAAATTTATGAACATATCTAGAAAAATTAGTCAGAATATCTATCCATGTAATCCTAAGGAGGTCTACTCAGTAACATACTCAAGTCTACGTCCAGGAAAGTGTTTTTAGGATTTTATTTATTTATTTATTGGATTTAAATCCTGTCCTGTCTGCACGGGAATTGCAATGTAAATATTATATTACTGGTGCCTACTGAAGCCAAACTCGCAAAAGGCAATACTTCAGATAGTTGGAAGAACTGAACTTAATTTCAATCTAACACTAGCTTAATTCCAACATCAAAAAACCTTGTCTCCAAACCATGGTTAAAACAATCCATAAAATATCTGTGGACTGACCCCCTCGATCCTCTCCTCTCATGCAAACTTAACACTTGTTCCTTGATTTGCTCTAACTTTATTATTAAGCTGAATGACGCAAACCATGGAGCTGCCTTCATATCATACTTTGTAGCCATGGTCTGCAGCGTGTTTGCAAACCATGATTCAAAACCAATTGCTGATAACTCTCACCACAGATTGCCTGTTCTAGACTTCACAGAAAAACAGGGCTAGAAAAATCAGCCTGACAAGGGAGAAGGAAGGAAATGAATGGTGCACAGCGGTGGTTTACCACCAAACCATGGTTAACAGATCAGGTTGTGACATCTGGATTGAATTACTGTATAAGGTTAGCCAAAGCAACAAGGTAGCAGAGCAACTGTAATGATACTACAAGAAGTTCAGATGCTCCAAAGATTTAACAAAATACCCAAGAAGCTGTTAGTTTCAAAAATTAAAGTATACGTCGAAATGCCATAAAGATTGAGAATTCCTAACGAGACATTTCAATGCCATTGCAATGGGTTATTACAACAAAAGATTGTACAGTTTAACAGAGCTTTCAAGATGCAAAGAAAATACAACCCTTACAGCTGCACTTAACGTAAGGGTGCTTCTTCGGTGGTAGAAAGTGCCGTCAAGTTGAAGTCAATTGATGGTGAACCCACAGGATAGTTTTCTGAGTGTAAAGCACACTAATTCTGCATTTCTAATAGGGACAGTGCTAATTCCAAGTCAAACCTTAAAAAGAAAATTGGGGGACGAGAAGCATTAATATGGATAGCCCATGAGAAAATAGAATGTCACATAAAACTCCCACACCTTTTCCTGAACTTTCACTAGACCTGTTTGGAATCAGTGGATGTTTGGACAAACCCTGAAGTCCAAAAGTGAAACTAACATTCCAAAACAGAAAATTGTTACAGTTTTTTATATATTTCAGAAAGCACATATATGTTCCTAGCAGCGAATTACATGCCCATTTATTTTTTTAAGGACTATCGCTTGTACTTGCTCACAAACTAGAGTTGCAAACTGAGAACCAATTATTTTCCCCTGAATTCTGGTTTGGACAGCAAGCATATGCTAGTTTGGTTATAATGGCTAACTTTGGTTCATACATATTTGGTTCATTTATCTTTTTATCCCATCTTCTCCCACACAGCCCAGGTAATGCACATGGTCCTTTCTTCCTACATTTTATTCTCACAATAAAGTGACGTGTTAGGCTGAGAGGTCACCTAGCAAATTCTGCAGCAAGCAGGGATCTTCCAAGTATCCTAGTACTAAACTCTTAACCACTATACAAGACTTATATTACATCTGAATCAAGCCCAAACTACTATTCTATATCCCTAGAAATCCACCTAGCAGGGTCTTCATACTTAATGTATTCAGCATTTTGTATAAACCAAATAATTTTGTCCACACTAATAAAAACCTAAGTCTTAAGGGATAAGATTCACGCCTTTTAAATCTGGGAAAATACCTTACAAATCTGGAAAATGAGAGAAATGGCAAACATAAAGGTCCAACTAATAGTAAACAAAACAAACAAAAACGATGGACTGAAATTCTTGCCCAAATTAGGATCTGGGATACATTTCCCATAGTGATATCAACTCCAGCCATCACATATCACAGACTTTCTGAAAGATTTCTATTGAAGAGGCAACATATCAAGGTTTTGTGAACTCCGGGGCTACTTACTAGGTAAGCAGTAAACATCTGAGCTCAAGGGATTCCCTGACATGTAACCACATCTGTTTAACTAACCTAGGATGATATTCACAAGTTATTTTGGCACTTCCCCTCTGAACAATATTTCCTTACATCTAATATAATGAAAAGCAGAACCGGAAAAATCTCAGGCATCTGGTCACCAATTTTTCAAAAAATCAGGACCATTTATGAAAAAAAACACCGTACAATTATTTGTTCAGCCCTGTGGAAGGTTTGTTTCTAAATATTTGATGCTGGCAGCTTTGACTATTCTTCCAGACATGACTAGTCAAAGTTTCCTAAGGGAACAACACCCTCATACAATTACTAAGTACATATATTGTTTCAAGGACAGAGCACTTGGGAGGATTATGGCCTTAAACAGTGTTCAAACAATGCACCATTTCTTAAAAGAAATATTTAGTAAACAGTTCTAGACAGGAAACAGTGATGCATTTAGTCCGCGCAGGAACTGAGAACAATACAAATGTAACAAGCTCCTGTAATTCAATTAAGTGGGCTTTTAGAAAAAAAAACCCCTATTGCTATCCAATGGCCTTTAAAGCAATTATATTTCAGGGGTTAAAGAAATCTTATTACCTCTATGATAGACTTTTAAATTTGTTTGTCTCAAAGGACCAGCTTCTTCCATGCAAATAAAGCTGAGGTTACCCAGCAGATATCACTCATAAAGAACTGTGTATCTCAGTGCAAACGTCTGATTCCAAAGTTCTCATTTTCCCAATCAAATAATTCTTATACTCCTGTGCGTATATGTCAGTGATGGTGAACCTTTTTGAGATCGAGTGCCCAAACTGCAACCCAAACCCCACTTATTTATCGCAAAGTGCCAACATGGCAATTTAACCTGAATGCTGAGGTTTTAGTTTAGAAAAAACCGGTTGGCTCCCTCTTCCTCCGCCCCACAGGCTCGAGAAGGCCAGCCTGCTCTAGCCTCCAGCAAGTCTCGTGCGCACTGCTTTGTGCCTCTCTAGCATCTCTGCCTCCTCTGCCCCCCCCCTCGGGCAGCAGCCACCCAGAGCACAGACACCAGGCCCGCCAGCCACTCTGCTCACCACGGTGTGCGAACGTCGAACTCAGTGGCCAAGGCCAGCCTAGATGTGTGTGTGTGTGGGGGTGTGTGTGTGTGATTTTCCGCCCCCCACATGATGAACTCTGTGTGTGCGTGCCCACAGAGAGGGCTCCGAGTGCCACCTCTGGCACCCGTGCCATAGGTTCGCCATCACTGGTATATGTGAACAGCTGCATTTTTTTTTTTATCTTAGGGCAAAAGTAGACACTATAGCAGTGGTTCTCAACCTGGGGGTCGCGACCCCTTTGAGGGTCGAATGACCCTTTCACAGGGATTGCCTAAGACTCTCTGCATCAGTGTTCTCCATCTGTAAAATGGATAAATGGTAGGGTTGGGAGTCACCACAGCATGAGGAACTGTATTAAAGGGTCGCGGCATTAGGAAGGTTGAGAACCACTGCATAGCAACCCTGGGGATGCTCAGTGCCTCTCGTCCCACATCAGGGTCCTGAGCAGGATCAGACCTGTGAGACATTTGTAAGCTGAAGGAATTCTAGTGGTTAAATGGTGGTGTTTCCAGAGATGCTGTATTATCTAGTTTGGCCCTAAGTCCCAGAATTTGAAATCTGGAGGGGGGGGGGGGGGGGGACAGAAAAATATATTTGAAAAGTATTCTATATCTTTATCTTATTGCACATAAGAACAAATGATGTACCTATTACTCCAGAGACAAGGAGTAATGGGTTCAAGGTGAAGGAAAAGAGATTCCACCTAAACATCAGGAAAAACTTCCTGACAGTGAGGGCTGATTTGACAGTGGAATGCACTGCCTCGGAGTGTGGTGGAGTCTCCTTCTTTGGAGGTTTTTAAAGAGAGGCAGGATGGCCATCTGTCAGGAATGCTTTGATTGTGTGTTCCTGCATGGCAGGGGGTTGGACTTAATGGCCCTTGGGGTCTCTTCCAACTCTATGATTCTATAAAATTAGAAAAGAAGTCCAAATGAGGTCTAGCGCATGCCGCACATGTCCCGTGTAAGGAATAGTTGCTGCGTCAAGTGTAAATTAAGCTTGTACATGCACAATCCCAGCTCGCTGACAGGGCTGCAACTACGGTGCACATCTCTCTCCCCCCCCCCTCATCTATCCCCTCTCTTCTCACACAGACCATGAGGAAAGAGTCCTACTTTAAAACTAACTCCAATTATCTCTGATGTGTGAATGCAGGCAGGGGTGCATTTATTGAAAACAGCATCTAGGGTGAACACTGAAAACTGCTCTCTCTTTTCTGCAGCCTGGCTGGGTTCAACTTCAGGCTCCACCTCTGAAATCTTTGTGGTCTTCATAGGCAGAGCCCAATGTTTAAAGCTGGACCCATCCAGGGCAGAGTGGAGTTCTTGTTGGAGAGGCGGAGGATCCCCCCCTTCAAGTGGTGCCCACAGCATGAGCCCTGGGTGCCCACCCTAGATATGCCTCTAAATGCAGATCCACTTTTTAATAAAAATTAGGTGTCTCTGCAATCTTGAATTAACCCTTGCTTTAGCATCCTGGTTGGGGAAGGGAAATACTTAATTGGTTAAGCTGTGTTCATATATCACATATGAAGGACAGAATAAGGCATGCCCATTAACCTGACAGGAAGCTGGATTAATATCAATTTGAGTCATCTGAATTCAGCCTTATTCTAGAAAAATCAATGTCCTGGCTTTTTATATCTCTAAGCATCATACAGTCCATTCCCTTCACACTGGACCAGCCAATTCTTGGAGATGAGTAGCACAGAGGAACATTAATTAGCACCACCAAAGAAGTGTTGTGGAAGGGCTGTTAGAATAAAACAGTGCTCCTCACATAGCTGCAATGGACAACTGCTCTCGTCAGCCATGTGGACCAATGGTTTAGAACAGGGGTAGGGAACCTGCGGCTCTTCTGCCCTTGCACTGCGGCTCCACGAGCCGAGCCACCAGCCCCATTCTTGCCCGCCCTCGCACCAATTGCCCACGGCTGGCCGCGCCGCGCCGCACCATAGCTTCCCCTCTCGCCCGCCCCATTGGAGCGGGACGGGCGCTTTCCTGGCGGCCGGCGAGGCCAAGCTGCTGGCCCCATCCTTGCCCTCCCTGCAGCAGCAGGGCGGACGCATCCATGGGCTTCTCAGAATGAGTGGAGTAAAAGGTAAAAAAACCCCAATATATATAGTGTTATCTTTATTTTAAATGTCAAAAATTATTTGCGGCTCCAAGGGTTTCTTTTCCCGTGGAAAACGAGTCCAAATGGCTCTTTGAGTGTTAAAGGTTCCCTACCCCTGGTTTAGAAGAACTAAAGTCCCCTTTAATCTGGGATATTTTAAGGCAAACTCAGGTGCTCAACAACTCCTTGGCAATTTATTTAACACAGCATAAGAGGACACACAGTTTATTAAAGGGCTACTATACCACAATAGCTGTACCACACTAGGAAACAATGTGCCAGTCACAGGGTTCTTGGTTCTAGAGCTGGCAACTCACAACTCTGCTATATAGAACTTTTCCACCTGCCAGGACTTTTTCCTTAATTTCAATGGAGGAAACACCTCTATGTGTTCAAAATGATGCAACTATGATGCCGCCGATTCCACTGAAGTGAATGGAAAAGTTATCTCACTTTTTTGTGAGCACTGGATGTACCTTGTGACTGCGGTCACACTTTCACTCTTTGAACATTCCACTTAAAGTCTTCCATAAAAAATCCCATTAGCATTTGCCATAAAAACCCCTGGGGGATGTTCTAATTTAAGAGCACACCCTCAGCTCATAATGGTCTCATAAGGTATTGGCTATCACATACAAAGCCTTTGATGGCACTCATATCTGAGAGACCCACATATCTATCTAAGAAATCAGCTCTCTTCTTATGGTCTAATAACTGGTGGCGAACCTTTGGCACTCCAGATGTTATGGACTACAATTCCCATCAGCCCCTGCCAGTATGGCCAATTGGCAGGGCAGCCCATACACAGCCTTCTCCATTATGGTCACACCTTGTGGAACTGTCTGTCTACCCAGCCCTTCTCCTCCATCTGTTTGAAATTTTGATGATAGTTGTTCAATGAACTATAAATGTTCTAGTATCAAAGTACTATGTTCAATAGTGCACAAAATATTGCTTTTGATAAAGGCAGCACGTAAAAATAAACAATAATTCTCACATTCATTCAGGACTCTATTCTCATGCAGAAGCATACAGTATTCTCAACCACAGCACCTCAACTGACCGTACTAACATCTTTATCCGAGACAGAGTATAGCACAGTGCAAAATGATTTTCCTGGACAAATTATATGGGACTGTGGTCCATACCACCATGTATAGTTTATTGTAAATATTGTTGTTTGTAAGTAAGTAAGTAAGTAAGTAAGTAAGTAAGTAAGTAAGTAAGTAAGTAGATTGGGTCCTACAATGTCATCATTCATCATTTCATGTATCATATTATTACTTATGCTGTGCTCTAATACTATTTTTTTAGATTTCTGGTTAGTTGGACAACCCAAATCCTATTTCACTGTTTACTGAATGTTCAATCCTGACGTCTGTATTGACTGACTCTGCATAATCTGCCTTGAGTTCAACTGTGGAAGGTAAACTATAAATAATGTAACATTTTATAATACTGAGAATTGGACAGACCTGTTGGGCCTTAATGTAGACCCATGTGAACTGAGAGCTCGGCTAATATTTCTTCATATTACAGTGTGACATTTGATATGGCCTAACAAGCTATCATTCTAGGAAGCTTATCCACAACCACTGACCTTCATTTATTTATTTGAATTTTTGTGTCGCCCTTCCCATTTCAGGCTCAGGGCAGCTTCCGTCAGATAAACACCCTAACAATTCAAAAGAAATATAGTTTACATAATTTAAAACTTGAAAACAGTAATTAAAAATTCCAGATAGGTGGCAATACCAAAACTCAGTGGAGATGGCAATTGTGACAGGAGGAATGAGAAAAAGGCCAGAAATGCTTTCAAGCAGAAGTTCCCACCCTGAGGCACACGTACCTGCAGGTGTACATCCCACAGTGTTTAGGGGTATGTGAAAAAATATGTAATGGGTTTGCTAATATGGAGGTACAATTTGAGGGAAATGTTCTTTTCCCTTGAAAGGAACCCTCGATGAGTATCAACAAATCCTCAAGCTTCTCACAGCATGTAAGAAAACTGATGCATACAGCACTGTACAGGAATGATCAGGAAATATACTAAATGTCAGAAATTTTAAGACTACTATTTAAAACAAAAATAAACATTTTCTTCCAGGTGCGATCATATATTATGACGGTTTAACAGGCAGAGCAGCACATTAGGTTTTTTTTTTTAAGCATTCAAAGAGACAAATCATTTAACATTACAATTAATGATATAACACACTTTCTCCATATGTTTTCCAAAAGCAAATATAGGGTCTAGTAGGTCTAGGTCAGGATCTGGCCAGTTCCTGGATTGGTGGATTTCCTGGAAACTCAATGCCTTCAGTTCTGCAGGAATGTAATATTCCATGAAACCATTGGACCACCCATTTAAGTATTACATAACCTGACAGGAACAATGAGATACTTTATAATTTATCAAGAAGGCTCAAATCAGCATTATCCAGCAGAGGGCATCCATAGCCTAATAAGACCGTTACACTTGAGGTCTGGTTCTCCCTTTGTTAGCACAGGTGTGCTAAATGTGGAAATCTCCAACTTCAGCAAATAGCATAATATTAGATACATTGTGGGGAAAGTGTCGCTTCCTCAGATAAATCTATGGTTGCTTATTTTTCACGAAGAAACTTCGTAAATTCCAGTGGCGTACTCACTGTTAACAATGTACTCCAGTTGGCCAACATTCTTATTTAAGGAAAGATTTTTCTCTATTCTCCAAAGAAGTTCACACTAAGTCTGTTAATTCCCTCCACCCCCGGCAATCTAATAATTTTTAGCTGGTTTAACAACAACAACGACAAAAATGACTTTCCATTTTACACCTCTGGCTCATTGGAACAGGATTACAAGTTTACACAATGGTCAATCATTTAAAAAAGCTGCTAAAATGGGAACTTGTTTTTAGTTTTATACTGCTGTTCTCCCTCTTAGGAAGCCACTAATATTGACTGTGGAGGATACAGGGATCACTGGCTCAGTGCAAGCAGCAATCATTCTTCAGCTGAGCCAATATTTCAAGGCGGAATCATGAGCTGAAGACATCACTGCCCTACAGAAATGTTTAAAACACTAAAAGTTTGGTAGATTAATTTGGGCAGAACTGGAAATGGAATAGAAACAGTCCCCTGTAGAAATTCCAATAACCCAATGACACCCGCATATATATATATATATGAGAGAAAATGGGGGCCAATCAAAGAGGACAATGGGAGATTGGCAGATAGATTAAACAATAATAAGGGAGGGAAAAGAAGGAAGGAAAAGAGGGAAGGACAAGGGAAAAGAGGAGGAGGGAGGGAAAAGTTAGGTCAGTGAGATGAAAACTGTCTCAACCATATTCCTGGTGGAACATCTCCTGTCTTACAGGCCCCTGAGGAACTGCTGACTGAAATTCTGTAGATTGGGATCCACACAATTTTGTTTTTTATACAGTACCTAATATACACTAGGTGGTAAAGATATGCCGAACGGAAACAGAAGTCTGTCTCTTTCTCGCAGAACACATACACATATATTTATACACATTTTTAGCCATCTTGAGAGACATCAACTTAATGGGGGGACGAAACACACGGTCACAGAACTTCCACGTCAGCTCACACAAACTTTATTGAATGAAAAGGAGGCTGTACAACCGAAAGGATCAATGGAATGTACCCGAGATCTACATGTAGGTCACAGTGAATAATATTCATTGTTTGGCCATCGTGAGCTGCAATGCTGCTGCGTAAGTTGGAATGACAAGCTTTTATTATTCCTCAGCACTTGATTTCTGAAACATTTGCACAATCTGTTAAGTCCGGACAAATTTAAATGGTTCTGACATGCAGCCTGCTAGGGTCAGTGACAAGGATAATGCCTCTGTTCGCGGGTAAAATTTTGTGGCATATAGGTCACTCTCTTAAGGGGAATCAACTGTGTCTCTTCTTTGCATTTCCACCACAATCCTTCATCCTGCAGCCTGGAGCTGAGAGTGAAATGCAAGAAAGGAGTCGAGCGCTCAAAGCAAAAATCTGCTTCCAGGACAATCCATTATATCTGACAAGTTAAATGTTCCATGGTAGACCATATGGCATCAGAGCAGGGCCGACGATGGAAGAGGGAAACTCAGCAAATGCATCACAATTAAGGAGTTTGACTATCAACTATACTTTGATTTGCTTTATTTTAAATAATATTTTTAATTGTAGGAGCCACATATATTTAGACGCGGCCTTAATTAGGCCTCTCTTGCTCACAGTTCACCAAGAAGTCATTTTCCTTAATTTTATGGCCATTACCATTTAGAACAGTAATTTCTATTTATGAATCCTTCTATTGATAGATCTGTTACACTAGACCCTTTATATTATTGCACATTGTGTCTGCTTGTAGCATAAGCTCTTAAACTCAGGGGAAGAAGAATCAAGGAACATTTCAGATTAACTAAGACATGTTGCCAAGGATTTGGTCAGTTATGCTGCAACATTACATACAATTTAACCATTTTTCCAATATCTCCAGCTGCTCATCCTGATGGTCATGGGATCCACAGCATAGAGTAACTGCACTAGTTGGTAACCCCTTACCGATTTACTATTTCCCCTAGAAATCAGAATGTTTGTGTACATCCCATGACTTTGAAATTGCTATTAATGTTGCTGTTGTTGGGTTATTTATGGTCTGCCTTTCTTGCTGAGAGTCAAGGGGGACTGAATAGTGTAAATCAAGTACAAACAACAGTATGAGAAATCCAATGAACAATGCAATACAGTTTAGCCAACTGCTCAGTCAAAGGCTGAGGGAAAGGGCATGTCACAAGAAAATAGTTTATCATATTCCTCAAAGTCAACAGAAAATAAAGTCACTTCCTAGTTAGCTCTCTCTCTCTCTCTCTCAAATAAAGTCCAACATGTAAAATCTGGGCAACATTCTATCAATGAATTCATACAAGTCTGGGGGAACTGGTTGACAGGATTATTCATAATATTTATTTATCATTCACTGCCACAGACTATTATTCGAAATATGACATGTGTAGGGAACACTGAAGAGAAGACACGCATTCTGCATGCAGCAATGCTTCAATGCAAGCTCACTGGGGAAAGCTAGTTTGCAACAAGGTCTTCTTTGCTCCAATTCAATATTAACCAAGCTCTCTAGAAGAATGGCCAAATGCGTGGAGGTCGAGTCCATATGATCTTCCTCCCATGGTTGAAGGGGGATAAAATCACACACATGTCACAGGGAAGGATCACTCCCACCTGGCGCCAGTATGATAGTGGGGAGCGTACAGCCCTTTTCTACAATGTCACACCAACATGCATGTAGTGCATGATGGACACCTGTGCTGCTCTTGCCCTGCAACGCCCTCTCTCATCAGTGACCTTCTGTGAAGGACTTCGATTATATCTGTTTTCAGTAATCACAGAAGAAACTGAGAAATTACGAATTCAACTCTATCGCGACTCAAAGTAAATACAATTACACTTGTAGAAATTGTAACAGAGCTCACAGCAATGTACACGAAATTCCATACGGTCAACTACAGTACAATGTTAGGTGCTCAGAACCTCAGCCAAATTCATGCATTCGCTGGATCCTACTTTAAGTATGTAAAATATTGAATGGAAGGCTTGACCCTTCCAAGTATAGTAGCTTTTACCTTACAGCCGAGTTCTTCCTTTGACTGCTGTTCAATGATTTCATATGTGGGTTGGCTAATATTAATTGAGGTTGCTGTGGTATCTTTGGGAAAATAATCTTCAATTACTCTTATTGCCTAACACCATATTACAGATGGGTGGATAACCACCTGCACCTGATGTGAACCAGTTTCCTAGGTCTGTTCCTCATTACAGTGGTTTGTTTGGCCATTACTCTCTCATTGCTCCATCCTGAAGAATGATGTGAAGAAAGATCTATCCCTCCCAGCCGTTGTGAAGGCATGCATGGACGAAGGTTTTATTTCAGAGGGGATTTTGCCACAAGCTTGGAAACCAACTACTGTACTTTTAGGATAATTTTTTGTGGTTTGTTATTGTCTATCAATGGTTGGTTGACTTGTTTGTTTTGTTCCGAAGACTTTACTGCCTTTTGTAAGCCGTCCTGAATTACTGGCAAAAAAAAAAATAGTAGAATTTAAAAAAGAAAAAACAAAGTGGAGCTTCTCCGTTATCTTTTGGAAAGGAGAAAGAGGGTGTCTTGTAGATAAGAAGACTGCCAGAACCAGCAAAGAGAACACAGTAGTGTTGGGGCTGCTCATCAAAAGCTATATGATGCTGGCCATATTTTTGCCTATTTTTCTTGTCAGATAGCTCCAACCCAACTTAAGTGACTGAATATGAGCAATATGTGGGCAGGGGTAAAAGGATTCAAGGATTATAGTTCTTACGAGAATATATGTGTTTGTCTACATATGTACGTATGTGTGTATAGATAGATGTACACAAATACATTACTCTATATGACACTGAATATGCTGTAGTTTCTGTTTATCAAAAAATCATCTTTCACTACTATATGCACTGGATTCGAGCATACTTATTGTTCATCCATTACGTTAACAAGTCACTTCCGACTTTTGACAACCCTGTGCATGAATGACCTCCTTTGTAGAGTCAATCTCTCTCATGTTGGGTCTTCCTCTTTTCCTGTTGCCTTATTCTAGCATTACTGTCTTTTTCAGTGAGTCTTTTCATAATGTGATCAAAGTCTGATAGCCTCAGTTTTGCCATTTTAGCTTCCAGGGAGAGTTCAGGCTTGATCTGATCTAAACTCCCAGAATCTGTCTTGTTGTGAGGGTGTTTGTTGTGAGGGGGGAAGGGCAAGGAGATTATAAGCCCCTTTGAGTCTCCTGCAGGAGAGAAAGGGGGGATATAAATCCAAACTCCTCCTCCTCCTCCTCCTCCTCCTCTTCTTCTTCTTCTTCTTCTTCTTCTTCTTCCTCTTCTTCCTCCTCCTCCTCCTCCTCCTCCTCCTCCTCCTCCTCTTCTTCTTCTTCTTCTAATAGACCACAGTATCAAGACAATCCCTCTCCAATGCCACATTTGAATCAGCTTTCTTCTAGTCAGCTTTCTTCAGTGTCGCACTTTGACACTTGTACATAGTAATTGGAAAAATTGGAAAAATTCAGAAGGAAGTTGTGTTCCTGTTTTGTTTTCTGATTTTTTTTTGTTTTGTTTTTGTGGGAGGATTTTGAAGGTAGGGAGACCAGCAGAAAAACTGGAAATTTGGGAACTACTGGGAAAAAAAACCCTATGAAATGTTCTGTCTCTTTGAGTGAGTTAAATGCTTTTAAAGACAAGATGGGCATGCCATAGACATATATGCCTTTTAAATCATAAATGTATTTCCACACCTAGAAGGCTACCTAGTCTTCATCATGACAGCATCACGGCTTTCATGTCCTCTGTCACGTAATGTCTGTTCTCCTTTTAAACTGATTATTCCCTTTCCCTCAAACCATTTTGACACATTGAGTAACAAGTAGCTTATTGCCCTTTGCTGCTGGAGGGGGAAACATCCAAAAGAGGTGGAAAGGAACTGCACCAAGGCCTCAGAGGAAAACTCTGAAAGTTTCACTGAAAACTTACATCTCTAAACAGATAGCAAAAAATGAAGGTGCATCTGCTAAGATGGAATATGGAGCATCAGCTCACAATTTTCTTTCAAGTATTGAGTATATTTGAAATTTAGCTTCTATAGCACTTAACATTTATGTTTTAAATTCTATAAATATGTCAAATGCTGCAATTCTATAAGCTAAGTTATACGTTGTGCATTTTATGTTGTTAAAGCAGTAAAATTAGTTTAGGTTTGATAGAACAATGAGTATTGCATCTAATTTAACCCCCCCCCCCCCAGTTTATTTCCCTGAAAAAAAAAAGCTTTAGAAATTCTGGAAATTTTATATCTCAATCCTTAGGTAAAGTTACTCCATTCTTAGTTCACTAGAATCCAAAGGCTTAGACGAGAATAACTCAGGCTGGAATACTGCGTGGGATTGTACTGTAAAACCTTAAAGAAAAATTAAAGGAATAACAACGCAACCACATGTAATCTTAGAATCTGGTTAATCTGGATTTAGAAATTTATCAAATTGCAAAATAATAATAATAATCGGGCATTGATTAGAAAAAATAGTAATATATTTTCCAAACTAACCTCTCTATATATAGTTGAACAAGCTTAGAAGGTGGAGATGACTCACTTTCAGTCTACTGCCATGCATGACTCACTTCCAGCCAATCGTCACGCACACGTGGGTTGGGGGCGGGGCTTACACAGATCCAGTAAAAACCAACACAAACAAAGCAGTGGAACTGCGTGGTTACTTGCTCTAAGCACAGCAGCTTGCTTAGCTTCTGAGATCTAATGAGACCGAACTAGCTTGGACCATCCAGGTAAGGGCACCCCAGGTAAATCCAAGGTATAACCTGGTGAGCATTTTGCCCTACAGGGAGGTGAGAAGGTGCCCTTCAACAATGCCTTTAAAGATTACTGGGGCTAAAAGGAGAAGGGGGATTCCAATGGGCTACATTTAAGCCCATAAATCTCTTTTCAGTAAAATAAATTGAAAAGTTAATTGCCAGAGTGGTGTACAGGAGTAGAGAAAGAGTGCCTCTGAACATACACGAAGAAGTTTTCTTGACAGTCTCTTGCTGC